>NC_091944.1:5588750-5905000 GCF_041260155.1 Ptychodera flava | reverse complement strand
TGGTAGTCCACCATGGGCTACCATTTCAGGGCTCGAAATTAGCGGTAGTCCCGCGTCCACAGACTACCAACTTTTCCCTGGGGCAACCAAAATCCATGAAATGGTAGCCCATACGGACTACCAAAAGCCGGGACATAAAATTCAGTCAGTATTTGGCGTGCAATGGCCAATATCTGAACTGACGTACTTGAGTGACAGGCACTGGAAGTGATGGTCAATGAAAACGCATTTTCATTGCAATTGGATCATAATGTATCAATCACAGACAATATGTCTCCTCCCAACAGAAAGCCCATGGTCTATTTTAGCACTGCTACAGTATATCTAGTCTCGACGTGCTGAGAAAGTCGTGGTCGTTGTCATGATGACTATCAAAATTTTCATACAACTCTGAGAATGAAACAAGTTGTCAATAGATTACCAAGCTCTGAGTATCACTGTTGTCCATTAGGCCAAAATAATAAAGATCGTTTCTGTCAGCTGGTCACCGCGTGCGTCATTTCAGAACCTGCGCGTCATGGCTTTTTTGTTGGGGGGGGGGGGGGGTTGTTACATAGTGATCAGTACAGCTATCCTTGATATCCCTGTTTGCATGTCCAAAAATGCTAAACAGAAAACGGAAGTATTATGCAGCCAATGATAAATTACTAGAAATTCACTTCATGGGCAGAATCTTGCAAAATCGCTTTTTCTTGTCTGGTTAATGAAAAACAATATCCCTGAACTAAAATATGCATGGGCTACCAGCCATTGTCACTTGGTTACCAACTTCAGAAAATGGTAACCCAAGTGGAATACCAGGGGAAAACGTTAATTTTGAGCCGTGCATTTCATGGATTTTGGTAGCCCCAGGGAAAAGTTGGTAGTCTGTGGACGCGAGACTACCGCTAATTTCGAGCCCTGACACCTATACATATGTAGTATACATACCCGTTTCCTATATTCAATCTCAGCCCAAAGATTTTAAATTTAGAAATAGGCCTAAGAGTTTATAATCAAGATGATAAAACCATTAGAAAATTGAAAAATATAGTTACATTTTGATTTTCTTTTTTGAACATGCAAATTGGTTTATTGTTGGAGGAAATGTGCCATGGATTATAATACTTGACGATGACAGTTTTGTTTTAACATCTTCTGAAATTCTGTCATTTGTCTTGTCAGTGTGATCTGTCCATGTCGCATGCAATCATACCAGCGTATTATTATTGGTCAACATACAAGAGATGATATGCATGTATCGACAGAGTGTCTTCACTTATCTAAAATCAGTGAACAATTCAAAAAGCAAAATGTAACTGAAAATTAATTTTAAGAGGCTTTTGGAAAGACAAGAAGGGTGCACGGAAATGAAAAAGTTACATCCCAAAGGTTCTTGCTGATACTGTGATAGATTTTTTTCTTCCACATTAGCTTGCCAGTTTTTTTTACAGAACTCATCTAAGGCAGAATTTTTTCCCTTGTATCTGCTGGGATTTTTTTTTTCGAAAAACTTCCAGACAGCCCAGGATATCAAATGGTCAACCCCTTAGTAAAAATGTCGGGCCCGACAGACACATCTCTGCGACATTAGCCCACAGGTGTGAACATGTTAGCTGAAATTGTTAAAAACTATCAAAGGTGCCAAGTCATGCTCTGCACAGTTCGAGCAAGATTGTTTTTAAGGTGTTTCGGACACTAGTAACGATACACGACGACACTGCACAATGTGGATCATATATAGACACGCTCATGAGTAAGGCTAAAATAGCCGGTATCAACAAGCTAAATGTTAGTGATTTCGGGACTCTAATATCGATAAGACAGTACTACACTCTTGAAATATCTCGACAGCCTGGGTCTGCGAAATCCGCGATGTTTACTCGATAAATTTCGGCAATTGCGGGATTCTAATATCGATACCGGACGGTACTAGATTAATTTGCATTCAATTTATGTCTCCTCACGCCGGGTCTGCGACTATTTTGATTCTAGGCCTATATGCCTTTATTGTGTATCTCGTTTACTCGCCTTGACATGCTGAGAAGTACTGGGAATCTTCAAAGTACTGACTACACGAGACGTTCAGAGTTCGCTGGTACTATAGACTTTATTTTTCGGTAGATAAGCTTGGCAGTTGCAATCGCCCAAGATGCGCTTCTGCCATAATCAAAATGTCTTGGGTCCGCTGTGTTCCTCTTTCCAATGTTCGTTGAATGTCTTATAATATGCCTTTAAACATTTTTAAGGCGTGGCTTTGACCTTATAGGTATGAATTATGGATAAAATGGTACATCCAATCATGAATACAAATCTAACAGTTAATGTTGAAACGTCACTTTTACATGTTGCAAAACCCATCATGTGAAATTCCCGTGTTCCTATTTTCATCACTTAAACATATAACACGATTGGAACTAATTTAGGATAATTGGATGGTGAAGTAAGGTCGTTTTAACCTGAAATGTAAACTCATCTGTTTTTCTTTTTACGTTACACACTTGTTTATGAGTAATTACAACATTCAGCTATATGGCATCTAATACTTTTGAGAAATTTGAAAAATAAGTTAAACAAGTCATCGTAGATAACACAGTCCCCCTTGTTAATGGGTACTTTGATTTCAAGTCCTCAGAGAGGATAGAGTCCTCTTCATGAATTTGGTCTGTGATGTCCTTTTACTAAGTTTGAATAAAATCGGTTGAGACGTGCCCGTGTTTTGGCTAAGGACATGAAAAAATTGTAACAAAATGGCTGCCATGCAGCCATATTGGATCATATCATCAAGCAAATTGACTTACATATGTATGACATAGGTTAATGTCCTTGTACCAACTTTGAATAAAATCGGTTGAGATATGCCTGAGTTATGGCTCTGTACATGAAAAAATCATAACAAAATGGCCACACGGCAGCCATATTGGATCGTATTACAAAACAAATTGACGTGCATATGTATGACATAAGTCAATCTCCTTGTACCAACTTTGAATAAATTTGCTTGATACATGTCTGAGATATGGTTCTGTACATGAAAAAAACGTAACAAAATGGCCACACAGCGACCATATTGGATCGTTTCACAAAACAAATCAATGTGCATATATATTACATAGGTCGATGTCCCTGTACCAACTTTGAATAAAATCGGTTTAGATATGCCTGAGTTATGGCTCTGTACATGAAAAAATCGTAACAAAATGGCCGACTGGCGGCCATATTGGATCGTATCACAAACCAAATTGACGTGCATGTCTATGACATTGGTCAATGTCCTTGTACCAACTTTGAATAAAATCGGTTGAAACATGTCTGAGTTATGGCTCTGTACATGAAAAAATCGTAACAAAATGGCCGCCTGGCGGCCATATTGGATCGTATCACAAAACAGATCAATGTGCACGGACGGACGCACACACGCACACACGCACGCACGCACGCACGCACGGACATGACCAAACCTATAAGTCCCCCCGGACGGTGTCCGTGGGGACTAACAAATTATCCCAAATTAGTTCCAATCGTTTTATATGTATGAAGCTTCAAGTATACACATAAATGTATACTTAACATTTCTTGAAAAAAATAATGCTTTGTATGATAATATATGAATAATATCTCTGACACATTGAAATTAGTGGGATTCAAGATTGATGACCTTGCCATTTGGCACAGAGTATTAATGTGATATTCACGATGGCTTACATCTATTTGAATATATTCCAATACATTGTACAAAACACAAGAGACACACATAGATCATCCCACAATATGACAGAGACAGAAATACATGTAATGTTGTATAAAAGCATGTTAGGAACTTTTATTTACCATTAAAATATCTGTATTACATTGTAAAAGAGTGATACACAATCAACCAAGTGTTCTTACATATGCAGGCCTTGGAAAACAATAACATATATTTACTTAATTACAAAGGTGACAATTGCAATGTCATTTGAACTACTGGAGGAATCAATTACATCTTACATCTGTAAGGAAGCTTCAAGTATACATCAGTGTACAGCTGATACAATGTCAATACTACCAACTGGGGATGAGATCTGATTATGATCCCATGTAAATCAGCATGCAGTATTGTGATAAAAGTCCTTACTGTGTAACAAGAGAATTTCACAATACACAGCTTTAATACTTGGCTGCATATTTTTACAGGCATACCAATGAGCACATAAAGCCTAAGACTGATCATTGTACATAATCTGAAATATTCTGAGGAAAATGATGCATCATACCTATAGCTGCATAAAACAGGTTCACAAAGTTTTCAACACTCAAACATGTTGTTTTTACCAACTGTACTGGGGTCCACTTGACCTATTCAAAGTATAGGTTGAAATGTTTAGGGGAAGAAGAGTTATGCCAAAAAGTGACCTAGCGGCTGACAGAGTCCTGCTGTGGTGTGCAGAGAATAACTATGTGTGAGACAAATGTGTTGATGAATAATGTACTTGTCGGTTTCAGTGAGTGTTTTTCCAAGAATTTTGGAAAGGTGGGACACCCTAATCCATGATGGTTAAAATAGGGGGTCACCGAGTGAGTGAAGCAAAGCAAAGTCACTGAAGGGAAAAGTACTAGGGGGCGTTTTCCAATTGATAATCAATGTCATGAATACATTCATTTCAAAACAACATGGAAACTATCTTTTAATGGTTTGTGACATATTGGTATCATTAAAAGTTTTTATTTGTAAGCAAGCGAAATGGCAGCTGATAAAGCTCAGCTGTGTTATGTAGAGACTACCTATTTCTGACACTTATGATGAAGAGGGTGGAAATCTTTGATAGCTCATTTAAGGACAGCTGTAAAAATACACAATGTCACAATAAGATCATCCGTAAGAACATGTCTGCCAAATATTAAAGCTATCAGATGAGCAGTTTTTGAGAAACAAAGTTTTTCACAAAAAATGGCAAAAAACGGCCCCAAATAATACATGTTTGAGTCATGGCTAAGGACATGAAAAAATTGTAACAAAATGGTCGCCATGCGGCAATATTGGATCATATTGTAACACAAATTGATGTGCATATGTGTGATATAGGTCAATGTCCTTGTACCAACTTTGAATAAATTGATGTTGAAAGTGCCCGATTTTTGGCTCCGTACATGAAAAAATTATAACAAAATGGCTGTCATGCCGGCATATTGGATCATTTCGTGAAACAAATTGACTTGCATATGTATGATATAGGTCAATGTCCTTGTACCAACTTTGAATAAAATCGGTTGAGATGTGCCTGAGTTATGGCTCTGCACATAAAAAAATCGTAACAAAATGGCCGCATGGCAGCCATATTGGATCATATCACAAAACAAATCAATTTGCATATGTATGATTTATGAAGTAATCCTTGTACCAAGTGTGAGTGAAATCGCTCCAGGCATCTCTGAGATATCTGCGTGAATGGACGCACGCATGCATGGACAGACGGATGCACGGACATGGCCAAACCTATGTCCCCCGGACGGTGTCCATGGGGGACTAAAAAAATGACAAGAATTGCCTCAAAATACAAATTTGCATATTTCAATAAAATTTGAACAATTAACCTAACTGAGGTCACCCCAAGTGAAATGCATATACAATTTCAAAGCAATCAGATAAGCAACTTCAGAGAAATAGATTTTGTGACCAAAAACAGCAAAAAAATACCTAAAATATAGAAATATGCAAATTCTGCACGAGTATCAAATTTCAAAGCAACCAGACAATTTATGTGATTTCAGAGAAGAGCGCAATTGTGATGGATGACGGACGGACGGATGATGGACGGAGGGAGAGATGGGCAATGACGTAAAATCAGCCCATTTGATAAGCTCCGCATTGCTGACAGCAGAGCTAAAAAGCTGACAAACAACAATACATATCCACTCATTAGATTAGCTCTGCTTTGCTGATAGTGAAGCTTAAAAGCAAATTCACCCCCAAAAATGCTAAAAGTTGACGGTTGACGGATGACCAACAACAACACACACCTACCAGGGTACACAAGATAGGCTCATTCACACTAACTGCAGAGCTAAAATAGAAAACAGTTTGATTCCCTGTCTGTTCTTTTAAAGTTATATCCATTAGAATACAAATAAACAAGTGATGATTACATATATAAATCTCTATTTTTCATAAGCTTGTCTGACTGCTAAAGGTGAATTTTGTTGAAATATTTTCACTTATTGCAACATACACCTTCGAGAAAATGGGACAGGCAACTGCTGTGGTTTCTTTGTGTAATCTTAGTAATATTGAAATATATTAAGTTTATTTGCCAAGCGGTCCCCAACAACAATACTTGGTACTTAACATTGAATCTCATGAACGATCAAACTGATGTTCTGAATATGTACACTTTGCTCTGGCATAGCGCGTTGCGAGTAATGAGGGTCGATGATTGCAAGCAATAGTTTTTATCTCCAAAGCCAACTTCAGATGTAGTTTTGAGCTTTTTTTCTTGATAATGGAATGTGACTTGTGTGGCTGTATTCATAAGTTAGTCCCATTTGCAATAATCTGCAACATTCTCTGTATCCTTTTGTCCACAAGTTGACATTGCCTGAAATCCATATCGCACAAGCTTGAAGATATATCTCCTAGGGAGCCATCATTAGTTACAGCCTGGGGGTCAGATGAATGTGAAGGGGTCACCCAAAATATTGAAAGCTATAAGGGGGGTTATTCAAAATGTTGAGAGAAAGAAGGGGGGGTTACTCAATTTTTGGTGCAAATGTATTGAAACACCTCTCAGATTGCCTACTTCACACATCAATTTCTACAAATTTTTACTCAGTAAAATTACACATTGAAAATACCTCTTAGATTACACCAAACTGCACCAATGCACACTACAATTTCTCAAACTTTTCCATGCAAGGGAGGGGAGCAAGCCAAGCGGACACTTTCCCCATCAGCCCTGCATGTTCTTCAATCTGTACTTTCAAAGTCTACCCTGTCGGATATCCTAGTGAGGACCCTGTTATGATACCCATACATACAACAAAACTGTATGTGGTTGTATACTGGTTATAGTGTGACCTTTGACATCTATGTTTTGTTGTGACTTTGAATTTCATTTTGTTGGTTTCACCTTTTTCAACCGTCATGAGATAACCAATGATTATCTAGCAGGGTACACAAGGATTTGAATGGTCTTTCCTATTGCTGTATTTATGTAAATTGTAGAAATACATGTATTGAAATTTAACTTTTCAAAATTGAGTGTGGGGGTCAGTCAAAATTTCCATGTAAGGGAGGGGGGTTACTCAAATTCATCATGGTTTGGGGGGTACTCAAAATTTAGAGTTTCCGACGAAATTCCTCCAACATCTCCTCTCCGACCTGTACTCTGTAAATAATGACAGCTCCCCATGAAATTTGGGCTCCAGTTGCTGTAATTTTTTGATGAATTTTTCACAATTTTTTTGATATCAACTCCAGTTTTTTGTTCTTCTTCTGGAAGCTCATTGGGAAACAAAGTGTATCATACATGTGCACATTGCAATGTTATTGACAAGTATATGTAAATCTGGGTCCTGATTGACATGTACACCCTCTGGAGCAGAAAAAGAAGTTATAATGGAATGTTTATAAACAATCATCACAAGTGACAACTAGCTACAGGTCCGTTACTATACTACAGAGATCACCATGATACTGAGGGGAGGCATGAAATAATAATTGTCTTTTCTCAGTGCTCTGAAAGTTGAATTTTTCCTCTCTATGAGCTGGATATATAATTATATAATTATATATCCAGGTATATAATTATATACCTTCAATAGTTCTGTACTAGCTGTATCTGATGATGCTTAGTATTGAGGGTTTTGTCTGTTAAGTTGCCCACTCTTTATCTGTGGTAGGTGCTATGGTTTAGGAGCCTCTGATCCTAACATACACAAATCTGTGTGCTGAGCAGTGTAAGGGTGCACGTCTCTCCACCATACTGACTAATAGGAAATCCTCTACCAAATTGAGGTGCAATCCCACTGTCTTCATCTTGAGACAACTGTCCCTGGTGGTTGGTTCCTTCTTTGAATGGTAAAATGCTGCCTTATAGTCGGTTTTGGATTTATCCTGCTTCCTCTTCTGCATGGATATACACACCTGTTCCCTAACATAGTAATAATAATAAACTCATGGAAGATAATCATGGACAAATCATGGAAGATAATAATTTCTCTTCACAAAAAGTTAGTTTATTTGTGTGTTACATATCCAAGAATTCTTGTGTAAAAAGAACAAATAAATTTATTTTTCTCTCCGCTATATGCATGTTTCTCTAACCTAGACATCTAAACCATACTTTTTCCTTCTTGCTCATGTCATATGTAATACAATGTAGATTGGCTACAACCAATGTCCTGCACAGTTTAAGAATGAGGATTGCTGTCACATGCATGTTGTGTATAATTCAGGATGAATTAGTGTAAAACTGATGTACCTACATAGTTGCAGCTGGCAATGTCAATTAAATACAGAAATGTATCACTAATATTTTTGTGAACCTGTGATTCTAAATAGTATTCTTGTAATTGTAAACATGCTAGACATGTGTATAGCTATAAAGCCAACTAACATAAAATACCGTCAATGACGCTGTACCTTCTCTAATGTGTGGCCAGGTCAGGTAATTGGTTGTTGGCATGGAGTTGTTGGTAAATAGTTGATGATGTAGGGGCATGAGGTGGGATATGGACCCAAAGAACCCAAAAGATGATTAAATACATCAATCAAAAAAATTCTAATCTACAGTATAAACTGTCTAAAGATAGTTCAATGTGGAAAAAAGTTAAACAATTCAGAAATAAGAATTAACAGTCCAAAATAGTAATGACGCACTTCCCTACTGACCTGAGTGCATATGAAATACACAAACTGGCATCTGTAAATTAAATGTATACCAAGTGATCATTTCCAGTCACTTTTAACTGTTTTAATGGATTTTCCAAAGAGTCCTGTGGAAATTATGAAAAACGCTTATCTGGTCTTGTGTTTGTATAACCTCATGGCTGATAATTGTCATTGTATTGAAAAAAAATTGAAAGTGAAGAAATTACAGTTTTTAATAGGCATATTTTCCTTGAAATACATGACCGTGTAAAGAATATATGCTAAAAGTGTTTAAGAGTAAATTTCTTTTCAAAAAATAATTTAATTTGTGACCAAAGGATTTTTATTCTTTGAGTTTACAAATTCAAACATTGCAATTTGTTCAATCATCTTGTGCAGTGCAAAATTTATAAAATGACTGAAAAACAAAAAAATTGGCAGAATTACAGTCTTTGTGATGTAAAATTATGGGGTGACATCACGATAACTGTTAATCTGTTTGAAGTACTAATACACTATAATTTAAAAAAGAAAAATTCATGCAGAAACGGTAAAATATATTATCAGCAATGTAGTGTTAATTTTGACTTGACATCAAAATATGCCTTTGCTGGATACCAAATATATAGGGCAAATATTAGGGCGAAATATCAGCCATGTTCAGCAAAATCCACACAACAGCATTGATCCTTTTCTAATTTGATTTGATTGCTTATGTTATCCTTGTATGACAGTCAGTACAATATGGAACTTGAACACAACACAGTGAATAAGTATGCTGTAAATGAAATGGTGTGGCTGCATCCACATGCAGCAATAGGGAGTGCCTTTGTCTCTCACCCCTCATTTCCAACCTGTCCCATCCCTGAAAAAATAGTTTGGTCTTATATTTATAATGTTAATAATTTCTGTATTTGTTAAAATGTGCGCATCTCAAAAACTTTTGATCATAAACATTTTCATTGTTTTTTATAGCTGACCAATCAGTTAACCTGTTTATTTTGAATATTTGCGCATTTTTCCTCAGTATTTGACATTTTCTGAATACCTTCTTATTCAGTTTGTCATTTTCTAAAAGTTTAAATGCTCCATTGTGTGGTCAAGCTTTCCACAAGCATCAAATGTGGTACTTCATATAGGAGGGTCTGCCTCTAGAGGGCGGGCATCATGAACACTCCTGTGTTTGTTGGTTAATTCCTCCACGTAAACTTCCGATTGTACTGTAAACATTGAACATGGCCGACGTCCGATTTTCCTGTCTAAAACTTTCACTCATTTTCGTTCATATGACTCTGAAACTCCAGGAAACGATTGGGAAGAAAGGGTTATCTTGAAATATTGAGGTACTCGCCGATATTTTGCAAAATTAAATGAGAAAAAATGCAAGGAAAATGCCGACAGGCTTACACAATGACAGTTTTCAGACTCGGAGGCATATGATCATCTCTGCAGATTATGCAACAGGCCCAGATCACGTGAGGCCATGAGGGGATATCCACGCAACTCAGTACCAAACACTAGCGCTCACAGAGTGAGCAAACACAAAGTGAGTACCCCTAACGTAAGCTCAGTAGTCTGTAATAGATTGTAGTCAACTAAGAAACCTTGGAGAAAGGCTTAACACTGTGGCTATGCCGCTAAGTCCCTTTTGATTTTTGTCACAGCTCAAAATCGTTCTCCCACACCTCAACCTGAGCCACGAACACCCCCACCAGTTTATGATATGACCCATCACGATGGCATGACGTCAACGCATCTTGACAGACGGAAGTCTTGACAGCAGCATACTGGTTTTCAACTCTAATACCTTCTCTGTCTATAAATAGACACGAGAAGGTAAAAACACTTTGTGCAAGTTACAAGATACCAGTTCCAGCACATCTTTGCAACAGCCACTTGTGTATATATACTGTGGTGCAAGGACTAAAATGGAAATTTACCTGTTGTTTGATCATTTCCATTCATCTTTCGTAATAATGTCATGATCCAAGTCCAATCCAAAGCCCTCCACTTTGTCTTTAATGCTCTTTGTCAAGGTCAATGGTATTTCTCATCCTTGATATTGCGCAGCATTCACTGCTGATCCTGAATTGTAAACACATAGACTCGTGATTACTTATAACTCTTTAAATAACAATGATAACCGGAATGATTAAAATACATTTGGTGATGGGATGTACTACAATGAATTGCAAACACTCTGTATGTCCTTAACCCTAATGATGATAAGCATTAGACACATGTAAACATTCTAAATCACGTGTGCATACCAGATGTATTCTCTCATTGGAATATACTTCATCATAACAGTTTTATGGATCCTACGAATGAAGCTACATGTATTGAATGTCTAGTCATGTGCATTTATCATATCATCTGCATTTCACTAGGCAATTCATAGAGTGCCAAGTGGCAAGAAAATTTTTTAGCAAATTCAGCTAAATAAGAGAAAATAATTTTACCAAAAATGTGTAAGCCATGATTATCACAACAAAGTTACTGATTAAATAGTATGGTAGAGGTGTAATACATTTGATCTACTCAAGAGGGTATTTTAAAAAAAGGACTACAAATGTGTATGACAACAGCAGTGTTTCCGCTGCCATTCGCAAGAGCGTGAAATGGCAAATGAAATGTCTGCAGATTGGAAATATTTTTCAACTATCCTTCGCCAAACTGGTCTGTGCTATTTTTCAGGGGGCTGATCGAGAGTACAGTTAAAGCCGCACTTTTCAATCCCAGGTTCTCGCATTAGTGGAGTTCTCCTCCCAGTCAAACACTTGGCCAGTACGATGTTTGATTTCTATAACATTAATTACACAAACAGATCTCAACCTTTTATCACCTTTTGCTAATCCTGCAAACAGAGTTTATACAAGCGTTTGATTGACGGTCAGTTTAAATCGCCAACAGTCACAACAAACGCTCGAATTTCCTAAAAAATTGTCTTCTAGTCGCGTTAGACTTTTAATATAACCACAGAGTCCGATCGGCAGCAACTTCACGCTGACTGCTTGGCAGTCTGTCTGCCTTCTTGTGGCCGGGAAAAACTAAAAAGTGGCATTTTCTGGAGCGTGTAACCTTGTGTTGACTGTTTGGTGTCCACTAACACAATGAACGCTGCTATAGCTTTGCGTCCTTTTAAAGGGAGGCTCCACCTTTAAAAGGCAGAGAGATTTTTCAACATCCCTGGCTGGTCATTCTTTCCTTGCTTTAGTGTGCAGTCTCAGAAAACTATAATAATCAGTAACTTATGAAGTTATATGCCATGCTTTCAGATGGCTGCATGCAATGACCTTGTTATTTTATGACAAGTGCTTTGTAAACAATGCTTTAACATAGTCAGGAAACACTGATTGCAGTGTATTTTCAAAAACTAAGCAGACAACAGCAGCCAATGACAGCAAGGGTGGTGAATAAAATGAAACCAGTGTTTCAAAAACGTCACCGTAGGACACTACTGCAGCAAACTCAGAGGCAGCTATTAATGAGCACAGCTGTCAATTGGATGACGTCCTGAGCCAAACTTCATGCAAATGTTATAACCTATGCAAATACAATGACCCAGGCCTATCCACAAAACAATTACTCAGCATCGCAGGTGACTCTGGACTATCCAGAATACACATACAGGTACCTGCTATGGAAGATGACCCAGGCCTATCCTGAATACAATACAGGTACACATTTTTGAAAATGACCTGGGCCTATCCTGAATACGATACAGGTACAGACTGTTTGTATTAATGATAGGCCTTAGTCATCTCCCATTTTGTATTCTATATAGGCCAGCTGATTCATCATACATGTACATACTGTGTGCATGTATGTGTATTGGCTTAGGCCATCCTCCATTGCATATATTATGTGTATTGTGGATATATGTCTGTGCCATCTTCCATACCATGTGAATGCATTTGGATTGAGGATAGGCCCGGTTATCTTCCATACTGTGTCCATGTATTTGTGGATATAGGCAGGGGTCACCTCCTGCCATGATGTGTACACGTACTGAGTAACACTGTATTGTGGATAGGCATTGGTCATAATATTTGCATGAAGACATGCCCAGGATGTTGTCCTGTTGAATGTTTACTACGCTGAACAACAAGCAGCACACTGCGACATGCTAAGTCGTGTTCGAGTACAATTAAGCTAAAAAGATAATTGCACAGGTAGTCCGCAGAGTTGCAGGGTAGTAGTAGTTACAAAAAAGAAAGTGTACCAGGAATAGTTTGTTGAATTTCCATGACTAGTGTTTTAATAAGAGAAGAGTCAGCTATTTTTTTCTGTAAGACATATAAGTGGCCAGACAGGACATTTAAAATACATGTATACACCCAGTTTGATTTTGAAACTATTAAGCATTTACTGCTTGGAGTACACCTTCTTTAAGTGAACAGTTGGTTTAATAATCAGACTCTGTGATTGGAGAACTGAAAGCACTTGATGATTGAGGCAGAAGCTATGGATCTTTCAAAGGAAACATCTTGAAGTTACCTGTCAATAATGCAATACTTTTAATACATCTTGATACATTTACAAAAGTGCAAAATTAAGTCACATAAGTGTGTGGCACACAGGAAATAAAATTTGTTGTGAATGTTATTAAGAAAGCAGTTTGTTCCATAAAAAATAGTTGTTTATTTTCATTGCCACTAATTATCAGTCGGTCAGGATGAGTCCTACTTAAATTTTTAAATCACAAATGTCCAATGGACCTGGAATTGTATTACCTTGAATAGAAATGATTATTGGACCAGTTTAATGTCATCTTGCCACTGTAGCAACTGATAGGACCCACCTGAGTATATATATACAACTGTCAGTTGGATAAAAATCATAAATGCAATTACATGTAATTTTGATGGCTATAGTTCTGGCTAATCAATTTTGGTCTCAATTAGCCAGAATGGTTTAAGGGAAAATTTACCCAGTGGAAACACTGAACAGTGTAAGTACAAACCTGTGCCACAGCAAGGACCCATTGTCTTAGGAAAATAAATATATTGATGAAAGATTCCCTCAATTCCACAGGTTTTTGCTCTGCATTGATGACAACACCATCATCTCTGTTCAGTGTTGGCTCTCTGCATAGCCACACACTGTGTATATGCTTGCAATGGAGGATGGTATTGTCACTATGTTGCTTTTCACCTGGTTGTCATTGCCCAGTATGCACTGCCTCAGCAAGGGATCTTGAATCTGATTGGGTGAAAAGAAACATTAACTTGAATCATGCAATGTAAATATTATCTCCTGCAAATTGCTGACATTAGTTTACATCAGTTCATTCTAAAACATGGCTTTTTATATGCAAGATAAGACAACTTGATTGTTTATGACTTCTGTAATTTTAATTAAACCTTTCATCACTGGTATAACTTTGCCCTAAACCCATTGTAATCACTGGTGATTGTGGACCTTTTTAAAGGAAACATGTATATAATGTAGGTCAAGACGTGTATTCAAGCAAGTAGCAATATCTTTATATATTATTTCAAAGAAAGACCAACAGGAACAAGTCACATTAACAGGCTCCATAAAAAAAACCATAATAATATGAATGCATGAAGTACAATAAACAATAAACAACAAACAACAAACTATATGAAACCATTAAAAATGTACAAATTTAAGCATGGCATTCTGACCAAGCATCTGAAACTTTGACAAGATAAAGTGTTGTCAATGGCAGGGTTGGAAATGCACAATTCATTTAAAGTAGCCATACATCTTTGAAGAGCCAAGTACCTAAAAACATCGAGTTTATACTGCGAGTTCTTGTACATGTAGTTTACTGAGAAACATCAAAATTAATATGAAACATGATTGGGACAATCATACATATTATTCACATATTTGTATAAAAATATAAATAATCTCCAATGATAAAGAGGCTAAAGGTTAAAACGCTTGCAGAATTCTCCATAATTATTTCAGCTGTAAGGATGCTATGTTGAAACAGAGGAACTTCATGAATTTCATTTGCACTTGCTCTATTTTGTCCTGTTGATTTTTTTGCCAAGGAGACCACACTACAGACGCATATTCTGAAATACTTACATGTATTAAAGTTACGTAGAGAGCATTGAGGGAGTTGATGTTGAAGAAAGTATTACAATTCCGCCAAATAAAACCGAGCATGTGAAAAGCTTAACTGATAACGAACGAGACATGTGCAGGAAATTGAAAATCAAATCTTACCTGATGAAGGATTTTGTCAAAGAGCAGTTATCAATCTTTTGATTCTTGTTCCTTCTAAGTTTCACATACATGTACCTCTGAGGCTTGACCAGGTTACGCGAGGTATACTAACAGCTGTAGGCAAATGTCAACGAATACAATGAATTAGAATCTTGCAGATAGTCCTATTTCTCACCGTCTGTACAATGGATACTCAACTTTCTAATCATAGATATATGGGTCAAAAGATCAGTAAAATCATACACTCATTCATTATGTATTACCATGCTATAGACATCTCATTTAATTGGTGGAGCAGAACCATGTGACTGACCACAAATACACAGTAATGGTTTGTTTTGATGTCCATGAATATGAATAATGCTGCTAACATTGTGACTTTTCATCAAAAATGTAAATTGTCAATTGTACAAAGATCATAATCAATCACAAAAACAAAATGAAGCACTTGTGGCCCAAGTTATACATTTTTTTAAAAATCTCCAGATTTGCCAAATTTTTAGGGTGGCCATGACTGTGCATTGCTTATTACATGCCTTGATGTGAGTGCAAATCAATGAATTGATTTGAAAAGGAACATCCGGGGAGTTAGGGGGTCGGTGAACGATGTACTGAAACGATGTATGACTGGTTTCCATGGTTACCAAGGCCAGTGAAGCCCTACAATGTTTTCGACATATAAGTAGACCCTGAATGATAGATGTAAAATATACATGTGCACACTTCTATTTTGACTTTCGTTAAAATCCGTTTGATGCTGGTCGATAATGGTAAAAACTGTTTGAAAATGTCCAGCATATAACTAAATGTCATACAGCATTTATAACCAGAGGCATGTAATAAAAATATTGTTGCCTGAATACATGGGTTTATGTACCCTCGCAGCAGGAAACGATTTTGCCATCCTGGTGTCTGGCAAATTGTCACCTGTTCTCTGGCACATAAACCCATGTATTCAGGCAATATTGCACAAGTTCTGGGGCTCCGTTGTCTTTCACATGGGAAATTTTTGTAAATCTTGATGATTTTCTAGGGTTTGTTGGTAATATCATGGAAATAACAGGCTCAGCCCGACCATTAACGTTTATCTATAGGCTTTGGCAAGACTGAAAGCCAAAATAAGCTTGCTCGCTAAGCCTTGTAAATTCTTGACTTCCTCTCGCCCTTGGCCATAAATGAATAATAATGGTCAGAGCATCACCCATTATTTCTATAACATTAATTACATTAATCATTAATTAATATTGTTAAAATATCTGTGATAAGGGCATTTATGTACAAGAAATTAAATTTTGGAATTTCACCAAATGCACTACATGGATTATATGTGGCCTCTGTTCATTTACCTGCCAGCCTTTCCCCTGAACCGGAAGTTTACAAGGTCCCGTTCGATTGATTTCCCTGAACGCTACATGTAACAATAATTGTAGAGCGGACTTTCAGACCGTCAGAATGAAAATGATTATCAAATCTGTGACTCCATGAAAGTTAAATATGCAATAATTTGCAAAGTTAAATATTAACTATGCACACACCGGAGTTTTTATACACCAGTTTAGCATGGAGCTAGAAATGGTATTTGTTCCTAGCTCCATGAGTGTAGGTAAGGAAACTGTGAAACACACACTCATGCTTACGATCCATGATACTGTACAGCATGCATGTAAACCATTTTAAAGACAAAAATTTCGTCAGTGCATGCACTGTCCGAACATAAAGCATACGGGCTGGGCACAGCTGCTTCCGATCTCGTGAGAACAAGCTTGATCTCACCATGGAGGTAATCTCTCCTTCTACCTCCATGATCTCACAGTGTGACCTCTATCCGTATGATACCTCCTGGCCGCTGATGCCATATCGTTTTAATCAAACATCTCTGTACAGCACACTGAATCGCCAGCGTATGTAATGCAATTCAGCTCCCGTACGTATGTACGTGTACGTGTTCCACATATGAAAAAAATCTAAGACACGAACACGAAAAAAGAACGTGTGTGACTAAGCAAGTACACTACGTAGCCCTGCGTACAGGTCTGTATTCCCGGCGTTACGGCCTCCGCCACGCCTGAGACCTGTACGCATGGCGATACTTATACAGTGAATCATCAGGTTACCTCAGCTGATGAAAAGGGGTAAAACCCCAGCTCTGCGTGGCAGCAGGGCAATGTTTTACCGGCGTTATACGGCGGGAGGCCGTATAACCCCGGTAAAACACAGTCCTGCCAGCCCATGCCGTGAATAACCTGCGGTTTCGTGCAACGTTCACTCTTTCGATCCTCGGCGGTTCTAGCGTATGACCATATGTTGACACAACTGTCACACCACATATGATCGACTATACACCGAAATCAGTGCAATGAATATATCAAATTCAGTCAATTCGAGTATAATATGATCGAGCGTACCTCTGCGTGGCAGGGCTGTAAGTGTGTTCACCGTCCCTCCACCCACGAGGGACGGTGGTGTGTTGAACACACAGCACAGTCGACTCGTACTCGTGGCACGCACGCACAGCTACTAACATATTTAATTGGCAGTACAGAAGTACTTACGTGGGAGGATGGACTTCACAACTCGAGCAAATAAGTTATCATCAGAGCTGTTACCCTACAACGGTGAGACTTGGCTTGAGTACGATGTAGCCTATACGGCGCCGCGTTGAGTTAACTTTCGCCGAGGCCAAGGGTTTCATTCTGCATCCACAGTACCGGTCACCGCGCTGACCGTGTGCGGTCAGCGAAACATAGGTCCGCTTTACACGTGTATATCCTTCCATGACAAGCAATCAAGTACGCCATTCTCAGCTTTATTTCGACAATACGTCAACGAAACTGAATGTTCAAATTTTACAGAATGCTTTATACAATATAATAATAATAATAACAAGGCAGTATTGCTGATGGCAATGAGTACTTGGGCCGTGATAGAGTAATTTTGAGGACAATTATACTACTATTCAAATATGGTCTTGAATTTCCTCCTGTCAATTAGGCATTTGATTAACTGGTAATTAAACGAAGCAATGTAATGACAACGGCAAAATATGTCTAGCAACTTTTGTGGAGTTTGAGGCAGGGGTTCTTTATTTATAGTGAAAATTGCTTAAACTCCTTAAATATTCAAATTACAGCAAATTTCTTTTGTTCTCGATGGTAGATGTCTAATATTTAGATGGGCATATTTAGATTTCTACCCTATAGTTATCCCTATATACCAAAAATCGGACATCCAGCTCTATTGGCTTGCTCAGAATTAGATATGCGCATAATTAATGAGGTACAATATGTGGTGTCATAAGGTGTCCCATCATACCAGATATGAAGGGTGTAGCACTTGTGGTTACTGAGTTGTGGACAAATATATCTATTTGAGGTCAAAGGTCATTGAGGTCACGTGACATTTTGTCAAAATAATTGTATTGCTAAGTTATTCCTATATACCAAAATCAGACCTCTAGCTCTATTGGCTCGCTCGCTTGAAAACAATCTCATAAACCTGGCCATATGGCAACTGTGTGGGCAGCTGGATACTTGACTTCCCGGAGAAGGCGAGCTGTCACGTTCAAGCTCAGGATTATTTGTCGATCAAATTTCAGTAAATTTACCTACCAAGATGAAATTTTGTCTATAGGCTGAAATTTCGCCGAATTTTGACGAAATTGCATCGATTTTTCAGGTTCATATCCGACATTTTTGGAGTGCAGACAGAAATAAGCTTTGAGGCAACATGGCTGCGACCCCATGTTGACCCCGGTATCTGCTAAAGTGCGGGTTGCGGGCTGCGGGTTTTTAGAATTATGGCTAGATTTCTAATATATGTAATATGGCATATATATATAAGAAATAAAACCTTTAGAATGTGTCTATTATCAATAATGATGATCGGTCTATCGTACAGTATCCCTTTTCCTGCGAAGTCCATATTTCACCATCAGGTCAAGATGGTTAAAATTAATGAAACACTACTATATGGTGTATTTTAACGTAATACTGTATATTTGAAGGCTGTTGAAAACATCAATGCTGTAAACTTGATTTTTTGGACTAAAGATGCTATAACAGACCAAACCAAATGGGTGAAAATACGTCATGTTTCTGATAAAAATCAAAATCTGCTAAACTAAAAGCGGCGATTCCGAGGACCAATTTATTTATTCCGAGCTGCCTGGCCATTACAAATAATTAGGGATCTGAATCACTTTTCTTTCTTGCCATGGATGTGAGTGAGAAATATACGTAATACCAGACTGACAAAAAAAAAATCGCGCCTCGGAAATGTCGCCACTTATCGCGGAATGAAAATTGTTACATTTCTAGTATCAGGCCATAGGAAGTAAATTCTTTGTAATGCATCCATTCACAATTCGGTTCCAGGGCAACTCATACAGAAAATTAAACAATGCCTAGTTAAATGCAATGCATAAGGAAAGATTTGACTTAAAAAAGCGTAGAAGTGATGTGTATTGTAAATGCCGTGTATTTTTCATGAAATCTTTAAAAGAAAAAGACGTACAACAAAGGACTTAGTTTACTTTGCCGTTTCGGTTCAAGCGAGGTCGCGACCTCAGAGAACGACATTCTGCTAACATTTTACGCGAGAATTTCAGTGGGAAAAACACGCCGGTGCGTTGCCTTATTTTCAGGAATCGATCTAATAGGATATTTTTGGATGAGGTTTGTGTTCTGCAGCTCTCAATAATTTATCTCCTAATATCATGAACGTATGACTTGCACCTGCAGTATGATAGTCGCTCCATGCCGGTATGCCCCCAGCATTTGATCCAGCGTGACTTTGAAAAGTTTCCTAGGACTATAATCGTGTTCACCACAATAAAATTATTTGAAACGGCGTTGAAAACGATTTTGAAAATTGTGCTTTTATCGGCGGTTGAACTAATCTGAAGTGTGAGAAGGGCGAAAATGATATCAAAAAACACACATTTTTTCATGCCCGCAACCCGCAGCCCGCAACCCGCAACCCGCAAAATAGCGCATCCGGTTGACCCCTAGCCCTGCGTACAATGCTATGTGCTACAGCTAACACACAGCATCGTACGCAGGGCTAGCGAGAGAGTTGCCGACATCGACGGTTATTTACGAGAAGTGAATAAAAGACTGTCATTTTTGGAAGCGATCGAGTAGCTGAGGTAGGCTGGGATACGACTTGGGCCCAAGAACGCTGAATTTCGGCAGTAATTTGGCTTTTTACGTGAAGTCCCAAAATGGATTTGAAGTCACCGACCCTACGTACGGGTCTTTGCAGGGCTGTGGTGAGCGGGGCGATTAGCTGTAGCGGAACACACAGCATCGTACGCAGGGCTAGTTGACCCCAAGTGAAAATGTGTTCGCGATCAATCTTTCTATATTTTTTCAGAATTTTCGACAAAATCATTGCTTCTTAAATCTTTTGTAAAATATAAAATACTAAAATAAAAATGCGATGTGCCATGTCTCCAGATTTCTAAAACATCGTTCGTTGACCGTTCGACGGAATACTCATTTTGCAAACTTGTGACGCAGTTGAAATTCCATACTGACCGCCAAATAATCTTAATGAGACGAGATCATTCTAGACCCGGTTCTAGACATCCTCCAAATTATCCAACCATTCGCGTTACAGTTCAGCTCGCTTAGAGTATCATAACATTCTTCGGCCTTCGTTTAGATCGACCCTAATCTCTCCCATTTAGGAAATAAATATTACGCAAGCTACCTCGACAAAACTTCGTGCACCATCCAGGACCAAACGCACTACAAATCTGTCTTGACGTCATCATCTCCTTACATGGTAATCGGCATACCGTATTTTTTAGCAAAGGAGACACAGAATACGTCGGAGTATTCAGTTTCAAAACGTATTACATTGTGTGATGTTGTCAAAAAAAGGTAATGTTACTGCAGTGGTATAAATTACAAAACACAAAAGTTCAAATCAGTTTATTTTGGACTGGCTTTACCCAACATTTCATATTGTTTCTTATGCCAGATTTGACCACGTACTTACTGGCGACCCCTTTACATGCAAATTTTGTGTCAAATGGTGTGTTCTCCTGGAAAAACAAACGTACGATTTCTATATGAAGGAGGCGAAATTTGCCCTCAAAACTCGAAACCACCCCTTTATGGGGTGTACCTAGCTATTTTGAACGAGCTTCTCGAATCTGCAGCTCTATTTCGAAATGATGGTCTGGTTTTCTCAGCTCAAGGATAAGTGTTCTCCATCGCTGTGGGCATTACTATTCTCAACTGGGGGTACAGTTTCCAGTCGTAATGTTTTTCATTGTGTCCGGGATATAAAACCTTTCCTTTTCAAACTTTCACTGTGATTAACACTAGTCCACATCTTGTCAGTGATTAAACATGTTTCAAGTTTAAATGTTAAATTCTGGTCTCGAGCCCTCCTGTTCGACCAAACTGAAATTACCCCTCCCACTTTGGCTCGTCCAGTGGGTGTAGCAAGGGTCGTGCCATCGCTTAGGAAACGGAGGGTGCATTAATTGTTGCATTTCGATGCACATTTTGATTATATTCAGAAGATTTTGTGGCAAAAACTCAGATAGAGAAGCATTTATATTCACATCTCACTTATTCATGACTGGCTGAGAGCAGCACTTTTTTAAGTTAGCATCATTACGCCATTTATTATGCCAAGAAAGATGAAGCCAAGACATTTTGCCCTCCCTGGTCTCAGCCAGGAATGGTTATACCTTACAGAGTTTTTTCCCACGGAATGAAAACAAATGTACTTGGGCTGAGGCCCAAGTACAATAATGTTTATTGCGCAACAACACACTTAAGAAGTGTGGTAAGGCAAAAATACCTGTACAGTTCAACGAAGTGTGGTAAGGCAAAAATACCTTTACAGTTCAACAATACAAGGATTAACAAACACTGGTTGTAGCTGCTGCTGGGGGAGAAAGTAAGGTACTTGAAATATACTTAACAAGGGGTAATTTATCTGACTGACTAAAGATGTAAATGAACTTCTCTTTCTGGTCTAAGTCAACGAAACCAGGACTGCACATAGTTATTGAGGAAAATAACATCTCTCTGTAAGTGCTATATTTTGGACAGATCATTACATAATGGAATTCATCCTCTACTGAAGATTTACAATACTTACAAAATCTCTCATTTGCAGGGACTTTTGGGTTTGATCTCCGACCTAATTCAATTTGTAAGTTGTGATCAGAGATTCGAAGTTTTGTAAGCCACTTCCTATAAGTAAAATTTCTTATATCCAATAAATAATTTTCAAAGTGAAAAGAAGTTTTAAATTCTCTATATGTTCTGAGTTTATTTTTTCCTGAACCCGGGTTTCGTGAATCATTATGCAAATTTCTGAGCCAAGTCTGATGATAACTCTTACATAAATTATCAACAACAACACTTACTGTGGAATTGATATTACATACGGAAGTCCATACATTACTTTCACTGTAAGAATTCAAAATGTTATACACAAAGTCAGACCATTTTGAATTAAACCTCGATGATATGTATGCAGACTTAAGTAAAATGTCATCGGTCAAAACCAGTCTATGCCAGTACTTGAGCATGTGTTTTATAACTGTAAACCGAATTGGATATCTACCAAGCTCTCCAAAAACACCAGCATTTGAGGCATGTTTAGAAACTCCTAGAATGAATTTATAGAAAGAGATACTGACATCATCAAGAAAATTAACTTTGTCATTAATTTCATGCCCCCATATTTCACAGCCATAAGTCATAATAGGTACAATTAATGTATCAAAAAGTGCTAATGCAACTTTTACAGAGAGTGAACTATTCTGAAATAGACCCTTACGAAGGCTAAAAAGTGCTTTCATTGCCTTCAATTTAAGATTACGAAAATTACCTTTGAATTTACCATTTGGAGTAATGACAAAACCAAGGTAACAGTATTCTTTCACTAAGTCAAGTGCTATTCCATTGTAAGTAAGGGTAACTCCTTTTACAAGATGATTACTTTTGTTAAATACAATTACTTTTGTCTTCTTTATGTTAATAGATAATTTCCAATACAGCAAAATCACGCAGCTTATCAAGACATCTTTGCAAGCCAGCTCTAGTTTCTGACATCAACAGGAGATCATCAGCATACATCAGACAATTTATATGGAGTGAATTCAAATTAATAGGACAGTCCTCATCATCACCAAAAATGCAAGGAAGATCATTTACAAAAACATTAAATAAAGTTGGACTTAAATTACAACCTTGCTTGACACCTATTTTGGACTCAAAATCACCAGTAAGACAATTATTGCTTTTCACACAATATTGAACATTACTATACATTGACTTGATAATGTTATAAAAATTGCCATCAATTCCATATTTCTTCAATTTCCAAAGTAAACCTGTACGCCAAACTCTATCAAACGCCTTCTGAAAATCTACAAAACAACAGTAAAGATATCTCTGACTGGGATTACTGCTCGAATGACAGGATTTAGAATATACCTGCCTTTCAATAGCAGAACGTAACACAAAGAGATTGTCAGCAGTTCTCCTCTTTGATCTGAAACCAGACTGGAAAGGTGAAAGAGAGTTATTTTTGCTTAAGTAATCGATAAGCCTATTATTCAACACTGAAGTAAAAAGTTTTGCTAAACAACTATTGACAGATATCCCTCTATAGTTAGATGGATCACTTGTATCTCCAGATTTGAAAATTGGGACCAAAATTGCCCTTTTCCAAGCATTTGGAAATCTACCTGATCTGAGAATGGTATTAAAGAGTATGCAAAGTGGAGTAAGTAAACAAGAACCCCCATATTTTAACATTTCATTTAAAATTCCATCTGTACCTGGAGACTTCCCAGATTTTAGTTTACGTAAGGCTTTCAAGATTTCTGAATCATTAATAACAGAATTAAGAATAACATTTTCATTTTCTTCATTAGCTGCCTCCATGTTATGCAAGTCTTTACAGATATGTCTAGAAAATTGTCGTTTTCTTCCATAGAAAAGTCTCCCAATTGCTTAAAGTGAGCAAACCATTCGCTTGGAGAAATAGAGGAGTCAATTTTCATCTCACTTTTTGTACCTGAAATATCTTTCCACAATTTCCAATAATGATCACTGTTCTCAGAATGAGCATTTTCTAATTTAGCAAGTTTATCACGTTTAAAAATAGCTTTTTTAAATTTCAACAATTTTTTATAATTTTTCTTCAGTGTGAAACATCTCCCTCTAATAAACGGGTCATTTGGATAGCGGCCTAGCAATTTACAGCAATCCTTAAAATCTTTACGAAGTGAAAAACATGATTTATCAAACCATGGCTGTGTAATACGCCTTGACTTCTTAATTTTCACTTTGGGAGTAACTTACGTAAACAACAATTTGAAACTTTGTGAATGATACCCTCAAACCTTTCCAGAATGTCATCACAAGTTTGAGACGTAGAACAATTATTGTGAAACATTCTAAATTCTTCTTGAATAGATGAACTTTGAAGAGTTTCTAGAAATTTTTGTTTGGCAGAATCATTCCAAATGTATTTGCTAGGACATGGTTTACACTCAACATCTATTGTAGGCTTTACAATATTTCTTACATTCATAGAAAAACCTACCGGGCAGTGATCAGAGTAATGTGTGAAATCATAAACTTTAAAATAATCAATAAGGTCAGTGAGATTCTTTGTAACAATACCATAATCTACCGTGCTAAACCCTGTTCTTTTGTAACAGGTTGGTTTACCATACAGATCACCTGTAGTTCTGCCATTTAAAATAAGAAGACCATTTTGAATACAAAAAATTAATAAGGTGTCTGCCGAAAGAATTGACACTACATGTACCATCATCTCTAGAAATTCTATCCTTTATGAAGTCAGGCAAATAGTCACTTGGTGTAGGACAGTGGTTAATATCATCATATTGAATATAATCTGGCAAATTACCTGTTCTAGCATTGAAATCTCCTACAAGAATTATGTCGCCTGAACACGAAAAGTTAAGAATTTCCGATTGTAGAGTTTCAAAATAATCATTATGTATATGCATGACAGATCCTTGTGGAGGTAAGTATACACAACATATGAAAATATCTCTTCTGAATGAGAAAAAATCCTTATCAAGTTTAAACCAGAGAAAGTCAGAAATATTTGACTTCAGATTTGTAATTCCAGCCTTTAGGCTTGATTTAAATAAACAACTGATCCCCAGCAGCACGCTTACTTCGCTTATGTTGAAAATTTCTATCAGATCTGAAATAACAATAGCCATCTAGGGCAACATTCTGTGACTTCGAAAGCCATGTTTCTTGTATACACATAACATCAAACTTATTAATAACTGAAATGAAATCATCATCTCTGCATTTGTTTGATAAACCACCTTGAATATTCCAACTTCCAATAAGTAAAGACAAATTCTTTGAGTCTTTTCTTAATACAACACTATCAACAGTATTATGCCTTTGAGTAGTAAAACACATGGCACCAACGAAAACGAAGTGTCAGTTTGTAGCCAAATAGAGATGTAGTAACACTATACCGCTCAATAGAAATTCGGCAAAAGTTTAACAATAGGACAAAAAGCAGTTTATCAAAGAGTAACTCCAACACTTTCACACCATAGTGGCTTTTATCAAAAACAGTTCCAGGACAAAAACATAAACAACCTGGAAAGAAAGAAGTGCTGTAACTACGTACAACAGGTTTTAATGCAGTTAGTTCAGTTAAGTAATGCAGTTAATATCTGTATTATATTTTGACAACATTACCAATCACGAAAATTCTCATTGCGCCAGTAATCAGTATGAATATAATTGCCATAGATGTATGGCCTGTTACGGTATGGTTTATACATCTGGTTATCACGAACATCAACTGGTCTGAAATGTGATGTGGATCTATACCTATGGGAAGGGGAGGCGTAATCACCTCTATGAAATGCTCTTACACACTGTTTGATGTCACCCACCAAGAGACTAGTGCCTCGTGAATTTATGTGGATTCCATCCCTGTGATACATATCACTATTATTACCCAATCTGTAGTGTTCAACAAAAACACATTTGTCAATATTGGAACATGCATTCTTGACCTTTCCATTAATAACCTTGATTTGATTATTCAATAACTCATATTTACCATGAAAAGGTAAAATACCTGACACTACAATAAGTGCCTTGGGGCAGAAATATTTAATTTCATTACACAATGAAACAAGACCATCAACTATCATATCATCACGCATGCTACCAACATCGTTTGATCCTACATGCAATATTACAATCTCCGCATCAACATTTCTCATGTTTCTAATACGCGCATGGGCTTCATCAATATTTGAGACTCTCAATTTAAGAGACTGCTTATCTTTATACAACAAACGAGTGTTAATGTATTTAGTGATAGAGTCTCCAAGTACAAGAACGTCACAGTTACTCTTTGCCCCGAATCGCGAATGACGTGGACTCGATCTGACGAACTGAGCGTGACGATCTGTGGCACTGTGCACAAAATTACCTTCAACGTCGTAGTTTTGCTCTATACGCGTATGACTCGGTCTGGTTGAAGTTGAGGGCTCATGGCGCTGTCTATCGCTGATATCGGTTAGACTTGATGGAATGGAGGGCACAGTCCCATACATTGGTTTCGCTGGACCCTGATTCAATGGGGTATTCAACGCGACCGCGGGAGGCAGAGGACACACAGTCTTGTTATCGGGTGCATTTACCGTGGTTGGAGAATTACCCTTCATACTGTAGCGACGATCAGCGGTAGGTGATGGCGGGTCTCGAGTTACACTAGCATGACCAGCTGCTTGACTGCCGTCTACACTCTGATCAACAGATGACGTCACGATGGTTGCCGAAACTTTTTCTAAGACCGTGTGAACAGATGATAGTTTATCATCAATACGAGAAACATTGTTAATGATATCATCTGTGGTGAACTTTGCAGTATCGAGCTTGTCTTCAATAGTAGTAAACTTCTTTTCGAAGGTAGTTTTCATTGACGAAATCTGCATTTTCAAATCTTTGACCTGAGCATCGACATGAGTTTTACACTGCGATTCAACAGCTGTTTGAGTCGCCACCAACTTTCTGTAGAATTCATCACATGTAGACTGCAAATCCACTTTCATATTGTCCACCACATCTTGGAGGTTATTAAAACGATCAGACAACAAAATGAAATTGTCTTGGAGGTTTTCGAAGGATCTCAATAAATTGACATACTTTGCACTATTGTCTTGTTCTCGGTGATGCGGGTCAACAGTTACACGATCTGCATCGTTTGGTTCCGCGCACGATGCCGCGGCAACAGACTCGGCCAAACCAACACTTCTAACACATTAAGCTTTCAAGTGTAGTGTTAATTTAGCTTCGCTACACCAGTTTCGCTACACTTGTTCTCATTTGCATACAACTTTGTATATCGTTCTTGCACTAGATGGAATATGACATCAAATCGATTCCAGCAATCATTATCATTCAAGGCAAATAAATTACCAGGTCCAATAAACAGTAAAAACAAACACACAAAGAAACATAAGATCACTGACAAAATCGGTAGTACAATCTTGAACCACTATATAAGTTGTGGTACCAGGTGTCCGGAATGGGTAAGCGTACCCTGCTAGCATGCTACACCCGTCAAGATTGAACTAGTGTGACAAAGTTATTGTACGGTAATTCAGCTATCTGCTAAATTACTGTTCTGAGTCAAAGTCGGGAATACTGTCTTTCATCATCTGAGTGACAGATTTGCCATATTTAGATATAAGATCTCCATATCTACCATAGAACTTCTTAAAAGATCTAACCAACCTACTTTGTGAAAATCCTTGTCTCACCAGCTTTAAGACTAATAAGCTGTGTCTCTCTTGAAAATCTCCATATGAATCACAAGCTCTACAGTATCTCAGTAGTTGTGAAATGTACACACCATAAGCTGGACTCGACGGAATATTAGTCAAGTAGGGAAAGTTAATGATTTCAAAATTAAAATCATCCCTTTTATCATACAACTTGGTGTGTATTGCATTGTGTCTAATTTCAATAAATAGATCAAGATACGATGCTGAGTTCATGCTCTCCGTTGTTTCTTTAATTTTTAATTCATCTGGATATATGTGATGGAGGTAATTAGAAATTCCAGGATTGTTCAAACTGATGAGATCATCAATATATCTATAGGTATTATTAAAGGACTTTGCAACTCTTTTAGATCCTGAACTATGAAGAGTCTGCATGAACTCAGCTTCATATGAATACAAAAATATAAATCAGCAAGAAGTGGTGCACAGTTGTACCCATAGGAATGCCTATAGTTTGCCTGAATGTCATACCGGCAAATGAGACATATATGTTGTCAATTAGGAAGTGTAGCATCTTAATTACTTCCGTATCAGTGTATTTGCATTTGGCATCACTATTGTTACTAAATAGCCTGAATTGTGTTTGATGACAATGTAATCATACCTACGACTGCCATTCTTGTAAAAGAAGGCCTGCTTAACCAATGATGACAACCTAGTTTAAGCTTGTTGTGTGGGATGGTGGTGTAAAGTGTAGAAAAATCAAATGTGCGGATTGAACCATACTTGCTTTTGTTGGTATCTAGAGTATGTAATAATTCTTTAGAATTTTTCAATATCCACATCTGATTAATCCCACTCGTTTCATAAACCTTGTCACAATATCGTACCAGACCAGATTTGATGGTTGACAAAATTGTGGTCAAGAGTTGTGACAAGCGTTGGTTGTACATCTGCTGCAACCTGCTATAAAACGTTGCTTATATGGATTCTTATGGATTTTGGGAATCCAATATAGTCGAGGTAGAACATTGTCATCATTTGATAGCTTGATGCCAAATGCATTCAAAACCGATGAATGATTATCAAATATTTCCTGTTTGGACAGGCTTGATGGACAGTAGGTGGTATTACTGTCACCTGAATTAATTTTCAGTTCATTCATCAAACACTGAATGTAGAATTGCTTGCAGACAAAAATGATGTTATTAGAAGCTTTATCTGCAGGCACGACAACATATTTATCATGCAATGCATCTAGGCATTCACGTATGGTGGAGTCATCAAATGAAGATGTTGTCTTGATGACAGTATATGAAGAACGAAGACGTGATATACGTTTCTGAACTTTATCTCTGACAGTACGTAACCAGTCAGAGAGGCACTCAACGTCTTCATCTTCTACAGAGGCCCACTTCTTTGCATAAGTCTCGGCAGCATCCATAATGATTTTAAAATTATAGTTCCAGTTTTGGTTGGTGGCTCACGATATTTAGGGCCATACTGGAACAACTGCCGAAGTTTATTATTCGTGACGATGTTTAGGTCACCAG
Organism: Ptychodera flava; assembly: GCF_041260155.1. NCBI lineage: Eukaryota > Metazoa > Hemichordata > Enteropneusta > Ptychoderidae > Ptychodera > Ptychodera flava. The sequence continues at coordinate 5,875,629 of NC_091944.1, read as the reverse complement.
TTATTACATGACCATACGGCTTGTAACAAAGGAAGATGACGTGCAATCACAAGTAATGTCATGAATGTTCTCCAGGTCTAGATCCTTTAAAACCTTGTTGTAATTAAATAGTTTCCTACCTATAGTTCTAGAATAGCTGTAGGAAACTATAGGTGGTTCTTGAAATTTAAAATGTGGAGGAACTTTATCAATGACATCCTTGTTGTGTAAAATATTGCTGATATTAATACTGTCAATTCCTTTGTTGACAAACCGTACAGGGAAAACATCCTCTGCTGACTGTTGATGCTGTCCGTCCGAACAGGTCTAAATAGCCGATGATGGCCTATATCTATAATAATGATATTAACCGATGTTCGGGTGTTTCCAGATTGTAATTCATGTTATCAACAGTCAACAAAAGCGATCTTAACTTTTGCAAGGAACATCCAAACAGCTCAGTTCTTATTTTGTGAACACCAAAAGGTTGGTTAAGCATGGGTAGAGATCACTGAACTGGGGATTTCTAGTGTTGTTACCATGTCTATGACCATGGCTTCGTCGTCTTCTCGGACGAGAGTTGAACAAACCATGACATTGACAGATTTCCCTCTAGGGCTTGATAGATTACCCACACCTAGAACATTGTCATTACAGCCATATGGCATAGCTGTGCCGAGTTCAGTGATCCAATGGTGTTCACGCTGTTTGCGATAGCTCCTGCTTAGTTTAGAACTATTGGAAGGATGGTAGATTTTTTCCAATATTCTAACTTTCATGTTTAAAACTGAATGTAGAGGATTATTAAAGTGGGTGTATAGGCAGGTAGGCAAATTGTTATTTATGCCAGACCTATGCCCACACATCCTCTTTGAAAGTTTTTCCCCGGTCTCTCCAACATATATTAAACCACACAAAGAACACTCTATGCCATAGATGATGTTTTTAGATTGGCAAGAGAGTGGTTCAAATGCCTTTGTGTGGTAAGTCTTTTTGGATAGATTACTCTGTGTCACAGTATCTGAAATAAGAATGTTGCAAGTTTTGCAGTTTCTAGTAGTACACGGTGACACAGAGCAATCACATTCTATATTTCTTTGAGTATGTCCGATATTATAATCCGAGGGCTCCGTCCAGCTTATGGATTGTTTGCCCTAAACAAACCATCAGGGGTAGTTTTATTTTTCGGTCTCGACCCAAACCGGTATAGGTGAGTGAAACATAGGTGAGTGAAAAACAGCAAGACAAGATCCTAGGCCGCACAATGAATCGACAAGAAACCACACAATATTCCAGCAACAGTAAACGTTGTGGACAACGTACATAACTGGATACAGCATGGGCCAAACAAGGATCACAATACTAAACGGCCTTTTAAAGGCCAACACATATTCAAAAGGGAGAGTTACCATATAAATACTGTGCCATGCCTCGACACAAAAAATGTACACTAAAATTACACATAAAGTTACAAAATAAATAGAAGGGGTCAACATTATAAGAGGGCACAGAAATAGAGAACAAAATAAACATATCACGTTAACAAAAATGTCGCATTACAAGAGCACAAACCAAAATGAAAATCAATACACATAACAGCCTCAAATTCATCTGAATTTCACCTTCCAAAACACAGGATAAAATACAGTCTATGTCTAAGGCATGTGATCAAGAACACTATCAGAAAACGGTGAGATACCAATCAAACCGCTAGATAAAGGAAGATGAATGAAATTCTACACACTAATAAGGAAGCGTCAAATTATAACTCGTCAACCACCGACTTCATACAAAGATTACAACAGACAACTTATAAACACAGAACAATTCCTGCATTTTGACAGAAACGCACAACATTAAACAGGTTGACGATCACATATATCCTTCTCTCAATCCAGTTAACACAATACGAACACGACCTTGAACACAGTAGAACAAAATGAGATAGCTTCCAGAATAAAAGAACACACTTCCAGTGGGACAACATAGGAATACATACAATCTGCAAATATACCACACAATGTATCCACTGAAGTTGAACTTGAGGCAATTGATGAAGAAAGTCTGGCAAACTTCCAAAATATAGCGTCAAAGAATCGTAGTGTCTTACACAGTCTCTCCACTCTAGAGTACAGACTGCACTGACACGCAGATTACAGCCGCTGTGTCTCTCCGTACCTAATCGGCTCTATACACAAGACAGTGAAACAGAAAATACACAATACTATACATTAAACGCAAAACCACCAATATATGAACGATGTGTGGAGTTGCTTTCCCTTTACTAACTATGACTCTTACTTATTCCTGCTCTGCAGGTTTAAGTCGAAAGCTTACATACACGAGAATACCTTTTTAGGTATCCATCGTCATATACATTTGAAGCGTAACACTAACTGTCCCAACAATCATGTACGGATTAGGCAATACACAGCTCGATCCACAGAAAATAATAACATCAATTTCTGCAGATCAAAACCCAATAACGCTAATCTAAAACACTAGATTCTGAAATCACAAAAAATACACTGATCAGAATACACAAATAACAGCCAATTACAGTGCTCAGTTAACAGCCAATAAAATGCGACTCGAAAGAAAACTAACCAATCAACATGAAGGAGGAAACAAGAGCAAACAACACCCTCCATACAAACAAGATAACAAAAACGTAACGGTTAGTATTTCATGTTAAGATACACCAACGGTAATCCCAGTCTCCCTCCCACAACGAATAGAACATATGACTACACGAAGACGAACAGTAAAAGATCTGCACTGGAGATGGAAGACGTCCTGAACATAGGTGAGTGCACGGTCACCGGTGGTCTGTTCCGCTCTGCCATGGACGTGTGTGCATGTGCCTGAGAAGAAGACGGACATGTGTGCACACGTCTACTGGGCGCATAGACGCGGAGCGGAGTAGACCTCATGTGACTGTAGTGAGCGAAGATCAGCAAGACAAGATCCTAGCCCGTACAATGAATCGACAAGAAACCACACAACATTCCAGCAACAGTAAACGTTGTGAACAACGTACATAACTGGATACAGCATGGGCCAAACAAGGATCGCAATACCAAACGGCCTTTTTAAAGGCCAACACAAACTCAAAAGGGAGAGTTACCGTATCAACACTGTGCCATGCCTCAACACCAAAAATGTACACTAAAATTACACATAAAATTACAAAATAAAGACGGGCGGTAACAGTATAAGCCGGCACAGAAACAGAGAACAAAATAGTGCACATAACATCAACAAATATGTCGCATTACACGGGCACAAACCAAAATGAACATCGATACACATAGCAGCCTCGAATTCATCTCAATATCCCCTTCCAAAACACAGAATAGAACACATCTCATGTCGAAGGCATGTCATGAAGAACACTATCAGAAAACGGTGAGATACCAATCAAACCGTTAGATAGCAGGGCTCGAAAATTCTCGCCGCCCGACGCCCGTGACAAGTGAATTTTGAGTCCGGGCAAGTGAAAACAACATTCTCCCAGCCCGACGGACAAGTGAATTTCAATGAGGCCACTGTACGAACGAGCTGCCACTCTCTAGTTCTTTGAGTGTGCCGCTTGCGATATGGCCGGCCGATAAAATAGCTCTCTTCTGCTTGGTTACAAAATGGCAAAATATTGACGTCTTTGCACGCTTTTAATGTTTTTTTCTTCTAATGAAATCATGTCACGATGCCTCCTCAATAGAAAACTACAGCTTTACAAATGTTTAAAATGTTGTAAGGTGTCGAAACAATTTACCCTCCTTCCTACAAAGTTGCAATGTATTGAAACACTTTACTCTCCTTTCTACAAAGTTACAAATTCCCTGGTACGTGAAGCAAACATTGTTGCTGTTCAATACTGCAATCACGGTCCCTCTCAGTCCCTCATGGACGGACCGTGCTACATCATGGACGTATACATGAATACACTGAGGCTTGGCAATTGCCTGTGTGACTCCCGCTTACCGGCCGTCCTTTTCAGTCCAAGTTTTACCTACTTTGCTTGAATCAAAATTTGGCCTGCAATTACTCAGTTTGATAGTAAAAACCATTATTTCAAAGGAAACTTTCACAAACAGAGTCAGAATACAAGGGAAAAAGAGAAAAACTTGAGGTTTTCTGAAAGGTCAAATTTGGTCATCTTAGGTGATGTCATGAATGAAGACCCTTTAAGTACACAATTATGGTTCAAAAGAAACCACCTAGGGAGGTCTAATAGGTACAATCTTATGATAAAAGGTAATTTCTTGCTTTCCAATTTAATGGCATTTAGCTTGACTGTCAGTTTTAAATTAAATTTTATTAACAGCTATGGCAAAGGGAAATTGTCAACAGTAGTTGCAGTAAGCATATCCATTTCAAATCATCACATTAATATTTCTGCAGATTCCTCCAGTTTAATGATGTAATAGTGAACATCACCAGACATTTCTTGATGATATCAAAATATCAAATGAAAATGTTCCTGGGCTAAATGTTATCATTATCATTAAAACTATTACTACTCTTTAAAACATTGGGAAATGAATTGAACAATAGCATTGTGTCTTGTTTTAAAGGATTTTGACCTGACCCTTTTTGTCTCAAGAAAAATACTTATGCTGAAGATGCTATTGAGCCTGCTTGATCACAACAATGACACAACACCACAATACTTGTATCTACACTGTCACTATGCTACCGAATGCTTTCTTCTGCATGGAAAATTTGTATTTGTGTGGCTAACAAAACCACCCAAGGAGCTTGTAGTATATATGTATGATAAGTTGTCATACTGTGAACACTGACTCAATGCTGCAGAAGTATTCTGTATCTGTGGTAATACACTTCACATTGCTACCTGATTTTTAGAATTGCCACCTAATTATTTCTTGAGGCAAAAGTTTACCACTAGAAATGAAAAAGTATTTCAATCCTTCAATGTCATAAAAAATACAGATAATTAATGTAACAAGTCATCGTTGATGACACAGTCCCCACTTGTTAATCAGTATTTTGATTACAGGTCCTCAAAGAGGATAGAGTCCTCTTCATTAGGTCTGTGATAAAAATACTTTTGAATGAATTCGCTTGATACATGTCTGAGTTATGGTTCAGGACATGAAAAAATCGTAACAAAATGGTCGCACAGCGGCCATATTGGATCGCATCACAAACAAATTGATGTGCATAGCTATGACATTGGTCGATGCCCTTGTACCAACTTTGAATAAAATTGGTCAAAACATGCGGATATGCCTGAGAAATGGCTCTGTACATGAAAAAATCGTAATAAAATGGCTGCCTGGCGGTCATATTGGATCGTATCACAAAACAGATTGACATGCATATGTATGACATAGGTCAATGTCCTTGTACCAACTTTGAATAAAATCGGTTGAGATATGCCTGAGTTATGGCTCTGTACATGAAAAATCGTAATAAAATGGCTGCACAGCGGCCATTTTGGATCGTATCACAAAACAAATTGACGTGCACAGCTATGACATTTGTCAATAAGCTTGTACCAACTTTGAATAAAATCTGTTGAAACGTGCCCGAGTTATGGCTCTGTACATGAAAAAATCGTAATAAAATGGCCGCCTGGCGCCCATATTGGATCGTATCACAAACAAATTGACATGCATATCTATGACATTGGTCAATGTCCTTGTACCAACTCTGAATAAAATCGGTCGAAACATGCCCGAGTAATGGCTCTGTACATGAAAAAATCGTAATAAAATGGCCGCCTGGCGGCCATATTGGATCGTATCACAAAACAATTGACATGCATATCTATGACATTGGTCAATGTCCTTGTACCAACTCTGAATAAAATCGGTCAAAACATGCCTGAGTAATGGCTCTGTTCATGAAAAAATCGTAATAAAATGGCCGCCTGGCGGCCATATTGGATCGTATCACAAAACAAATTGATGTGCATATCTATGACATTGGTCAATGTCCTTGTACCAACTCTGAATAAAATCAGTCGAAACATGCCTGAGTAATGGCTCTGTACATGAAAAAATCGTAATAAAATGGCCGCCTGGCGGCCATATTGGATCGTATCACAAAACAAATTGACGTGCATCTGTATGACATTGGTCAATGTCCTTGTACCAACTTTGAATAAAATCAGTCGAAACATGCCTGAGTTATGGCTCTGTACATGAAAAAATCGTAATAAAATGGCCGCCTGGCGGCCATATTGGATCGTATCACAAAACAAATTGACGTGCATCTGTATGCCATATGAAGTAATCCTTGTATCAAGTTTGAATGAAATCGCTCCAGGCATCTCAGAGATATCTGCGTGAACGGACGGACGGACGGACGCACGCACGCACGCACGCACGCACGGACATGACCAAACCTACAAGTCCCCCCGGACGGTGTCCGTGGGGACTAATAAAAACTAAACAAATATTTCTTTAATGTAAAAACTATCATGAACAACATACAAAACATCTGATTTGTAAAATTAGGAACTCCTGAATGCCGAGAAAGCTGTTGCTACACTTGAGATCATAAACTGTTTAAAAGTTGCTCAAAGTGGCTACAAGATTTTTGATTCGGCTAATGAGTTGGCTAATCATTTTGGTGACTTAGGGGAACCCTGCAGTTTATGCACATACCACGTGGTAGCAGTAAACTAAATGATACTCAAAGTTTCACATGGGCACAATTTGACACAACACCGGTGGCCTATTATATACTTACCCTTGGTGCACCTACCTGACTTGCCTATTTAACACAAGGTACCAGGTCATGATGACACACAATGACAATGTACCGGTGTTGTTTTATTGAAATACATTACATGTCCCCCTAAAATTTAATTTGTCCCCATTAAGACCTACTATGGGTCACTGTTTCCCCATGCTAGCAAAAGCTGGCTGAAACACTGTGCATGTGTACGTTACATAAGATATTATTTTTTATACACAGAATAAGGACACAAATTCAGTAAGTTACAGCTCCTGTTTCTTTACAATGACATTAATAAAACCATACACATTTACTCCTTAAATCATCTGAAATTCAGGGCAAGTGAATTTTTCTTTCGGACAAGTGAAATTGAAAATTCACTTGCCCTATGGCAAGTGAATTTTTAAAAAAATTTTCGAGCCCTGGATAGAGGAAGCGGATTGACATTGTATACACTAGTGATTACATACTAAGGAAGCGTCAAAAATAACTCGTCAACCAACATTTTGAAACAAAGTTTACAACTGACAACTTATAACACAGAAAAAATACAACATTTTGACAGCACAACATTAAACATGTTGACGACCACATCTATCTATCTATTTCTCAATCTGGTAAACACGATACGAACACGACCTTGAACACAACTGAACAAAATGAGATATCCTAGCTTCCAGAATAAAAAGAACATACTTCCAGTGGGACAATATAGGAATACATACAATTTCCAATATACCACACATTTATCCACTGAAGATGAACTTGAGGCGACTGATGAAGAAAGTCTGGCAAACTTTCGAAACATAGCGTTAAAGGATCGCAGTGTCGTACGCAGTCTCTCCACTCTGGAGTACAGACTGCACTGACACGCAGATTACAGCTGTGTCTCGCCGTGCCTAATCGGTTCTATACACAAGACAGTGAAACAAAAAAATACACACTACTATACATTAAACGTAAATCACTAATATATGAACGATGTGTGGAGTTGCTTTCCCTTTACTAAAAAATACGTACACATTATAAACCGCCATGCATAGGGAATTGACATTTCAGTTAAATTCCAAAATCAAATTTCTTGCACAACCATGGACTTGTAATCACTCTAGTCTAATCAGGAACAATAATGTGAATAATCAAGCATACACAAATGCACAGATTTATCTAATTTGTACTGAAAAAAAAAACAATTCCTAGTTTCATCATAGACCGCTATGCATAGTGAATCAACATTTCAGTGAAATTCCAAAATCAATTTCTTGTACACAAATGCACATTTTTCTTCCCTATTCAAGCAAAGTACATTTAAATACATTATCAAACATATATAAAATACAGATATAGCATGTTTTGTGGGGGTAAATTGTCAATAATTTGCCTGATAGACTCCATTTATTATGATTTGATATTTTTGGATGAAGCACTAAATCAGCCACATCTTGCCTTCTTATAGTTGCACAAAATATGGTGACCCTCCCTCAAATGTATGAAATACCATATCTCTTCAAAAATTCTTGCGTGATAAATTTCGACTGTCCCTCCAAAAACACCAGCCCTCCCCTCTGTAATTTGTCCCTAACATAACAATTGAACCCATTGTTATGTAAATTAGCTGATACTGTTTTAGTTATTCCTGGGGAGAATACCGCAGTGGTTGGGGGGTGGGGGAGAGGGTCAAGTTTTAGAATGTCGAACAAGGGGGAGGGTCACATTTTACGGTACAGGTGTGCACAAAATTCCCCCGGCCCATCCCCCTGGAATTACTGAAGGCTCCCGAACGGAGGATACACACGACGTGCTAACTACACAAGGCACCCCATCAACGATGTTCTGAAGCGACTCAACAAACAAGACATCATTGGGCTTAACCTGCCTATAGGCCAACGCGGACTGCTCCGCTGGGCATGGAACAACTTAGACGCAAAACCAGCAAAACAACAGGTACCTCAAGACCAACCCGCACACGGGACAGAAACATCAGGGGTGACCCTTGCCAAAGATGCAGAACTGAACAAACTCCTCGAAGCCTTCAGCAACGATGCGCTAAAAGACGTACATTGTATCAGACCAGAGTATCACAAGTCTAACGAAGGATGAGCGTAAACCATTACTGATTCCGGACTTTATAACCACAAAGACTGCTTCGCTGGACTCTACCAACGAGACGGAGCTAGCAGCGGAAGGGGACATGAAGCTAATTATGCGGACCACCAAGCGTTGACCGAAACCTGACCAAGTTTTCCTTCCTCAGTGGATATAAGCCAACGTCCGAATCTTAAAGGGACATTATTTGTATCTTTTGACTTTTTTTTCATTTTTTCGATGACTGAAATCCCCGGTCAAATCAATGGGAGACCTAAATTGTGACTATGGACGGCTTCAAGGATATGTAAAACCACCTTCTTGCTCTTTACGGCAAGGTTCAATGTTGGTAAGGGCGTCCGCGCGATTTGAACCAACCGCCATTATTGAACCCAAGCACATGACCAATATTACTACGCATACGTCAACCATCAAAGTACAGCTGGAACGTGAAAGGCCTGTGACCTACACACCAACTGCAGCACAATGGATTCGAGGAGCTCACGGCGCATAAACAAATGCACGTATCACAAACTACTGTCAAATAGTGAAACTAAGCAGGGCATTTGCTTGTAAGGTTGATTTTAGTATTGATGACACGAACTGTGAAAAAAATAAAACCATAGACGCAATTTGGTCAATGGTAAAACTAAAACGATGTCAGATTGCTGTGGTGATAGTGAAACAGGTACAGAGTAATGCATTTCCTGTGCATTTGATCGTTAGCAAATCTTCGTCAACTTTTAAGATTTTTAGGGCATTTTCTTGCCATTACGTTGGTTCGTTTTACAAACACGACATGATCACTTGTTGAACCTGGAAACATCGCACTCGGACTGAACACTGCACGGTGTGTAGCATCGGTGACATTGTGACACCGCGCCGGGCGAGTACTGTCATTGATACTGCTCGCGATTGGAGTCACCTCTCGACATACAAGATCTGTTTGAATGTTGTTATTCTCTGTGCATCGTGTAATCATTTGTATCAATTGAATCGCATTTCGAACCAAAAGTGAGTACATCACAATGACAGTTCCCTAGACCCGTTCGCTTATGGCCTCTGTGCCTCCGACCGACTCTTAAAAGTGGGCTTTACGTAAGAAGCGCAACTGAGCACATCGTGTACCTAAAGCCCTGCGTACGGCCTCCACTCAGTATAACGCCGGGAACACACAGACTCTAAGTTAAACTTCGATCAGTGGATGTCCGTTATGTACAGTGTAATGGCCGTGGACATTTGAATTTTTCAGCCTTTTAGTGAGGTTGGAAGCAGTGGCCGACTGGTTTTGTGTGAGGCCTAGCAGCTAGGCGATGTTGCCGTGAGTGTGTGGGGGTTCGAATCCCGTTTGGGTTATAGTAAAATTTATATTTCAACTGAGAGTTTGCTACTTCGACACTTTCCACATCATAGGGGACTAAAATCTAAAATGGTTATAATTTATCAAAAAATAATTCACAATATTTAAAAATACATTTTAGGGAACAACATATCACATGACCAAACACATGACCAGTCATGTGACCAGTCATATTGATAATATGGCTGCTATAAAATTTCACTGGCTTATAGTAAAAAATTATATTTCCTCTAGTTTCATTCACGAATATTGCTGTTAATAGAACATATTTACATATAAATCATTTGTTTTCAATAAATAAACATTTCATTTCATTAAAAAAAACCAACATAAACATCTTCGCGATCGTCCGTACTTCTGAAAACTGTAAACAATCAGCGCGACGCTTCTGTGATCAGCCTGACCTTTCAGGGTCGAGGTCATGGGTCACGACATTTGCTTCCGGATTTTGGCCATACTCGGACGTACGGGGGCGCAATCACATTCAGGCCAGATCGGAATACATCAATCTTAGTTGCGCTGCGTGCCGGCGCCGAAATTACGGGATTTTTAGCGACAAAAAGGAAGCAAGTACGCCTATTTAACTGTGCCGGATATTTCCGGCACTCAAGGTATATGGTAATTCAATATGGCGCCGGAAATATCCGGCGCCATAGGTAGTCAAGGGTTAATTTCACTTACTGATAGCACGATGGCATCCATTTGAAAACCTTTAGTTATAGGTGGAAGTGACGTAAGAGCCTACGACTGCACTGACACTTGTGGGGCTTCCTCGGCTGAAGACTACAGGGAACCCCTATAAGTGCCAGTGCAGTCCTAGGCTCTTACGTCACTTCTACCTATACCTATAGTTTTCAAATGGGTGCCATCGTGTCATTGGTAAGTGAAGGTTGATAACAAAGACAGGTGTCACACCATTTTTTCATAGATTTTTTATTGCTGAACATACAATCTCTGGGTAACCTTCCCCTTTAAGATGATAATAGTAAAGATGGTTACTCTTAGGATAATTAGTGTAACATGTTATATAGACTTCAAAGTTACAAAGTTGCTTAGTACAAAGAGTAATCGGATAAATTTTCATTATAAGATAACCAGGTATGTTCGATAAAAAAGGTCCACAGATTGTGTCTATTGCAAAGCCATTGGATGTTCTGATCACTCCATAATTACACCCCTGTCGAAATTTGGTACTTCAATTTTAATATTTTTGAGGACATGGTCATGTTAAGAAAGAAGAAATGGTAATATTGAGTGCACTCTAATGGATTACCACATCTTTCTGTCATAAAGTCTAAATTACAAATTAAATTACAGAGGAATTTCAACTACTGTCATTCATTCATGTCAACAAAATCAAGAGATACATTGCATTATTTATGACATTTTCAACATTTTACCCAACTGTACCGTTTTCCTATTTATTATGCCAACTTGTTCTTTCAATTTTGCCATTCATATTGTCCACAGTACAGCCTCATTAAATATTCATTGCTTTTAGGTACATTAAAGAAGGACTTCTCAGTTGAAAAATATATTTTTAAAATTATTTTATTCTTTAATCATAATGTAGTACTTGCATTTAATAATTTTGTACTGTAAAAGTTAATAGTAGTAACATATTTCTGTATTGCAATATTTGAAATGACAGTAATATTGTCCTTTCATGACTTTGCTACTATTGTTGTTCAGTTTGTCAACTGCACTTTCTTGCTCAGCTCCCTGAATTTTGTTGAAATATCCTCTTGTCAGCCTATCAGCATGATCTGTATATTTACATATAGATCCAGGCTTCAAACAATGCATCGGTCAACTAGTACAATTTTGACTATAAAGGTAATAGACTGTTAACATGATAATAGTAGACATTTCAACTTGTTTTTGCAATAGAACAAGAAAATGTAGTTAAAACAAAGAACAGAAATAGGGCAGAAACCAGTTGTTACAGCTACTTTTAAAGTACATATTAGTATTTTACTAGAAGTAATTGACCTTTAATGCAATATTTTTCATAAGTCAACTCGGCTCAGTTATCTCAGAAAGATACATTTTATGTAAACACTTTTTTAAAAAATATATGTTATTTTATTAATACAAACTTTGTTTGAAATTTATATAGCTCTCAACTTGTTTTATTTGTGTATGAAGGTGTTGTCTGCTGATTTTACCACACTTGTATTGCTTCTTTCTCCTCTGTAGAGGTCCAACTGTACCAGAGAGAATATGGACTTTGATCAAATCAGAGGTCCAACTGTACCAGAGAGAATATGGACTTTGATCAAATCACTGGATAAAAAAGTTAAGGTACATTTTATCAAAGGCTGAATGCACTGGATTATTTTTTTGTATGCTGAATCCTAAAAGTACAAATATGAAATCCATTGCATCAGCTTTATCAGTAAAGAAAATGGCCCAATAAAATTGCATTTCCCCATGCACCATTTTTGGAGCCTCTTTGTAGGGCATTATACATATGCCACCACACAAAGCCAAAAAATTGTTGTTGGCTGCAGTGGGAGTACACTGATTTGCCGTAGAGCCATGTTGAATCCCATCTAGCTAACTACTTGTGACCTCATTGTCATGAGCTCGGCCTGTTAGCTTCCTTGACCTTTGATGTCTACCCCCTTCCCCCAAGCTGCAGGTTGTCTGTGAGAGGTCTGTCTCAGAGCTGCAAGATGTCTGCAAGGTCTGTCCCAGAGCTGTGGGTTGTCTGCAAGAGGTTTGTCCCAGAGCTGTGGGTGGTCTGCAGTGGTCTGTCTCAGAGCTGCAATAACTAATTATATATTCACAGAATCAGCTTACTGCAGCTCTGTCCAGAAAGCTGCAGTGAGTCTGTTTGTGCAGATCTGCCTAAGCTCTTAATCAGCTCTTTGCAGATCTGCAGGTTTCGTAAGAGTTGCTCAATTTCGTGATCACCTCGACAATAACGTGACTGTCTACTGAAGTTAAATATCCCTTCATTTTACTCTGTTTTCACATTTCTATGCCCAAAGGCTTTGGGCAAGTCTACATATGCATATGGAGGAACAAACGAGATGAAAAAGATCCGCAATTATAGGCCTTGTCGTCGTCAGCTGGTACTGGTAGGCATTTGAAATGCCCATTCTAAAATGTGCTCTGTAGCAGCAAAGAATGGTGTATCTAAGAGCAGGATTGGCCGTCAAGATCTCCATGAAAAACTGACTGTCAAAATGTAACTGAGCAAACGGGATCGGTAAATAGGGAATCCCGAAAGTGCAGTACTGCGCTTTTGACTGTCCCTTCGTGTGGATTTTTTTTTACACGCGGATGCTTACAGCGGCCTAGATAGCAGTTAGGGACCGTTCAGTTTTTACGGCCGGGGGGGGGGCGGCAAAAACAGGGGGGGGGGTCATCTTAATTTTGGAATCCGCAAAGGGGGGGGGTCATCGCTTTTTCACTGGTAGGAAAGGGGGGGTCACCACATTTTCAAAAACATAATACCTACAATAAACTTCATTTTATGCCATGGTCATTATCGACCCTCTTTGGCGGCCACTACAATGAATTGACTTTATGATTACCCATGACATTCCTAATGGGCGGAGGCCTTAGATGGCCCACTCCGATTAGGTTTACTTCATGCAATGGCCATGATCGACCACAGTCTCTTGTGCTACTATTCACAGTAAAATCGAACGTAGAAGATGACATGGTGGCATAATCCCTATACGAAATAGCCATTTGATTTCCTGACTTGGTTTTTCTCAGGCATATGTACACACATCTATGGGGGCATAGACGCCGAGCGGAATAGACCGATCACAAGTGACTGTGTGATCGACGCTCTTCACCGGCGGGCCGCCTGCAGCGTCCCACTACATAAATTGTAGTCGGCCGGACGCCTTCAGCGGCCCTGTCCAGTAAAGTTTACTTTATGCAATGGCCATGATCGACCGTCTTTACTGGCGGGCCACCAAAGGAGGCCCACTAGAATAAAGTTGACTTCACGTAATGGCCAATGACCCTCTTAACCGGAGGGCTGCCATTGGCGAAACACTCCAATAAAGTTTACTTTATACAATGTCCATGGACATAAGTTGTCTATGGAAATGAAGTTAAAATTGCCTTACAGTCGTCCTAATTAACAGACGTTTGCATGGATGTGGCTTAGAAGTTTGTGCACAGGCATCTCTGCTAAAGAATAAAGTGCGCTGCGTACTGGAGTTCAAATACAAATCGTGCGGGTAAATTTGACATATGGGTTTGGGTTATTTTTCAGCGGGGGGGGGGGGGGTCATCATTTTTTTTTCGTCTGACAATGGGGGTCATCTTCTTTTCACTAAAAATGCAGGGGCGGTCTATATTTTTTTGAACACTGGCAACAAGATCTTCCCCCCCCCCCCAGGCCGTAAAAACTGAACGGTCCCTTAGCAGTGTGGTCTGATCGCAGGTCGACCTGCCAACTCTGAGGTTAACAATACCCTCCATAAACCTCAGACCAAAGGTTTTTCTATACGTTGTACGAAAACGGGATGGAAGTTGTCTATGGTCGACCTTTTTTAGACATATCTTTCAGTAAGTCGAATAACATTATCAACTGCTTGTTTGCAACATATGAGGTCAAAAGATACAAATTATGTCCCTTTAAAGACACTGATTAACCACGGCCTGTCCACGAAGGACAAGTTAGCGTACCAGATTATGCACAATCTTTTACGACATCATCAGTTTTATCTTATGATCACGAGCATCGCAAGAAACAGGCGATGGACTCAATCACATGGGGTTCCGTAAACCTCCATTTATCACTATATCACCTTGATAAACAACAAACTATTGGGCAGGCAAACGGAAATACTTCCAAGAAAAACACTACGAAGGACACCGTGCACCGCAGCTTTGTCACACGAGAACCCGAAATCTGCCTCGATTTCCAAAAACCAGCCGGCTGCAACCGTACTTCCTGCCGTTTCGCGCACGTGTGCATAGAGGACGGATGCCTCAGCAACTTGGTTTTTCCATAAAGTGGGATAAGGTGGTCGAGCCTACGCAATGCTTAACATTTCTAGTGATCGAGATGAACGCGCAGACGCGGACTTTGTCCTAAGACAGTACCAAGCTACAAGAAGTAAGCGACCTCCTTGAATATTGGCTTCCAAAGCGGCGAGCAACGAAACGCGAGCTTCAGCAACTAATCAGCAAACTCAACTGGGCGGCAAGAGTTATTCGCGGCGGGCGCACATTTTTGCGGCGACTCATCGATGTGACAAACTCGGTCTCACGACAATCTCATAACATACGCCTTAACAGGCAAGCAAGAGCGGACATCGGCTGGTGGGCGAATCTGTACGTCAGCACTAATGATAATGACGCGGACTCCTTATTGCGTCTGCATGGAATTAAACACTACTTCACAGCTTTAGACACCCTGCAAAGTCGCGAGACACACCCTTTACAGGAATGGCACCATCATATATCTGTTTATATGCACTCCTTATTACTCCAGGACCTTTGTAGTAAGAACTTTACAAACCAAGTAACAAGCATGGACTCATTTAGCGACAATGACGCTACTTCCAGGGCGCCGGAGGGCTAGCGCCTACTACTAGTGTTGGGGGCTTTTGGCGGAAATCAGCTCATAGCCAGTCAACATCGGAATAAAGTTGTTGACCTTGACCCCAACACTTGTGTCTGTCTGTATGTTGTCAGTATAGGCATCATTTAAGTGAACAATAATACTTGTTTTATTGTAGTTTAAATGGGCCGGGTTCGAGGCTGTGAGTGGGACGGTCTCCGGACGAGGCCACCTAATAGTTAATCAGAATTGGCTTTGACCTCAGAGCGTTCCCCACCCTCCCTCCCTATCCTACTTGCTTGGAAATTGATTTTTTTTCTTTCTTCTCTCTTTCTTTTCTGCTTTGTCGTCTTTAGAATATGTATCTTATTACGCCTAGAGTGGCGGAAATCGGCTCATAGCCAGTCAACATCGGAATAAAGTTGTTGACCTTGACCCCCAACACTTGAGTCTGTCTGTATGTTGTCAGTGTAGGCATCATTTAAAATTTAATTCATTCATAGCGTGAGTTTTAAACTAAAGAATGGTAATACGCCATCCACTGGCAAGTGATAGTTGTGTTTCTCTATCTTTTCTAATGTCGGCATCAAACGTAGCCAAGATACTGTAAACTGTAAAAGGACTTTCGCTCAAAGACTAACTCAGACACAACACGAGGAGACAGGACTACGGTCATTCCTTTGTGGAGTGACAGAAACAGGAGGAAACGAGTACTTAGACACAATATGAGAGACACTCACTGATGTATCAGCGGCTGGGCCATGGGGCATAGCCACGGTTCCATGTTTAATAAACAAGTTCGTGGTCACAAGTAGTATAATAAATGTGTATGACTGGGATACTTACCTGAAAAAGCTACAGTGAGGGAGGGAAATTCCCTCTCCTCCCCCTCCCCGTAGCTCCCTTCCATAACACAACATGTCGCGACACTTCCGATAGGTGTCAGTGCAGTAGCCATAGCAACCGTCACTGATGCGGGTAGTGATATAAAAATAATTCCGTGGCATGTAACGACTCGTTCTGGCTGACCTATTTATAAACACACAACATGTATAAACATGTACGTGAGGGGAATTCAGCGGGAAATTCCGTTTGAGTCATCACCATCAAACTAGTCTATATAAAGGGCTTTTACCCTGTGTTGTCAGTCAGTCGACGGAAGCATACACTAACGGTAGCAGAACCGGAGTTCAGCTGATGTAAGTATGTGGATTTTTTCCTACAGCATGACTGAGGTCTGAATTTCTGTGGAATCGTTCCGAAGGTTTTTTCTGAACTCGGAGTTCCTATCGGTACGAACTTGCTCACGCGATAGATAAAATTTTAGAAATTTCCTCTGAACTTAAAATATGTCGGAAGACCATTACTTCAAATAAAATGAGACGTTTTAGATAAATGGTACTGATATCTAAAGTGTAAGTAGTTGTATCTTTTTTAACAAATGAAATGTTGCTGGAACTACTTTATTCCGGAGTATGAGTAAAAATATCTAAATCTTTTCGATCTTTATCAATAGTTATGAAAATAGTGCAAGGTGTTCTTGAATCTGTTTTTATAGCAATATTTCCAACTAAATCATCAAACTGGTCTCCTGTACCTAATTTTATACATTTGATAATAACTGTACCATGCTCAATTATTTTCATATTATCAGTCTTCTGTTGATTGGCTGTCTGTAAAGTTAATTCAACTGTCTCCTCCCCCACACTTTTCAGACCCAGTTTCTTTAAGTTGTGTCCCAAAATAAATTAACTGGAACCCTGCTAGCTGTATATGAACAATAATTCTCCCCATTATTTATCCACCTTCGCAGTGTATTATCTGAAGACATTATTGTATTAAGACTTCTTGGACTTCTTGGACTTCTTGGTCTTCTGGCCAGAGGTCCATATATCTTTCTTTCATGAATATGACTTTGTTTGTGTACCGTCTATTTACTGTCTGTTCTGTGCTGTTTTGTGTCTATGTTTACAACTATTGTCTTGCGAATTCCGACCTACTGTCATTGGATTATGGATTGGTATGATTGCGATTATTTTAAGGTGAATCGGTATTTTTTTTTTTTTTTATTTAGTCCATCATCCAACGGGCGCTAGCCCATTTACAGGATTAGGTACCCATAACCCACTACCCCAATGGAGCACTTAGGAGTAAAGTGCCTTGCTCAAGGGCACAACACCGAGCTAGAGTCTCGAATTCACCGTCCTCCGACAGTGAATCCGCTACTCTGGATCTACCGGGACTTGAACCGGGTCTCGAACCCACCATCCTCCGATAGTGAGTCCGTTACCCTAACCACTTGTCCACGGTGCCTCCGGAGTAGTGTAATGTATGGGTTATTAGGCTTAAGATAAAGGTGAAAATCAGACAATTTATATTTGTTAACATTACTATCAAAATAAATCACATTCGGAGTCCCAGGCAGTTCAGCAACTCCACCTGCAATTTCACTATCCAATATATCTAAGATGATACGCGGTACATTATAAGGCATGAATTTCTGACTATCCCCATCAGAGCAAAAGGAGTAGGATCATTTGAAGCCTTTGTGGCGTCAATTACGGTTTCATCGACGTCTTTCAGTTCGGAAAATTCTACAGCATGTACGTGTTTCTGCGCTGTTGCGGGCGATAAAACGAACTGTTTTTCACGGTCTTTGTAACGAAGGACGTAATCTTTATTATGATTACCTGCTATCTTAGTATTATTGTTAACTTTAACATCACTCAGATCTTCGAGCTCGAGATTTTGTACGTGAATTGCACCTAGACCGAAGTTACTTGGGCCAGACATGATTATCCTATATACAGTGAAAATTAAATAATACCTTGTAATAATATACAATCATGGCTTCAGCTATAGGAATGACAGTTCTCGGTGCTGTATTAAATGCAATGGCATTCACAGGAGGAAATATTATCGGACAAAAGCTTTCCGGGAATGGTGAGGCTCTTATTGAAGAGAAAATAAGACATGATAAAGCATTAGAAAAATTTGAACATGATCGTGCCGTCTGGTCAGAAAAAAGATTACTACAGGCTGACTGGGAAAGAGAAAATCAGGCTAAAGATATTCATGCTGCGGCTGAATTAAGAGATACAGATGCAGAAATCCTTGAAGAAGCAGCGGTGCAAGCGAACTCTGCGTCAGGCGAAGCAGTTCAACTTTCAGTTTATTATCAGCCCAGTCAAGAGCAAAAGAAATATGAAATGATTTATATTGCTGGAGGATTGGTCATGGGATGGTTTATGCTGCGTTAGCTACAGCAATTCAATACAAAAGCTAGTTGGCCAGTTATTGAAATTGACCATGTTTCCATCCTGATCTGTTATCCAAATACACATTGAACTCATATGGTCTGAACCTTTTCCCAATGGCATGGAAATTGAGCCCCCGTTTTTTAAGTCATAGGTGACCTTTTCACTTATTTGTTTTGTGTCCCATATGGGAAGTATTTGTAAACAATCCGATACTTTCCCCTGTATGTATTCACTCAAGCCAGATGAAACATAATTTCCAGTAACATCAACGACATCTGAATGAACTATGTATTTAGTAACTGTTAAGAAATCTGCTGTCTTCGGACTCATAGTACTTTTTTCCACTGGGTTGTCCTCATTTTTATCTGAAAAGCCGACGAGGTTAGCGAAGTTACCTGTAGCATTAAAACATACTTTAACATCTTTAGCCAAAGTTAGAAGAACGCGGTTTGTCGGCAGATGTTTTTCAAATTTGATTTTTGGCTGCAACCCAATTTCTTTATTGAGTGTATCAATATTGTAGTTACCTGGACGTATTGATTTAGTCTTCTTCGGTTGCCCATTTTCTTGATATTTTATTATAGTATTTGTCCTCGATATGTTATACCATGAATTAAAGAGTGAACACTGTAAAAGTCTTATCTTCGTAAACTGTGATATGTCAATGCAAGGGTCAAAATTAACAGTAACCGGTTTGCCTGTTTTGCTTTCAATCCAAATGATCATACTTACTGTATGTATATACATTACAAAGTATAAGGTTCTGCAGGAATAATATTTTTCTGTTCAAGGAGATCTTTGGTCGCAACCGCGGCAGCAGTCGCACCACCTAATTTTAGTCACCGAGTCAAATTTGGTCGACTTGGATCGCCCAATCCATTTTCAGAATTTTGCCGGAGATCATTAGATATCCCATCATAAGTCCAGCGATTACAATACCATCGTACATTGTGTTTACAACTGTTTTAGTATCCATGATTGCTGACACGTATATAAAATAGAAAAATAAAATAATTCCGGAGTTAATCCATCTCATACAATGTAGAGGGGCTGGGACTTGGTTCCGTTCCGGAGGGAGAAAACTTACTTTCCGCTACCGTTCCGGGCTCTGTTTTTGTCGCTTTCTGAAGCGGCTCATCTTTCCGGAGGGGACAAATATGCCGAGCATGCCCCCAATATAGCCCTAATGCAGTCAATGAAACTCCTATAATTCCTAAAACAAGATAACATTTATTATACCATCCATCACACTGTTTTGGCGGAAGGCTTATACAGTTTGCTTCAGTCATACTATCATTAATCATTGCTTCCTGCTTCTTCTCCTTGTTTTGCCTGTTCCATTCCGCTAATCGCTTGCCCGCAGCAACTCTCCCTGGATGCTTCGGCGGTAATGTAATTTTTTCTATATTGCGCTGCGGCTCTGTTCCCATTCCGAAGGCGATTAGTGGCGCGGCATAAGCAAAATTTTCATAACAATTGTGCATTTTATGATAAAAGCATGAAATTTGGTATGAATGTAGATTATCATAATATCAATCAATTTGGATACCGAGCCACCACAGATTAAGCCTCGTTCTGGTGTGTGGCGGCCATTTTTAAATATGGCGACCATCAGTCACTATAAAATCCCCTACTTGCTGCTCTACGTATGATTCTGTGGGGAATAGTGGATGTATTTCCATCATAAGTGCCCATTAAGATTACTATTTGCATATTTTTATAAGTATAGAGACTTGTTCTGGTGTAGCGGCCATTTTGAAACATAGCAATCTTCAATTACTGTAAAATCCCATAGGTGCTGTTCTACGGATGATTCTGTGGTGAAGAGTGGAGGTATTGTCGTAATAAATGCATATTAAGATTACCATTTGCATTGTTTAATGTTTGATTATTTCATTTTCTATGAAAAGCGAGTTCTCTTAATAAAATTATTGACAATATGGCTGCCACAAGGCCAAAGTGGAAGATTCAAAATTGCCAAATTTAA
Organism: Ptychodera flava; assembly: GCF_041260155.1. Lineage (NCBI taxonomy): Eukaryota > Metazoa > Hemichordata > Enteropneusta > Ptychoderidae > Ptychodera > Ptychodera flava. The sequence goes on along the minus strand of NC_091944.1, from coordinate 5,854,708 downwards.
TGTTTTTTTACGATGAGCAGCTGTTAGCTGTCCTTTGTAAGTAGACTTTCAGAAGGTACCGTTAAGAGTTTTTTATTTTATTTTTATTTGTAATCGTTGATGCACATGTTTCAACCATTTTTTGGGTTGTAGCTGTTGTGTGTGCATTACACGTACGGCACACTCACCAGATTTTGCAAACTATTGGCCTAGATCGGCCCACGGGTATGAAGAGTTTGAGTGTAAGAACAGCGTGTCCCATGTTCTGCCAATGGATGGGGGTTCTTGAGTAGAAACGTTAAATAAGAGCAATATTTTGACACTCTAATTATCGTTTCTAAACTTTATAATTAGCCATTGACGAGTTTTGCAGGGCGTTCTTGCTCAAAAGGCCTAACATGGAAAATTGTGCGGGGAATTTAACCCAATCCTTCACTCTTGTTCATCTACATTCATACATAGGTCTACATACAAAAACATAATAATATTTACTGTATAACATTTTTTAAGTTTGAACGCTGAAAGCAATAACATTTGGGGGGAAATCTCTTATATGTCACTATAATTGTCCTCTTAGAGATTTATCATGTAAACTACAATTAGTGGCGCCATTTAGAATTTGACCACGTGGAGAACACGATCATATTTTATGTTATTTTTGGCTATATATATATTACGTTTTATACATTGACATTTTATACATTGCTTTTCATAATTCATTTAAGAGACCGATCTTGTATAATTTGATATAAATTTCATGATCTATAAATTAGTTTAAGAGTTATTTCAACGTCACATCAATGGTCTATTGCACGAATATAGATCCATGCCCATCATGACAGCCCTGCGCCCACACAGAACTTGACGGGGTGGAAACCGTCGATCTCGCCTGAAACGACGTTCTGCACCCCGTCTATTAGTTATGCATAGTTTACCTTTCTTCTTTAAAGGAAGGTACGCTTTTGGTCGTCTTCGCAAACGAACGGCTGTTCCAATTATGCGGTTTCCACCCGACTAGAATTTACCAACAGCGCCACTGTCGTATGTTAAAAAATGTGAAAGAGGCTCCCCACCTTACTTTCCAAAATGTTTAATTTGTGTCGAGTTTGTCCTAGATTCGTTTCGGATATGTGTTCCTACATAGCTCTACTGGTCATATTTTGAAGAGTACCGCAAAATCATAGTATTGCCAACTCTAATGCGTTTTCGTTAAACCTGTCTTCTTGTAGGTCGTCTGCTGAGCTCGATTTGTAACATAACATGGCTAATAGGGTAACATTGGAAAGTAATTGTATTCTTCTTTCAGATGACATGTTGTAATTTGCAATATCTTCCACAGTTTTTTTAAATATGTCCAAAACTTACCCCATACCCAAACTTTACATTGCAAATTACTGGCACTGCTTATCTCAAATTCTACCAATTTGTACCTAGACATATTACAAAGGGCAATGCTTTGCATGAAATATGTTTTATTTGCTACAGGCTACGTCAAAATATGAAAGACTTTTAACAGCAAAACTATTGGGATGCAATGGCTGTTACAGTCATGTTTAAAGGGTACCTTAAAGTCAAAGTATTGCAAATATTTGTTAAGCGTGTCTCCTTGTAAGTCATCTGCTTAGCTTATATTTTAAATTACATGGTTTATGGGGTAACATTGGAAAGTAATTTTATTCTTCGTCAGATGACAAATTGTAATATGCAATATCTTCCAATGTTGTTATAAATATGACCAAAAATTAGCCATACTCCAAACTTTATTGAAAATTAATGTCACTGCTTATCTCAAATTCTACAACCCTTTTACCTAGACATATAATAATAGGCACTGCCTTGTATGAAATCTCTTTTATTTACTACCGGGATGCGTCATAAATATGAAATAGACTTTTAACAGAAAACATATTAGAATGCAATAGCTGTTATAGTCATGTTTTGAAGGGTATTGTAAAATCATGATTTTGAGACTCTTGTTAAACCAATCTTCTGCTGAGCCAAATCTCTGAGGTTTATGTTTCAATCTTGACTACAGTGTCACTATTTGTATAAGAAGGAATACATCACATTTGATCAGATAATTGGCCACCCAACACTACCTTCCTTAGGTCTTGGGTGTACGTGTCAAGTGGATAACCAAAATATGATTGGCAATAGTCTAGGATTGTCGTTTAAACTGTTGTCTCAGACTATGTAAACACCATGGAGAGGAATAAAATATTCGCCGGTTGACGAGCCATGCAAAAGCAAGCACAGGTCCGGGGAATGCCAAGCACGGACATCACTGACAAAAGTGCAGGATTGTGTTTAAGCTTTGCTTTCCCTACCTTTCATGTTTGTTAAATGAAAGAAAATTGAGTAATACAATTTAATGACTATGGTACCATGTTTTTGCATGTGAATAAAAAATTGTGTACTATCAAGTTTAGGAGCAGAATACACGATGTATGAAATATGATCATTCCAGCACCGCGCCCACACAAAAATTGACAGGTTTGGGATTATGGCCCATGGACTAGTTTTATTGTTCCCAATGTTTTTCCTCAAATATTGGGTTAGTCTGATGTACTTGGCACTTTTCGGGAAACTTGTACCCGGTTGGTCTGAAGGGCTCTTCCAATAATTTTGTATGGCCCTTGTACTTTTGAGGTGTTAAACTTCCTTTTGCCAGTAACAAAGTCTCAGCCACAAACAACATGAAATTCATCAAGAACCTATCATCGCTCAAACTAACAAACACCGAAATAATAGCAGTAGGCAAAGGCCTAAAATTCATTTCGACAGGATCTCAGTAATATAGTCGTAAAATGAGACTACGCTACATCATGAGACACAAACAATCGCAACAACACCCATTCAAAGAAAAATAAAACTAGACTCCCTGAATAACAGAGAACACAAAACTTGAAGGTTAACTGGAAGCTACTTAACTTGCACTTCTAGAGATATCCTTTCAAACAAGGAAACAAAACATTTCTCGTACCCAAAGAATCGATAAACAAGCTTGCAAGCAATAGACACATTACCATAAAACCCAGACACTTTAAGGTCGGGGCATTGTCATTAAAAGATTACAAAATATTACGTACGCGAATACGAAAGGCAATTCACTCAGCTTTATACACAACTATGTAGACAGTGACGACACAGAACAAATAGCAAACTAAGAAAAGAATCTACACTGCGAATGTTGAGAAACCATACGGGTTTCGAAACGCAAGCATCAAAGGGCCACTCAATCAACTTTGAAACACCAGAGGTCCGGCTGCGGCTCGCCATAATCTTTCTGTACACAAACAAAACATTACCGTACACACTAATCCAAGCTTCCAAACATATATCCGAAGCGAAACAAACATTTTATTAACACAAAAAATCGGATAAGAATAACATCCCAATCTTTTTTTCTGTCAAAAGTCTATTTCACATGATAAACATGTCCCTGCAGCAAATAAAACATATATCATACAAAGCATTGCCTTTTTGTATTATGCCGAGGTAAAACATTTGTATAATTTGACATTAGCTATAATTTGCATGGCAAACTTCGGGGTATCAGGTAAGTTTTGGTTCTACTTCATAAAAAAATCTATGGTACATATTGCATATTACATATGTCATTTTTAAAGACGAATAAATTTCCATTCTAATGATACCCAAAAAGTCAGGTTATGTTAAAAAAAGCTTAGCAGATGACTGACATGTAGTAGTACAACAAGACAAATGCACGTGGGTATGCGCAAATAGTGATTTTGCGGTACTCTTCAAACAAAACCATGAAAGTTATTGCATCCCTTTTATCTGTTAAAATTTTATTTCGTATTCTACAGATCCTAAGGCTTCTATAAATACAGTTTGATATCCTAGAGGTGCATGTACCCCTCTAGCCCATGGCCTAATATTTCTTGACTGCTGACATAGTGTCGTCTTTTGATAGTATCTAATATTGTACATTTTATGCATATGAATTGTGTTTTTGTCTGTATTTACCCGTTTAACAAGTCAGACGATTAAGAAAAGTTGAAAAAAAAATTGTAAATTACTCTTCCCATAATTTCTGATTGAAAATATTCGACCCAAAATTACTCAACGCGTTGTGCATTTGACATTTACTAGGTGAGAAATACCTTGTCTGGCGGCCATTTTGAAAAATGGCTGCCATGGCAACGCTTCAACAGATTTTCAGTGGCTCGGTATCTGAATTTGTTCAACTCATAATAAGACACATCTGAGCCAAATTTGGTGCTTTTATCAAAAAATGCACAATGGATTTGCCATGCCGCACCACTAATAGGGTTCCGGAGGGTAGTCGTCGGAGGTGTCGGAGTCGGCGGGGCCCCTGGCGGAGATGTTTCCGTTTGCTGAGTCGGTGTTGGAACTGTTTGGGGTGCTTGCGAAGTTGAATCCATTTATTTCAGGTATTATATTAAACCCGATTTTTTTAAAATCTACATGTTTACCCGTAATTAAACCGGTGGAAACTAGAGCAAGTATGGGTCCCCATGTGTAGGCTATCCGTCCTGATAATCGTTTTATTTCACTGTTTAGAATAAAATCCTTTTTAAGATCAGTGGCATAGTTTTCTCGATCATCGATTGGAACTACCTGACTGATTGCGCGGGCTCCTAGATCTATGAAACTTTGAGTGATATTATCACTTATAAGAGAACTGTATTTCGCTTCATACATTTTGAAGGCTTTATTTACCGTTTCATCTCCCCATTTTTCTACGTCAGCAACTGAAATCTCCTTGCCAAAAAATAACTTGCTTTGACCACTTGCGATGACACAGAGTATTTTTTCACATTTCGTCTCTATTATGGATCGAGCGTCCGACGCTGCGGTTGGTGTGCCCCTTCGGAACCGTTCCAATAGGGCGCTTTCGTATTTGCTGCTGCCGATGACTTTATTAAATTCTCCATTGTTTGCAGTATGTTATATATTCTTAGTAAAAAATAAAAAATTCGTCTAAACCTGAATCTGAAATATAGTATTAACATAGTCTGGAATGTCAGGACCCCTAACGGAACGATTCCGATTCCGAAGTATGGAAAATTCTCCTCCATTAAAATCTATCTGTATATAGAAACATGAATCATGAGTACAGACTTATTCCCAGTTGCTTTTCAATTGAATAAGACGAGCGTACCGACAGTACAGCATGCTGATATTCCCCCTAAACCGAACGACATAAAACGTGTTCTCATGGACTTAGAAATATATGTAACGCCGACAGATAAATTTACTTTTCATCCGCGGGATATATTTAAAGATAATATAATCACTCATCGAACAGCTAAAGAAAGTAATATATGGTTGGGCGGCCCGCACATGAAATACTGGGACCAGCAATTAAATTTTGCTGTATGGTGCAGCACTACTGGTTGTGGTATATCATTCGCCCATCTCTTCGATAAGAAATGTCTGCTGCAAATACAATCATTCTGCCGATTTCATGTATATTTTACAATACGTCGTATCCTTCATGAAATGGGCGTTGCACTTCGAGACGATGAAGGGATCTTCAAAGCCGGCAACACACTACGGCCCAAAGGCGCCCTATTTTGGGCAATATACATTCGCCAGGCATACGATGAGTGCGCGTACAGAGAGTAAAATCCACCTTCCACGTCGTGTTGAAAATTTCGCCGGATTTCCTCACTGCACAGCAAAATATTGATGAAAAAGTTGCATACCCTATTTCCTTGACATGTTGCCCTTTCAATAATGTTATTTTGGCAAGAATATCACGGACAAATTGCTAAAATACCTAAGCGATAATAGTCATATGTAAAAGTACGTGAAAACACAGCCAACAGCACAAACGATGGTTAACTCGTCATTTCATAAAAATAAGACAGAAACTCAAAAAAATAAAACCATAGAGTTTTAGTTACCATTCATGAGATGTGTGATCTCAAATATTGTAAAATATGACGGCGAAATGAAAAAGTTAAACCAACGGTTTTTTCAGATGTATTTTTCATTTTACGATACTGCGAATAACCTCGATTTCCCATAGAAAACAATGGCGTCTAATGTACACACACATTGCAAACTTCTCGCCGGTTCAAATTCCTCAATTCTGAAACAATGGCGTGAAAATTGGCGCTGTGATCCTGTGATTGATAAACTAAATTCTATTGGTTTATATTTTTGAATTTCTTGACGAAACTTGTTTTATTTGCATTGTATTTATTCCGATCACTGAAATTTACTCCTGCTGTCAATAAAATGGCGATCTGACAGCGTTTACATATACAGAAGGAGGGTCGTAAATGGACCCATTTTGATCAGTAAGCGTCTCGTAAGTTGTACAGACTAAATACCTGCCAAGTTGTTGTAGTGTATACAAAATTTTGGCGAATATGAACGATGAAAACTGCAGAAAATTGTAAAATAACACAGAACGGAGGCGATCCAGCACAGAGTCTCCACTGTCATCGTGCAGTGAACGTTATCGATCGATATCCTTTTGTCCGAAATTGTTACATTGTTGTCTTGCTCACTTGCAGGTCGTTCCCTGCTCACACTGGCGCCAAACTTGGCAAAAGTGCGCCAAAATATGCTGAAACGTAAAAGTATTACCAAAACTGAAAAAAGTGTTGTCGATTTAATTTGAGTACAAGAAACCAACAGATACGTTTATGGTATGGCTTGTACATCAAAATATATTGGGTAAATATGGAAATATTCATGAGATGACCTGATTACACGAGCGGCACGCGAGCAGATGTCGATCGATATACTATTGAAAATAAATTGATACAATGTTCACTGTCGTCAATAGCAACCGACTGAAGGGCTCTCAGGTAGGAAATATGCTTCGCGGAATACTGCCCAAATAGGCATCCTTTTGGCGCGCAGTGACAATCTGTACAATCTCGTCCAATATGAACTTCTCTGTGCAGAATTTGGAAATATAAGCCCAAAGAAGTCCGACTTTCGATATCAATAAGGCCAAAATAAAGGTCTTGGTTATGGTTATGAATACTATACTAATCGTGGGCCTGTTCGAATGCCAAAAGCAATATACAATGGACATGACTTTTTCTCTCCGCCGATGGAGGCATTTTCTATACACATACCATTTTTGGAAAGAAAAAACATATACTGTCTGACAAAGACAGACCACACTATTATTTCTTCCGAAATGATGGATCGGAGGGGCAATACAATAGTTTCGTCCCTCTGAAGGGAGACTCGGGACTAACAAAGGCCGGTCTTGCCCGCCTCAATGAAAGCCTTGAAGCCTACGTATATTGCATACTCGGCGCACAAGCAAATATTCGCAGTACCATAGGGCGATACTGGCAGTGCACAGCAACTCCGAAAAGAATTCGGCGTTCTCCTCGAAGATGAAATTCGCAATACCGACAAAAGTAATTAGTTATAGGTTAAACCAAGACACAATAATGAATACTGGTGTTAAACTTGATATGGCCGTTTCGCCCAATTTACTTCTCTTACCGTCTGAAATGGTTATTCTTTCGGGCCCGGCAATCACAGGTTATAATAATGAATTGCAATACGCAACAGAATCTATGGTCTTCGGGGTGAATGGTGATATAAACACGGCAATTCGAGAAAGTGTTAAACATGAGATGGATGGGGAAGAGGATGCTGTGAAATGGCAGGATGAACCACCTAATACGGCAGACGCTGTTGACACAAGTCGGATTCCCCTATCGCCCCTTCGGAACGCTTCAGAACGGAAGGCAGCCATGACAGTCGCCGGCGCGGACCCTTTTCACGAATATGGCAAAATTGGTTTGTTATCTTTAGCCATATTCATTATATTTATGTACAGTATATAGATCAGATGTACGCGACCCCGCCATTTAACATGATTGTAACTGGACCAACAAATTCTGGCAAGACGGAATATGTGATGGATCTTCTCACCGGTCCGTACTTAAGGAAATTTGAATATATAGTTTTCATTTGTCCGACATTCATGAACAATAAAACGTATAATAAAAGATTCATTTTCACGGATGATAATGTGTTTATATTTTTGGTCGGACTCGATGCTGTGGATGATATACTAGCCGACGTACATAAAGAATGGGCCGGCACGAACACTTTAATAATCCTTGATGACTGCGCCTCGTCCAAAGATATGAAGAAGCGCAGTGACATTTTAGTCAAACTTGGTTTCAGTGCAAGACACGATGGATTATCTGTCTGGGTTCTGACTCAACAATATACTAGTATTAGTAAACCATTCAGGGAAAACATACAGATGTTAGTACTATTTTACACACCCAGCAAGACAGATAACAAGACTATTATAAAAGAATATGGAATGGAGGTGTCAGAACGGGAGGTGGGTTCCCTAATCAGACAGAAATACATTAAAAATACACCATTCAGTAAACTAGTATTTCATTTACGGCATCCGTACGACATACAATTTTTCGTATAATATAGCTAATCATGGCTTCGCCCGAAGGTTCTACCGAAGGAACTCTTAGAGAATTATATTACAACCCGAAAACTGGTTTTGGAGGTGTACAAAAATTATATGATGCAGCACGCGCCAGCGGACTAAAAGTTACTAAGAAAGAGGTGCAGGAGTGGTTAAAAACTCAGCTAACTTATAATCTACATAAACCGGTACCTCGTACTCGTGCTACGGGTGGCCGGCGCGTTTTCGTAACATCGATAGACGCCCAGTGGGAGGCGGATCTTGTGGAATTCCCTTCACCATTCGCAAAAGAGAATCATTCCGAAGGGAAAAACATTTGATACATGCTAACAGTTATCGATGTGCTCAGCAAATATGCATGGGCCAGGCCGATACAGTCAAGAAGGCGCTACAAGACATAATTAAGAAATCCGGGAGGCAACCTGACAAACTTCAGACAGATGACGGGCGGAAATTTACTAACCGAAAAATGCAGAAATGGTTGGAGGAGTCAGGCATTCACTGGTTTCACACCTACAGTGACAAAAAAGCTAGTGTCGTTGAACGTTTTAATCGTACGTTAAAGACGATGATGTGGAAATACTTTACATACAGACAGACACGTGAATGGCTTTCTATTCTACCAGAACTTCTCGAGAATTACAATAACACCGTTCACGGAAGTATCAAAATGAAACCCGTCGACGTAACAGAGGACAACGATTGGCAGGCATTTTATACACTTTACCCTGAGTTGGCAGCCATGGGAGCTAACCCTGAATTCAAGCCGGGAGAACGGGTCCGAATTACAAAATACAAGACCACTTTCAGGAAAGGATATTTACCAAATTGGACAGAGGATCGGAAATCTTCATAGTTTCAAAAGTGGTGTACGCAGCTGGATGGGAACGCCGCCAGTTTATAAGATAAAAGATCTGAATGGAGAGGAAATACTCGGCACTTTCTATTCCGATGAACTGCAGAGTGCTGTTGGAGCCGACGAGCTGTACAGAGTAGAACGAATTTTGAAGACGAAAAAAATTAGAGGAAAGAAATATTATCTGATAAAATGGCGTGGTTATCCTGAAAGTTTCAATAGTTGGGAGCCAGAGGAAAATGTTATTAGAACTTCATAAGTACCCTTCTGAATGCTCTGTAGTTCCTGTGCTGATACTTGTCAAGTACTAACGTAAGTACTAACGTAAGTACTAACGTAAGTTACGAAAGTTATTCAATAAGTACCATGGAAAAAGCCTTAATTTCTTGAAAGCCGAAAGTGTCAGTTTACCACCATTCTTCCAACCACCTGGCCAAGTATTTATCATGTATTGTCGTAAGTAATGTTCACTTATTGCATCTTTTTTGGCTGTATGTGGATGAGGTGGTACCCAAGAACCCGAAGGGGCACATATTAAGTTTGCAAGATCTTCAAAGCGACTTCTCATGTTGCCATGGTCCGTTCTTTCGAGTGCCCCTTTTTCAGCTTTATCTATAAGTTCTGGTTGAAGTATAATGTACACAACTGACATGAGCCATAGACAAGTAACTTTAAAGTCTTGTCCCTTCATCATATCAAGTGCCTGTAAGTCAAACGGAGCATTATAAGCACACACTGTTTCACAAGCATTAAGAAGTTTGTGTAGGTTCTTGAGTGAGACTCGAGGTTGTTCTAGTTGTTCTTGATTAGGTGGATAGTAAGCTTTTTCAAGTTCCTCCTCGCCGAAACCGTCTATTAAAAATCCCTGGCTGCCGCAATCGCGTACCAAAGGGCCGCTATCGCGTGAGCCCCATGCAATTCCAAAGTCAAAAGCTCGTGGAAAATCTACTGGCCCGACTGTCTCGGTATCAATTGTTGGATTAAGTATATTCTTGAGAACTTCAGGCGTAAGAGATTGATGAATTACCAAAACACGGAAGTCTGTAGTCATTACAAATTTCTAAGAAAGTCTGTTTGAACTGCTTATGAATCTCTTCTAGTTCTTTTAAGGTAGCTATTTCATATTGTCTGGCTCGAGTCAGAATATTCCGCCTACAATAATCAAAAGGCATATCTTTGAATATGATAATGAAACTGTGTAAATAGTCAAATGCCTTTTAAACAATCTTTTTCGCTTCCGACTCCGTTGAAACGCCCCGGATTCTAGAAAAAGTTAAATGTTGAATTATGGAAGAGTCACAAATAATGTGGTCGGTGGCTCCCGCCAAAATTACTGCATCGTAACTCTTACCACTTCCAGTTGGTCCATTTATGAATATGTATGACATTTTTGTTCTATATATCATAGAAAAATTTTTTTTAAATTATTTTTCGTAAAGATATATTACGATAAGACAATGGCAATCCTTTCTATTTCAGATGCAATAAAAATACTTGAAACCGGAGAAAACAATATTCAAATCAGTGACGGCAAACTCATATTTGGTGAATATGTAGATCCTTTTTTGGGAGTGGAGATTTAGCCGACTGGTTCTGTCTCTGGCCTCTCAGCTAGGCGACTGATGCCGTATGTTGTGGGTTCGAATCCGATTGAAAACTATCCGTATTTCATATATGTAGACAGTGAGCTAGAAGTGGTTTCCCCATCGGACCTAAATATGGTTCAAAAGATCCTGCTACATGCGATGAAATGTGTGTCCGATAGCAACAAAGTCTTCAAAAGTTTACCGATTTAATAGTATTCCGTACCTTAGGTGAAAGTTTTGATGCAAGCACTGCTAAAAGTTATGCTGCAAGCCTGGCCGCTCACTCCAAGCAGCAGGTATTATTTTACAATCCATCTAAAGTTTATCAGAAGCGAGGGAGCGACACACAGACAAAGTATTTTAAATTTCGGTTTAAAAGAGCAGCCGATTTTGCTACATGTATTGATATAGTTCAAGAAATCTACTGTGGTTTTAAAGCAGTGAGCCGATTGCCAGCCAGAGAAAATTCTGCTATTGTACCTAGTAATATCCGAAAAGGTAGTAAGATAGAATTCTTAGCATTTAAAACCGCGCTTAAATAAGCGTACCCTTTCTTTCACTATAGAGAGGTTATTTTGTGCAACGCCAATAAACCAGAATTCAAGATGCGGAAGAACTAGTCGACTTAAAAAGATTAGGCGAGATATATAAACAAATAAATAAATAGTGGATTTTGATGACTTATCATAGAATAATTATTTTTTTCTTTTTAAAAATTTTTAGGATAGTATATATTATAAAGATTATTGTGGACGTTTCCCATCGATTACGTACAGCATTCAAGGGAGCAGTTTTACGAAAAGAATTTCCTGAAGTCAAGCGAGTCGAGGATATCGAATCGCTGGTGGATATCGAAGGTATGACCAAAGAAAGAAATATGTACTCTGTTTTTCAGATATGGAACTCAAATTATTGGATCGGAAAAACGTTAATACTCATATTCGTACATTGCATGTTAAATTAAAAGATACATACACAAAAGATGTAAGAGGCACAGCGGATGTGAAACAACAATTAATAGATCGCTACGACCATATGCTTGATACAATTAGCAATGTTGAGGGTTCTGGTCTCGTTCTCGAGGAGATACTTAATTTTGAAGTAATTCTAGTAGAAGTTTTACTCGGGGCCGGCCGCCCGATTCAACTTCCAGGATGGTTAAAAAATAAGCATTGTGTGAGCGATCTTATTCTTCCTTTTGGCAGCGAGAATTGTTTTCAATACGCAGTTGTAGCAAGTATAAAGTTAGGTGATGCCACGTTTCGTGAAAAGAAATGTGGTCAGACTAGAAAAAAATGGAATACGTACACTCCATTTATGGCCGATTACTCTTTTGATGGAATACCATTTCCTACGCCTGCTGATCTGACCGTGTTTAAGCGATTCGAGCAGCAAAATCCGGACGTTAGACTTCAAGTATTTCAAATCTACGAGAATGATCCGATCCGTCTGGCATAACTGTGTTTTATAGTAGCTGTAGCGGAGCTGAAGGCCCTAGCGGAGCCCGTTCCGAAGGTGATAGGAATCAAACAGAATTTCTAAAGGATATGAAGAAAAGGGCTGAGAATTATTCGAAATCGTATTATTGGAAAATAAAACCGATGAAAGATAGATCTAATTACAACGATCCAGACTGTATTGCATGTGGAGAGCTAGCTGGATACTGAATAGTGAAGGGTGGCGACGATCCTATCGGAACGTCTTTTTATTGTGAAAAGTGCCGCCCATCAAGAACCATTTCTATCTACTTTCACAACCTCAAGGGATACGATGGTTCTTTTATTTTACAAAAAATACATGAAATCAGGGATGAGGGTCCTTCGGAACGCGAACCAGAGCCAAATATCATAGCTAAGACGGGTAATGGTGGAATTATGTGTCTTATGAAAACATTTATTTTTAGTGCCTCAATTGTTGTTGATGGGGGGAGGGAGACAAAGAAACGTTTCTTTTCTATAAAGTTTATGGACAGTGCTCAGTTGATGTCTGGGTCGCTCGCGAAGTTGGCAAAGACTGTGCCAGAGGATGGATGGACGGCAGTACCACTTTCGTACCCAGAGATTCAGCGGGCGAAAGGTTTCTTCCCGTACGAATATTTAGACTCGGTTGACAGACTAGAAGAGGACGTCGGACCAGCTCCCAGAGAGACACAAATTTTATAGCGAATTAACGGAAGAGGGTATTTCTGAGTCCGGTTACGAACATGCATTGCGAGTATGGGACGAAGTTGGATGTAAGACGATTCGTGATTATATGGAATTCTATTGTGAGACGGACGTTCTACTTCTTGCGAATATATTCGAAAATTTCCGTGACACATGTTTAGAAGCATATAAGTTAGATCCAGCCCACTATATGTCAGCGCCCGGCTTGACATGGGATGCTTTGTTACTTTACACAGGTAATAAATTTAAACTCATTCAAGATGCTGAGCAGATGAATTTCATTCAGAGGGGAATTCGAGGTGGTATCAGTCAGTGTAATATTCATTACCTACAGACAAATCATCCGGCTTACGGGGATTACGATCCGGAGAAACCGTTAACCGAAATAAAATATCTCGATGCTAATAATCTTTATGGCTGGGCAATGAGTCCGGCAATGCCAGTGGGCAGACTTCATTGGATGACGATGGAAGAATTGTTAGAATGGGAAGGCAGAGCAGGCTTGGATTGGGGACCCTGCGCTTGATTTCCGCAAAGTTTTCTGGAAGTAGACTTAGAATATCCAGCTGAATTACATGAAGAACACAGCGATCTACCACTCGCGCCACATCACTATGAATTTCCTAGGCAGGGCAGTCAACTGATTACAAGTCTTATGGACAGAGAGAGATACGTCTTACATTATAAGTTGCTTGAATTCTATCTTCAAATGGGAATGCGACTGAAAAAGATTCATCAGGCGCTTGCCTTCGAAGAGGCACCGTGTATTGACTAAAATGAGGGCAAAGGGAAAGACAGATTTTGAAAAGAATTTCTATAAGCTTATGAATAATGCAATGTTCGGCAAGACAATAGAAGACGTTCGAAAGTACAGAGACTTTAAATTTGTTTCGGGCTGGAACCGTTCCGAATAGGGGTACGGATAGTGGTCGTAAAAAGATTCAGAAGTATAATCCAAAGATGAAACATATAACTCTCATAACTTCCGAAGAGGATGGCGATTCCTGCGACAGTGTCCTACTGGAACTGAAAAGGGATCAATATGAATATAAAAAGCCAGTTTTCATTGGCGCGGCAGTACTTGAACTTTCTAAGCTGCTTATGTATGAGATGCATTACAATTACTTTCGAAAGCAGTTCCCAGGAATACGATTAGCCTACATAGATACTGACAGTTTTGTTTACAGTGTACCTCTTCCTTCCCCGGACGTAACTTTCAATGATATAGTCCAAGAAGATGTAGAACAGAATGGTGAGAAGTCTATATATGATACTAGTGGGATGAGCTCCGCAATAGCCCCCGATTTTCCAAAGATTAATAAAAAGGTGATAGGTAAATTTAAAGATGAGTTGAATGGAGAACCTATTCTTGATTTTGTCGGCATACGCTCGAAAGTGTATGCTTTTCGAACTCCAACTTCAGAGACAAAAAAAAAAGAGATAAAAGATGTTTGTGTTAGAAAACATTTGAACTTTGAAGACTATAAGGATCTGTTTGAAACTGGGAAATTCCGAAGGAAGGAGACCGAGCGGGCACAATTTGTACAGTTTGTACGGAAAAACCTGGTGAAATCCGTAGTGAAAAGCGTAGTAAAATCATGATGGCGCCAAATGATATCAAACGTGTGCAGTTATACAATCCAGACACGGGCGAATGGTTGGCAGAAACATGGCCGATAGGACGGAGTTCCTAATGGAGTCAACTTTCATATCCATTTAATCCGTAATATCGCATGTATCTTTCTAGCGGCGGACTAAATCCTTCTTGTTTTTGTAATTTTAGTGCCTGATGAATATGTTTTGAATAAGGTCTGATGCGTTTTCTGTTGTTGCGCCTTTTTCTTGTATTTGTGTAAGCAGATGTTTATATTGAACATAATAATGTTTATATTTCTCTGCCTTTTTGATACTCCTGTTTTTCTTGTATCACATCAATAATAACACCTGGTATAGGAGTTAAAGCTAAAAGAACTGGAACTGCCGGAATTGCTGCTTTGACAGCAGAACTTACAAGAATTCCTTAGTCACATTAAGAGCCATATCAATTCGACCCATTAATTATAACTTTGTCGATATGCGGCGCTAGTTCTTTCGATATAGTCGGCCAATTGTTCAACGCTTTCAACAACTGAGACGTGCATTTTAATTTTTACTGTATATGTAAGGATGATAAAAAATAATTGTAGTAATATAGAAAGACAATATGGCAGAAGGAGGAGAAGATATACCACTCCAGGATTTTGATGATGCAAATCTAAATGATGATGATGCTGCTACTGCTGAAACATACTTTATAGACGATAATGCCCTTGCAGAAGCCGATCCTTTCCAGGCTGGCCCACAGGTTGATCGTTTGACTGAACTTAGAGTAGATAAAAAATTAAGTATGATTAGGCAATTCTTAAAGGAGAATAAGATTACTGATCCGGATACACTAAATGTATTGGCTACGGATTCTGAAATTAGGGATGGAAAGCTGTATTATAAAAACCTCAAGCTGTCTAAAGATAGAGGAGGTGGATTTTATAAGCTCACCACATTAATGAGAGAAAAGGAGGATATGAATTTATGAGAGAAGTATTCAGAGGCCGCTCTAGCGCAGAGCCTGAATATGTGAGTCGTATATTGTATTCTGAAGATGTGAAAAACGATAAAATACCGGCTGAGAAGATGACACCAGAAGACATGGGTATATACAAAGATGAACTGACATTCTTACGGCAAGATGCTAGTGGTAATGCACATAAAATACAAGTTTTTGAAAATCGAAAAATGGAACAATCTAAACCCTGAATATAGAGCTATTAATGATGAATTAAGGATTGCGAATATGCGTCTTGGCGAGCTTAACAATGAAAAAATTAAAATAAGGCTAGAGAAAAGAGAAGTTGAAAAACAGTTAAAGGAAATTCCTGAAACACACACCCAAGCAAAAGAAAAAGCCGAAAAACTACTAGCTGAACTCATAACAAGAGAAGCTAAAATTGTTTATCGAATTGAATATGAACATGATAAGATCAGTGGGGCACGTGAAAGTCTGGCGCCGACTAGGTCTCTTCGTGATGTAATTTCCGATCCAGAATTGTCACTCAGGCTGAAGCTGACAGAGTTATTTAAACGAAATGGTATTACAATTGCTGCAATACTGACTGCCCTTGGAATGACAATATCAACAATGCCCTAGCTGTAACTAAAGGAGGACGAGGGGAGCAGGAACTGGCGGGTCTGGAGCAAACAACGGTTCAGGTCCGCCCAAATTATACACAAAAGCGAAAGAAATTGTAAAGCAATTTGGCGAATGGTTAAAAACCTTGGCCGCAAAAAGTGCTGCTGCAATACCAGGTTTAATTGGTTCCCTTGTTAGTTTTCTATTAAAAACAGCAGGATCGGTTGTTGGATTTGTTGGAGAACAGCTATGGATATTTTTAACTGGTTTAACATTAGTCATTATAAATAAAATTATGTATTAATATATGGCCAAGCATATTTGACGAAAAGAATATTACAAAGTTTCTTTCTAAAAATAAAGACCTGTTTGGTTTCTCTGTTGAATTGGAATGGTGCAAACTCCGACGAGTAAATCGACATATCCTTCGAGCAAATCCAGGTGTCCGACTCAAAGATGATAATCTATATCATAACATATTAGCTTTCGTGAAGGAATGTCAAAAGACTAACTTCTTTAAGCGACTAGAATTCATATCTGTATTCCAGGATACTGAGGATGACCAGGAGGCTCATCATCTCCAAGAATATTGGGTCCTTCGACTTATTCGTGACACGGGTAATCGATTTATATTTCAGGCAGATGGTAATATTTATGTGAAGATGTGATTTATTTTTTGATTTTTTTCTTCTACATTACCATATACAATACACGAAGTGAAAAGATGTGATTTATTTTCTTTTTAACTGTAATTTTTTCTTCTACACTACTATATACATTACACGAAAATGGGGTACGATAGATCATTATTACCAACTTTCAGCAACCGAATACCGTAGGGAACTAAGTCAGAAAGAACTCATCATGTGATTGCTCATAATCCAAGTGAGGCAGATCCAGGCCAGACACTTATCATACGATGTCCAAAGTTAGAAAGCGGAGTAGTACTAGTTCCAGATACTTTCGACCTAGTTTTTGATCTCGAAGTAATGGGACATGAAGATAACCGAGTAGTACAAAATGTTGCAAAAAATATAATCGAGCGTATGGTTCTCACATTTGAGGGTCAAGCACTTTTCAATTTGAATAAATATAATCTTATTGAATGTTATCGCGATCTCTTCAAACATAAAAAGGAGAGAACGAACATGACACTGTATGGAATTCAGAACGAAAATCTAAGAAAATTGAGAAGTGGCGCGGCCGATGCAGATGCCGACAGGCTTTCAAAATGGGGCGATCTTTTACTTTTTGACACGTATAAAACAAAATATGCTATTCGTCTGTCTCATCCCTCATAACAGGCCATGGAGTTGCATGCCCATCAGCACTAGAGAGTCATATTGAATGGGAAATTACGCTTGCACCCGTCTCCCAATTACTTGTCAGTAATAATAATGTTACACCCAATTATAAATTAAAAAACATTCAAATGGAATACGAAACAATATCTGACCCCGACCTCGCGACGTTAACTACTGGTTATTACAACAACAGTAAAAGTTACCTTTACGAGCATATACATTATTTTAGAACAATCCCATTCAAAGAATCGGACACGGTTATCAATGAAAATATAAATGTACCATGACGTAGCATGAGAGGTATCTTAATACTCTTCACTAAAAATCAGAATCAGTCAGAACTTAATAGTGAACTTTCTTTAATCCATCCATTGAATCTGTGTCTGTAATGATTGAGGGCATTGCAAATAAAATATATGCCCAGAAGATGTTACCAAGACAATTTTGGAAAGAAACACGACGGTATTTTGCTGAAGATAAAGATTGGTGTGAAATTGATATAGATGAAGTCGATTATTTAAAAAATAAATTCTGTCTGTTTATCGATCTGCGTAGTTTTAAAGATATTGAATTTCATGGAAATGGTCTTAGAGTAATGAACACAAAAGATGGTATACACTTGAAATACTGAAAATGGATACTTCAGTTAAGGCTGGTGACGACGTTCGAAATGATAATATATTTGCCCATGTTTATGTTATTAGTGATGCTCAGGTCGACGTTATGATTAAAGTCTTTACAATTTTAGTTAACTCCTGAGTTCAGAAAAAAAACCTACCGGAAATTCAGTCCTCAGTCATGCAGTAGGAAAAAATCACATCAGCTAGACTAAGGTTCTGCTTCCGTTGACTGACTGACAACACGAGGTAAAAGCTCCATTATATAGGCTAGTTTGATGGTGAATTCCCCACGGAATTTCCCGCGGAATTCCCCTCACGTACATGTCTATACATGTTGTGTGTTATAGGTCAGACAGAACGAGTTGATACATGCCACGGAATTATTTTTATATTATTTTATAATTATTTTTATATCACTACCCGCATCAGTGACGGTTGAGTGACGGTGTGAGGTGCATATATCTTTCTTTCATGAATATGACTTTGTTTGTGTACCGTCTATTTACTGTCTGTTCTGTGCTGTTTTGTGTCTATGTTTACAACTATTGTCTTGCGAATTCCGACCTACTGTCATTGGATTATGGATTGGTATGATTTCGATTATTTTATTGCTATTATATCATAACAGTCTATTGAAATTCTGGCGTGGAACGTCAAAAACGGATTTTTTTCTCCTGGTAAGACTCGCGCGTCTGCCAGCCAATATACCACAGTTCTTTTCGCGTCTCGACCAATCAGATCACTGTATTTGCGCCATCAATATACTGTTATGATATAATACGGCTAATTTTCATATTATACGTTATTACCTGAATACATAGGTTTATGTGCCCGATATTGCCTGAATATTTGGGTTTATATGTGCCCGAGAGCAGGAAGGGCTCGAAATTAACTTTTTTCCCTGGTAGTCCACTTGGGCTACCATTTTCTGAAGTTGGTAGCCCAGTGACAAGGTCTGGTAGCCCATGCATGAATGAAGAATTTTTTGTAAAGGATATTTTTATTTATATCTCGACGATGAAAGATTTATTTTTCATGATTATATCCAGGAAAGTTTCAATAGAGCCGTGTTGATCTTGACTGATACCAATATTGTCAAGGGTAGCACAGTGTTGCCTTTCGAAGACAACAGTCTCCTTCATCAGATGTACTTGCAGAATTGACAAAATCGACAAATGCATTGTGGGTAATGGACAATGCCAAAGGAAAGTGTCATAGTGAATGAAAGGGTTTGAGCAAAGGTGTGAAAACAATGGTAGAAATAACTGGGGTAAATCACAGCCAACATAGTTATTTGTAATGTGTTAAAAATCTGTAATCTCGATTGAGTCCTTCTTTGACACAATCGAAATTTTGTATGATTTTGAGTTCTTCAGACTCTCTTCAGATGGTGCTTTTACTATGGATCATTCACAGTACGGCCACACGGAAATCATTGATAGAATGTCCAGCTAGGTAAAGTGTGAGCAACAGGTTTATATATTGTATTGCTCTCTATGTCGAATTTTTTATTGTTGATGCGTTTCCGCAGTGGCTGTCCTGTTCGGCCAATGTATACAGCGGATGGACATACAGGTGATAGCATAGATGACGTTGGTGGAGTCACAGTCATATGATCCTTTGATGTTGAAAGTCTTCTGATTGGGTCCGACTACAGTGATGGCGGTATTGATGAGAGGGCACAGTTTGCATTTGGTTTCATTACAGGGTGTTGTTCCATGCGATTGGATGGTCGTAGGGAGTTTACTGGTGACAATGCGTTGTTTGAGGTTTGGAGGCTGCCTGTAAGCTATGATCGTTTTTGCTGGGAAGAATGTCTTTGAAAGCTAATGTTACAGTAAAACAGTTGATCGACAGTGTGCTACCCTTAACAATATTGGTATCTATCCAGGAAGTGAATTTTCTAGTCATTTAACATCAATACCTGCAGATCATAGCCTTAGGAGAATGGTATAGCATGTGTAGTGGACAATGGTGACGCCTCAAAGTTTGACGACCTATTCACACATACGCAGAGCTTATATGCAATGTTTTATGTTCGCCATGACAACGACTTTTTACTCAACACGTGTAAACATAACATGGCTGAAAACGGATTAGCTATGAATTTCAGGATTGCAACTTGGTACCGTCATGTTCCTAACACTTTCGTGGCAATTTTGGCTATAATTCTCCACTATCATGGGATGATCTGGTACACTTCGAAAAAAATAATTTGTGGATGGCTTTTTTTGCAGTTTGAATAATTTTGTGTTTTATTGTGATTGATACATTATGATTAAATAACTATAAAAATGAATTTTCATTGGCCATCATTTCCCGAGCCTGTCATCCAAGTACATCAGTTCAGATAATGATATTTTATTGAAAGTTTGTCGCAACAAAGTCGATTGCACTGTCACCATTAATTTGCATAACAAAGTCTTAGTCTTGCCTTTCTGTGTCCAGCTTGGTTGACTGTATGAGCGTCCGTCATCTCACAATGATCAACATTATATCGTCCACAAATAATTTCATGCCCCAGGCTTTTGTAGTCTGTGTGGGCTACCATTTCATGGGTTTGGTAGCCAAAGGGAAAAGTTGGTACTAGTCTATAGACGCTGGACTACCGCTAATTTCGAGCCCTGGCAGGTGACAATTTGCCCGACGCTAAAAGGGCAAAATATCTCCTGCTGCGAGGGCACATAAACCCATGTATTCAGGCAATATCATTTTTATTACATGCCTCTTCACAGTTAATGATAATGCCATTTAGTTACATGCAGGGCATTTTCAAACAATTTTACCATTATCGACCAGTATCACACAGATTTTAACGAAAGTCAAAATAGCATTTGGCGTATGGATATTTTACATCTAGCGTAAAGCGTCTATTTTGACGTCGAAAACGTCAAAGGGCTTCACTAGACCGGGTAGCCATGGAAAGCGGTCAGTACATCGTTCACCGGCCCTCTAACTTCCTATTCAAATGTTCCTATTCAAATGAATGCACTGATTTGCACTGACATCGAGGTATGTAATAAATAACATTTTTTCTCACATCCACAGCTATATAACTATTTGCGTGATGGAGCGATGGTCGATATGACTGATGCATCGTGTTTTCTCTATCGCCTAGAGTTTGAAGGTAAACCAAATAATCATGTAAATAATTTCTAAGATGCTAGGCTCAAAATATGTTTAGTGCAGGTGTAGTGATTTTCGTGGTCTTATCGTTGGAGTCCTTAGATACAGAAGATTATAACAAGCGTGATATATATATACATATTTACATATATATATATATATATATATATATATATATATATATATATATATATAAAATAAAGCCTTCAAAAGAAGAGAAATACAAAAACTAATACAATGACAATTTAAAAATCAGGTATTAAATGAAAACACTCTGTACAAGACAAAAAAAATCCCAAGTTTAAAATTGTCTTAATAAACATATTAAGAAGATGACGACTGTATAAATCTTTTGCAAGTAACAACTGGCGAATGCTGTCAGTCAGCCCATCTGGCCTTGAACATGTCTTCATATTTTTAAGGATATTTTGAGAATATCGCTTGTCAAATATATACCGCAAAAGTGATATACCATTTCTGACACAAATTCTATTAACACGTGATACTAAATCAGTATGACACTGCAATCTACCACATAAATACATATTCAAAAGATGCAGGTAAAAACAACGTGCACGAGATTTATTACTGAAGATGGATTTCATCAAATCAAGAGAACTGATTTCAAGAGACGTATCAATTTTCATAACATTAATTGCCTTCAGGAAAGAAGTACTTCTACAATATTTGTGAATGCCAAACCCAGCTTTAAGTAATTTTGACTGGATTTTTTCGGCCTCACTAATTGATGATTTAGACATGTGTACACAGTTAATACCATACAATAAAACTGGTCTTATGGCAGCATTCCATACATAAGCGAGTACATTACAGTCAATATGGCCATTACCAAATCCAGCGCCTTGAAGTCCATAAAAAGCTTTCCTACATGCATTTATTCTATTTCTGATGTGTTCATTAGGATTAGACGATGAAAGTGTAACACCTAAATAGTTCACACTTTCACATTCATCCAGTCTTACACCACTTAGTGATCAATACGGATAAGGTGTAAGTGTACATTGACCGAAAATAACACAGCACTGTTTGTCTTTTTAGGATTGAAACACAAGCCATGATTTGTAATATATTTGTTTGCAATCTCGATCATATTTTGAAGACCAGTAACAGAAAGGCTAGCTAACAATAAGTCGTCAGCATAACAAAAAACATTAAAAGACAAATTATTAATCCTGATACCTCCAACACATGACGACAATTCATCCACTAAATCTTGATAAAACAAATTAAAAAGAAAAGGAGACGATAATCCTCCTTGACGGGTACCTACAGACACAACAACTGGTTCACTCAAACTAGAACCCCACTTAATTTGTACGCTTAGATGCCTATACCAATACACTAAAATCTTCCAGCAATGATTAGGAAGTACATCCATTGCTTTATAAAACAAAACATCATGAGGTACAGCATCAAAGGCTCCCTCTGCATCTAGAGAGCAAGTATAAACTGTCGATCCTCGTTTGTTACAGTATGAAATTACATCATTTGCTAAGGCTGCAGCAGTGGCAGTTCCTCTACCAGTAACAAAACCAAACTGTAAATCACTAAATTCATGTTGACCGGAAACATCGAGAATTAAAGTTCAATAATTTTCGAAAATGTACAGGATAAGGTCAAAGGTCTGTAATGTTTTGGTACTGCAGGATCAAGTGTCGATTTCTTTAACAAAGGGATAAGTAAACCTTTAGTAAATGACAAAGGAACAATACAAAATATATCATTGCATAGTTATCTCAACAGTTCATGTAATAACCTTGGAGAAATTAACATTGATAAGATGCTTTCTTTTGTAGAAATTCAAACTGTAATAACTCTTCTCATTTGCAATCAATTTAAAAACTGTATGATGATATTGTTGAAGCTTTGAAGGATGCTGGTTTGCACAGCATTCCTTCTAATATCCAGTGTAATAATGGGGCTAAATCAATTCCAGGTTGGAATCAACATGTTAAAGATTATCATGCCATTGCTCGTGATGCTTTCCTGTTGTGGCGGGACACTGGCAGGCCCCGGCAAGGTCCGATTTTTGATCTCATGAGGACATCACGTGCTAAGTTTAAGTATGTTTTTATGATCTGTAAAAATAGTGAGTCTCAAATAAGAGCTAACGCCTTAGCGGACAACCTCTGTAACAATAATAACAAGGAGTTTTGGAAGCGTGTTAGTAGTAAAAAGAAGTCTCCTCTTGCATCAACCATTGATGGCTGTTATGGGCATCATGACATTGCTAATTTATGGCGTGACCATTTTGCAAGTCTGCTTTCCTCTGTCACCAACAACGGTAATGAGTGTTTTGTGAAAGATTCTATTTCGAGTGTTTCATTCGATGAGAATATGATTTTTACTCCAACTGCCATTAGAAATTACATTGCAAAATTGGCCATTGGTAAATCTGCTGGTCCAGATGGCATTACAGCTGAACATTTAAAGTTTGCGCATGCACGCCTGCACGTTCTTCTCTCAGTGATGCTTACTGCAGTGCATATCCATGGTTACTTGCCATCTCGCATGATGGACACCACTTTGGTTCCACTTGTAAAGAATAAAAATGGTGACGTTACTAATTCTGGGAATTATCGCCCTATTGCTATTGCCACTGCCATTTCTAAGATGTATTTTCTTGATAAGTGTGATAGTCTACTGTACACAAGTGATCATCAATTTGGTTTTAAAGAAAGTCACTCAACTGATATGTGTGTATTTTTAGTAAAAGAAATAATTGATTTTTATAAGCGTCATAATACCCCTGTTTTCCTTTGTTTTCTTGATGCGACAAAAGCTTTCGATAAAGTGAACCATTGGACATTATTTCGCAAATTGATTGATAGAGGTATTCCGAATTTTATAGTTCGTATGTTGGTTTATTGGTATAGGCATCAAGAATTTGCTGTAAGATGGGGTTCTGTGTTATCTAAACATTTTAAAACATGTAATGGTGTGAGACAAGGAGGCATACTTTCTCCACGTCTTTTTTCAGTTTATGTTGATAAACTTAGTCATTTACTTGTTAAGAAAAATATCGGCTGCTTCCTCGGTGGAAAGTGCATGAATCACCTGTTATATGCTGATGATATAGTACTTATTTGTCCTAGTGTAAAGGGTATCAACAACCTCTTGAATATTTGTACTCAATATGCTTATGACCATGATATTGTCTTTAATGCTTTGAAATCTAAGTGTCTTGCCATTTTGCCTAAAATGCTAAATATTTGTAAGATTCCGCATGTGTACTTGTATGACAAAGAGCTTTCTTTTGTAGATAAGCATTCTTATCTTGGTGTCATTTTCAACAGCAATGGCGATGATAATGATGATATTAAGCGTCAAATGAGGTTGTTTTATGCCAGAGCTAACATGTTAATCCGTGAGTTTTGGAACTGTTCGTACTCTGTCAAAACGAGACTTTTTATAACATATTGTACTTCTATGTACTGCTCACATCTTTGGAGTAAGTTCACAAATCAGTGTATCAATGATGTTCGCGTTGCTTTTAACAACGGTTTTAGAATCTTGTTTGGTATTGACAGAAGATTAAGTATCTCGAACACTTTTGTTCAGAGCAACATTTTGACTTTCGAAAGTAAACAGCGCACTTTACGCTCGAAATTTTATATGAGGCTGATGAATAGTAAAAATTCTCTTTTTAGTGCTGCTATCAATACATATATAATTTGTGGTAGCCTGTTCTGGAAAAGACTGTTTTCCGACTGCTTTTAAAGTTTTCTCTGTCTGTCAGTTTTAATTTCCTTCATGATTTAGTGTTTTTATAGTTTTTTTAAAGTTTATCAGTCCCCCTTTTTTCTGTATGTTTTTTTATGGATGAGCTGGTTCTCGAAATAAAAAAATAAATAGAAATAGAAAATTTAAAACAGATAGAATACATTACACTCACATGATAAATAACGTTAGAGTTAATGGAATATTTCAAATGTTCAGACATTATACAGTCTGCTCCGGGTGCACAGCCAGATCTCAGCTTCTTTATGTACGCAACGAGCATAGATTCAGACATAACAAAGTCAGAAAAGGTAACATCCATTAGGCTGGTGCATTTATCTCGAACCTTAAGTTTTGCAGTCGACATAGCCTCACTAGTACAACTAGTCATACTAAATTTACTGGTGAAGTGATCGTAGAACTTCGTAATATCAATACTGGCATCGTTATTTTGAGATGTATCATGTTTTGTCTTACGAATGCAATTCCAAAATTTCCTTAAACTACGGCAAGTATACAGTGAGTTGAGCAAACGAGAAACGCCATTTATCTTGCTATTCATTGCTCGATTACATGAATTCCTGTATGTCTTTTTCGCTGCTTTGTAGCATAAATAAATTTGTCCACTACGAGGTCTGCCACAGGATTTCCATATGCTAAACCAAAAACGTTGCCTATTACGTGTCACAAGACAATCATTATTCCACCAGTTATTTTTCTTGAAACGGCCTTTATAACGTTGATGAGTATCAGGAACACCTTCTTACATGAACTATGCATGATATTAGCGACGTCATTACACATGGTATCTACAAGTTTACATGCTTCATCTCTGCTCTTAACATCATCAATACTACAAGTCTTTAATGACATAGCAGCCCTAGTAACATAATTACTATATAAGAGCAAACACTAAAATCCATTTGATATTTATCGAAATTCCCAATGTCAGAAAATAACAAAATATTTACATGATCCGGGGGTATTGGTGACGTCCTCTACCATACGTCTCAAGCTGGTTATGTTGTTGCAGATAAGATCGATGAGCAGCATTATCCAAATTGAGCGTCGAATGATCATGTCCTTGTGTATTAATAATTTATACGATTGATAGCGGTGACCTAGTGTGTTGAAGCGATTATACGATTGATAGCCGTGACCCTGTGATTTCGGGCGATTATTACGAGAGCCGAATTCTGTGTTCTGTCTTTGTACGGTCGAATGCGAGTGCCTCTGGGCCAGTTGTTGCCATTAAAAACAATATCTTCGTCATCTGTGGAGTCCACACATACACAAAAGGAAGACTGGCCTGGTATTCTACATGTTAATTTAATGACATCCGTGACATGAGACACTCCAATGCTGTGAAGATGATTTCTAATGTGTGTATATATATATATATATATATATATATATATATATATATATATATATATATATATATATATATATATATATATATATATATATATATATATATATATATTCATTGAAGATCAATTATTCTCACAGAGTTAGAGCTAGCACAAACAATGGTGCTCATATCACAGTCAATATTGACACATTTTATTCCGAAGTAAAAATACTTTACCATCATGAAATCTACATTTGAAATAAGTCTATACTAAAATTTCAATAACTTTCCACTCTGGTTATTGCCACTCTCCGGACAATTATCGAAAGTAATTTCAGTTTAATTGGGAATAATCAAATAGTCAATGCCGTAGTTAGAAAATTTATGTTCAAATTTGATTAAAGGAAAACATTGTACCGCACCAATGAATATTTACGTGAATGATCTGTATGTACGTTTGACAAGCGATAAATTACAGTGTCTTTCCTTCACAATTGTTTCCAATAAATCAGTGTTTTTTGTCGTTTTGGCAGGTGTCAATGTCGGCGACAGATGGCAGAAGGTACACGAACAATTCCTTCCCCATCTCCATGACCACGTGTACATGTTTAATGACATACATGGCTTAATGGCATCACAACGAGCGAAACAATTTGAGGTTGCTGAAAAGTTGATTGAGTCCATTAAGGACTTCATAAGGTAAATACTTGATGATCTCAACTTTCATTAGTGGATTTTCAATCATACAATAGATATGAACAAAAAATAAACGATTTATCCCATTTTGATAATTTGTTATTCATTATATTCATTACTAATGGGAATCGTATCAGAAAGTCGCTTTCAGTCATTGAAGACATAATACATCATATCTTGGGACGTATAAGTGTATTCTGTTATACAGTACGATGCTATGTTGTCATATTTTTTTCTAAATCTCACTGTTTCAGCAATGCAGATGAAGAAAATGCCAAGACGCAGGTGTTCAGAGATGTCGGTGTCTCCCTGTGTGAATCATTTCAAGCTTATGATAACGGTGAATACGGCAGAGCGGTCGACATCATGACACCAATTAAATACAGAATTCAAGAGATTGGCGGAAGCAAAGCACAGGTAAAAAGCCGCCCCTCAACTCAATACATTCATTCATGAAAGAACTTTGATTCCAAAGTGAAAAAAAACACCATAATATATCATATGTGCTGAAGGTTGACTGAAAATGGACTTGCTTGAATGTGCAAATCTCTTCAATCATGCGGCTGTACACGCTAGGTATAACACTTCGTAGGTGTTTGAAGTCTTTGTATCAAGAAGTCGAATTACCTGCAACATTTTAATAGTTTCTGTTCGTAAGTTAGTTTTCTTCGTTGCCTTTACGAGGAAAGATAAGCTGTTGATTTTCTTGAAGCCTGTACTCGAGCTGTAGATCTGGGTTAGACGAATTTAAGATCTTGGGTAGCTACTCAGACGTCACTGCTGCACTTACCCTCGATGCGACTATTGCATAAACATTTCGATGGCCAATGGAACTGTGGTGTACTCAGGTATTAATGTGTTTCTCTTTAAAGTAAATGTGTATTTCAATCAATTCAAGAAGTTTGAAAAGCAAAATGAGAAATTGACCAAAGTGGTAGCTATTTAAGTAGTCTCATCTGTTTTCACTTACAGAGAGACGTCTTCAATCTGTTCCTTATTCACGCCGCCCTCAAGTCTTCAGAAAAGCGACACCACATGCTTGCAAGGTATCTATGTTTAACTTACTGTTGTCGTCTTTCGTTGGACGCGCTGATATCGTTTAATTTTCAGAACATGATTATTAATCGTACGTAATCACAATGAATGCTTTTAGGGCTAGTCGTTTTAGACCCCAAGAAAGTCATACCACGTTAGGGACGGACAATTGGATATCCCGGTTCCAAATCGAATGCCTGGTATTCATGGTAGGCCCGTTTGAGAATATCAGTATCAGTTTTACCAGATGAAACAAAAATAATGTTAATGTCTAAAGGTACTATTTTCATTGTTTCGTAGTTCCAGGATTGAAAACAAATCTGTTGAAATTTTGTTTAAAAACAAACATGAAATCGGTCTTGGCAGTTCAAGTAGAATACTTTAAAGTAATGCCTGAAAATATTGCATAGTATTTGAGTAGCTGTTTTTCATCCATATTTGTACAAAAAAGGTATTATTTGTTTATCTGATATTTTAAGGAACAATTCTGAATTTAAAAATCAAGCTGATCTTAAAGTTTTTGGATGTAATTTAAACCAGTTGTAGCCAACTTATGGAGCACAAAATCCATATTTTTGGATGAAATAGTGATGCACATGAAGTTGGAGTCTCTACTTGCTCACATTCTTTGTCTATTAATTTCATCCTTTCTGCAGGAGCCTTCTGCATGAGAGGAGCGCACAACGAAAATGTTCTCCAATGAATGATAGGCTGTTTGCTCGATTGCCCTTGGACATGCTAGTTGACCCCATCAGTGAATAATCGGGGAGATATCACGACTCCAATTGGGTCACCTGGAGCCTTTTAAAGGCCCTTTCATTTTAAAAGAGGTTTTGCTACTTTGCTACTTTACCGGTTTAGTTAGGCCTGAAAAACTTGGATTTTAAAATCCTTCCACTTCTTTTGTGTGTCAGAAATTTGGGGTTCATCCAGCCACTATACTGAAAAAGAGCCACATTCAGATGTTACGCTAAATTTTCAATATATATAACAACATCAGCAATAGCAATGAGAAGAGAACTTGGTAGAGTCACCCTAGGGGTGCACAGATAATGTAGAATTGTTAAATTTTGGTCGAGAATTTTAAACATGTGGAAGAACAGGCTTGCTTATAAATGTTATGAATTCCAAAGGAGTGAAATTGATGTAAACAGATAAACGACTTTGGGTCAAAAGTGTTAGATTTTTATTTCAAAGCTATGGGTTTGGAAAAGTGTGGGATCGGCAAGGGGTAAGTAATGAGGCTGTTTTTCTAGAGACTTTCAAACAGAGAAGTATTGACATCAATGTGCAGACTTAGAATATTGGTATGAAAATTCCAGAAAACTGGATCTTTAACGATTTTATATTTGAGTCATACTTGAACTGTAGATAAACAGGTGTTTAAAACTGCACTTTGTAAATTTCGGACTGCTGGACACACAGAATCGAAACAGGACAGTGGAATAAGATTCCTAGAATAGATAGAACGTGTCATATGTGTCACCTAAATCTTGTTGAGGACCAGTACCATTTTTTTACTAGTTTGCCCATAGACCCTAGTTTTCTCTACGGTCTATGGTTTGCCCCAAATACAAACATCTAAGGAATCAAATACATCGCTATTTACATCAACCCACTTCTTACGTATAAGCTGTGTATACTTTTGTCATCCAAAATGAGAACACGCTGAGAAACTCAGTAGATTCATTTTCTTTGCAACAAAGTTCAGAGAAGAACGTTTTAATCTAATGGTTTAGCTTTATTTACATATTGTATGACACGTGCCAAGCATACTTTCTTACAAATAACGACCAGTTGTTGTGTATTTCCATACTGTTCTTTTACGTTAACGATTTTGGCCAGTGGCCTCAAGTACTGAAATAAATGCATTTATGAGTATCACAACCAGAAGATGTTAAACCATTAAACACCATTGTGTAGGAAGATGTCAGAAACTATGTTAAACAAAAGATGTTAAACATTAAATGTGGAGGTTGCTAACATTAAATGTGGACGTTGCTCAATTGGCCTTGGACATATTGGTTGACCCTAGCAGTGAATAATGTAGGGCATACACCAAATGATGTTAGACACTTTGATCATTTTTATTCATCACGTGAGAATAGTTATTCCTGAAAAAAAAACACTCGAAATTCAACTCTTGGAAGAGAAAAAGGCAAATTCTTCTTGTGTATCTCCATATATATATATATATATATATATATATATATATATATATATATATATATATATACTTACTTATTTATACTTTGTACTCGAAGTAATATGTGTTATATTTCATAACGCTCTGCTTTAGGCATCGAGCACTTTTATTTACCATATACAACTTCACAGATCCAATACACGAGTTTGTGCTCTTTATATCTTCAGATTGGTCTTCAATCACTGTTAGTAACTGTAAGAATAGAATACTACTTACAACCATACAAACTGTACCATGTGATTAAAACCGTCTGTGCAGATCATGATCGAAAGGCGCCAGCGAACTCCCACTCACTACAACCTATGCATAACCCGGAGATGTGGAAGCTACACAAACATTACAGTTGGATCAGTTAGAGTCAGTGTGTTGTTGTATCGGAAGTCTAGCTTGGCAATGTTGACATCGATGGAGTTTATGTTTTGGTTTAAGTGATGATAGGTGTAGATTTTGATAAACATGTAGGTTTCCTTTTTTTTGTTCTGGAAAGCAATTATCTTTTCTGACTCTCAACTCTATTGTACGCTGAGAGACAGAGTACGAACCTCACTATCACAATGCATTTTCTATCATACGTAATTAATTTCAATTTTGTTGATTAGTTGAGCACTGCGGATTTACCATAACATGAAAGTGTTCGGAGCAGAAACAAATTATGTTACAGACAGAGCAAAGATACTGGAAAATATAATAAAGATTGTTAGCAAATACTGGTTTTCCAGAAAGACAACACGAAGCACAGTGCATTATTATTATGAGAATAATTGCTTTATTTGAAAGACACGCTCCTCTAATATTGTTGACACTAGACAAGATACAAAAATATATATGATACAAACCTAGAAATATCAATTATAAATATAAAAAGGTTTCGACACAAAACAGTGCTTGTTGATGTGCAAATTATTCAATATACAATTTCGAGGGGTACCCTTGCAGATTCCGAGATTGAAACCGTCAATCAAATGTACTCCTCACTAACAATATAAGTCTTTATACCTTATGAAAAAACAAGGGTAGACCTCTACACAATTTTACTCTCTAATCTTCATATCCCTTTTGATAAATCGTCCCTCACACAGAAACTTTGACCTCTTCGACACTGTTTTTCACAAATAAACACTTTTGGTAAGTGTAAATAAGGGAGCAGGAACCATCATGTTGCTCTCCTGTGCTACTTCGGCGTTCACCATAGTGAGGATGTCCAAAAGATGGAACTCTTTGTGATGCTCCCTTATACAATGTACCAACTTACTTATGTAGTAGGAGCCCTTCTTAGGATCAGGGTCACGATAAGACTTGCATCCGGGGAAAGTAGAGTACCCGAGGAGAAAGTCTGACCATACAGGAACTATGGTGCCCGCTGGTGCATTCCCTCTACCTCCTCTGGCAGCGTCTGCCGGAGGGAACTGAATTAAGCCATGTGAAGGTTCTTTGCCCTGGCAAGCCTGCATGAAGAATAGCTTAGGTTTTCCTGCAAGAGTATTACAACTAGGGGCAGTGAAGTAGCGAGCTAACTCTATAATTTGCACAGGTTCACTGTCACAGCCATAGATCACACCTGGTCCACCGTGGGAGAGTATGCAAACGACGAAGCAGTCATGTTGTGAGTGGTCTTGAATGCTTGCTACTTCCAGGATCTTCTTAATCTCCTCTGCTGTCTTGTCCTTGTACAACAACACATTGAACTTCAGATGTGTGAAAAGCCTCTTCAAGTTTTCTGCAAATAATACAGTACAGTTCATCAGTGCATCGAAAAACATCTCTGTGAAATACATACATAAATACATACATACATACATTCATGTACATACATTCATACATACATACATACATACATACATACATACATACATACATGTACATACATACATACATACATACATACATACATACATACATACATACATACATGTACATACAAACATACATAGTTTGTTTGTTTGTTTGTACATGTAAATGACTCAAGCTTCCATATACAGAATTATTATCAAATATGCAGCATCATCATAAAGACAGCATCATGGGATAATGTCAGTTTGGGCTTCAAGCATTGTCACATCTTTTGACTTCAATGTTATTTAGGCCAACCTAACAACAGCTATCTTTCATACCTGTATCAGTTTCGGTGCCTGCCCTGGTATCCTCTTCTCTGGTGAATTTATGATTGCTTATGATGATCGCTACACCACGAGGTTCCCTTTCCATTTTATAGCAACTGGTCTTCCTTATGTCACCAGTTGAACCTGCAGATGTGGATCTTTCTGGACCAGACGCCGGCTGATCCCCATTCTCGTGTTGCTCATGTGCTTTTGGGTACGTCCCATTGCTAGCTTGTTTTTGGCTTGCTGCAGATTCTTTGTTTTGCTTGTTGGGCTGTTTAGCTGATTGTTTCGCTATCCAATATTCACGGATGCTCTCCATGCCCTTGTTGCACACATCAATCGGGGGCTCTTGCAGTGGATTGCCACCTACACTTAAATCTAGCTTACACTGTCGGACACCAAGGCCAACGGGCAATTTGGTGAGTTTGTTGTGACTGGCATTCAATTTGCACAGTCCTGTCAAATCACAGATTGACTCATGGATGACTTTAAGCTCATTGTGGCTAATATTGAAAATCTTTAAGTACTTCAACTTGTGTATTTCGTTCGGCAGAGAAGATATTTTATTGTGACTTAAATCAAGGGTTTCAAGACCCAAGTTGCAAAGAGAGGCGGGAATTTTTGTTAGTTTGTTATGATCAATTTCTAAACATCTCAAATACTGCAATTTCATAACAACTGATGGTACATTTGTGAAATCGTTGACTGACAACCATAGCACTTCTAGACATTTCAGCTCTTCAAAAGCATCAGGAAGGTCTTTTAAGTTGTTCGATCTCGCGTCTATCTTTACAAGTCTTTTTAGACTCTTATCTTTGGTCACCCAATCCGGTAAATGGGTCAAATTCCGTTGTCGTAAATTACATTCGGGCTTCTTTTTGTTGTAAGAGCCGCTCGCCATGTTGACAGAACCTGTTGAGAAAAGGCATTGACAGAGATCTCTAATCTTTGGTAAAGTGTGAGTTTCAAGGTCAAATATGAGATTAACAGAATTAAGAGAGAGAGAGAGAGAGAGAGAGAGAGAGAGAGAGAGAGAGAGAGAGAGAGAGAGAGAGAGAGAGTCTATTGTATGGATGAACACTGTAGCTACCGTAGATTCACTCTATGTGATAAAAACCTCGGGAGAATACCATATCGTTGAAAAACATTGTTAATCAAGTTAGCATCAATCATGCTAACCAAATTGCAAAGCAGAAATTACTTTAGGGACTGGTCAGTTTCTTCAGCCTGGGGGGGGCCGGTGGATTCATGGGGGGTCACCCTGTTTTTGACTTTGGTGATAGGGGGGGTCACCATGTTTTTGAAATGCCCAATAGGGGGGTCATTGTGTTTTTGAATTTTGAAACAGGCTCATCATTGCCTAAATGCTAGTGTCAGCCACAAATTTCATCATTCAGTTGTATTTTTCGGCGCGCCCTTCGGGCGCGTAACTTTAATAATCAGTCATATTTTTCAGCACGCCCAACTTTAACATATCAAGCATACATACATCAGAGATATCTGTATGTTCAATATTTTTCAGCGTGCTCTTCAAGCTCATTACTTTAATATATCAGACATTTTTCAGCATGCCCTTCAGGTGCATGACTTTAATATACAAGGCATATATATCAGAGATATCAGGATGGTTCATATTTTTCGGCGCGCCCTTCGGGCGCAATACTTTAAAAAATCAGAGATATCTTGATGTTTGCTAAGTGAAAGTGTACCATTATGAAATCTGCATTTCATATGAAAAGGATGACAAATTCCTGATACTTTTCTGTTCTCTCTATGAGAATTCAGTATGAGGAAGCAACATGCACAAATATTTCACAATATATATTTGATACAGTGACTTATTTTAGGGATAGAAAAATGACAAGATATCTTTCCTTCTCATTGATGCAATTATTTTCCTTTGTGTCACAGGTTTTCTGTAGAAAGATGCTTTTTTATGAACAAAATAACAGTTAAAAAAGGCAGTTTTGTCATTATTAGCTGTGCTTTTATGGTTTCAATGTTACAAGAGAAGGTCCTCTCAGACACTGTACACATCAGATTTGGCTAAAAAAGCTCTCTATGGCTCCTCAGGAGATTTAATTGGATGGTTGGCAAGTCTTAACACCCATCAAAGTTTTTGATTCACTGCTTTTTCCTCTTTGATATTAATGATTGTCATCCATTTCTGGACAACAGTTTAGGACATCTGGTTAAGCATAGAAAGTGTGAAATACATTCACAGCTCATTCAAAATACAGCTCATTCAAAATGTACTGTATTCAAACTTTAAGATTGACACTTTGAAATTCCTATCTTACAACTGACATGTCAACAATTTCATTAAAACATAGAATGACTATTTAAAATATGAATATATGTAAAATGTAAAATATAATATATATGTATATATATATGTATATATAATATATATATATATATAATATTATATATATATATATATATATATATATATATATATATATTATAGTTTGTCCACCTTTTGTTTTACCTATGTCGGCGCCGGGGGGGGGGGGTCACCCTGTTTTTGAAATTTGGAATAGGGGGGTCACCCTGTTTTCAAAATTTGGAATAGGGGGGGTCAGCCACTTTTTGACGTCGGCAAAAAATAATCCACCGCCCCCCCCCCCCCCAGGCCGAAGAAACTGACCAGTCCCTTAGGGGACTTTGGTGTAGAATCCTGTCAGCCGGCTTGACAAACTGAGACGACAGACGAACAGACATACACATGTCAATAGACAAATACATTTATCACATGCACAAGCCAAGTTTGTCGTCTCCGAACAAAAAATACGGGATTATTCTCTGGTCGTTCTACGTCACGACAACCCGCGTCTATGTCATCAATTTTGGTGCGTCGGACCTTTTTTTTGGTCGATCTTCGGTGTGCTCGTAAATATGTAAACAAACAACATGGCGGCCGATGTTTCTCCCACGATCAAAAGTCATGTAATGAAATCGATATTTTCACAGACTACGACATTACTAATCCGAACAATGTAAACACAAGAGTGTACCGCCTGTATATTCCGAAGGAATTACGTGAATAATTTGCGGAAACAACGAACTCGAAGCTGGTCGCGTATACCGTGGGTTCCGTACGCATTGCAAACAGGGTCAGGCGCGACGTTTACAGTGTTCGCGCCGTCGAGATTCAGTCGATATTTGTTCCCGAAAAATAGCGTATCTTCGTCTGTGATAAATTTCTAGGACTATACTATCTTTGAAATAGAGTATAACTTTGCGGAAGGTAGCCTACGTGTAGACCGAGAGCTGTCATTTGCTCCACACACGAACGAACGTGAGCGCTAACGCACACGACGGACGACTGGAAATGATTGACAACTTGTGCACGGCGTACTGATATTTATTCCTAAAGTAGTTCAAAAGTTTAAACGCGGAATCGTCATGGAAAACTTATTTTATTTTGCAAAAAAATAACGAATTCTTGGCTTGTGCATGTGATAAGTATATTATTCCCTAATATTTTTCTTCGTTCAGCTCGGAAAATACTCGTGACGTAATGACCGTGTCACCACTCGTCTTTGACTCGTGGTGACACAGTCATTACGTCACTCGTATTTTCCTTCGCTGAACGAAGAAAAAATATAGGGAATAATATCTAAGTATGATGTATGTCAGGGTTCGAATTTGCTCCCCTATGAACCCGGAAGTTGAAAATGGACGGTAACATCCTTTACGGGCTCAATGTATAACTTCGAAAGACTGTGCACCACATTTTGTAATGTATGATTTACTTAATTAAGTAAATGTCTGCTGTGAAAATTGCTTGACCTTGATTTGAGACAACTCGTATTTCCTTTTAAATCGTGTGCGTAAGTTGGTATACCATCCCTCATGTAATCTGTTAATCATGTAGGCCTATATGTAAGTAGAGTGGGCAGTGGTATAGACTGTATAACCTCGTCATGGTCGTTAAATCATCACCCAAGAGTTATATCCGAAAAATGTATTTTCAATTACTCAATTGATACATCATCAATGATCATTCAGTGATGAATTCTACTCGGGACTCTATATTTGCTTCTGTGCTCACATTACAACCAACCCGGAAATAATAGTAGTCACACTGACGCAAACGTCCGTCAGCTCTGAACAACAGCACAAATTAACAAATAAATATTGCTTATCACTTCACTAACCTCAGTTCCTCTTACTGTTATCGTTGCAATGGTATCGTTTACCGGCGATACTTGTTACCCACGACTTGAGTCAACCTCTTACTTACAATTTTCGGAACCCAGGTACGGAACAACACCTGATTGTGAGCGCTGATCTAAGCGCGACAACCGATCAGGTCACTGTTCGCCTCTTGACCCTTGACAGTGAACAGCGCCCTCGGCGTTGAAAACTGCCCGTGGATATTTCTGACTGAGCAATTTTCAGTTTATCGTCTACACCTTGATTTTGGTTTTTATCTCAAATTGGCCAAAATGTTAAAACAATGAACAGTGGAAGTGTCCGAAGGTTGGAAGATTTATATGTTTACATCCTCTAGATTTTGATTTGTTTTCGCCCATCTCTTTTCTCAAAGTATGCGCTGCAAAATTCAATACAGCGTAACTTCAGTTAAGCTGTATTGAATTTTGCAGCGCATACGTATAGTTATGCTGTATTGAATTTCGCAGAGCAAACTTCGTTCTTTTCTGCAACTACTATCAACAACAACAACAACAATAACAATAATAACAATAGCAACAACAACAACAACAACAACAACAAATTTACAGAGTCCAAATATATTTTTATTTTTCTCCATTTTTAAATATTTATCATCATCATCTTCATCATCATCATCATCATCATCATCATCATCATCATCATCATCATCATCATCATCATCATCATCATCATCGGAGATTGAGGACCCTATGCTTCAACCGTTACCCCTATTCCATTTTGTAAGTGTCAAGACGATTTGACTAATACCGATATATGTTAGTTGTAAGCATAGTGCTTTCTGTCAATAGGACTTTACATATCTTGGTTGGTTACCAAAAATACATTGAAACCCACAAAGTAAAAACCACTGTTGCCAAGTCAGACTAACTGCAGAGCTGTTCACTGTCATGACCTCCTTGTATCGCTGTGGTATGAATGCTTCAAACGGAAAATAAAACGGTAGTTCTTGTATTAATGAATTAATTATTTGGTGAAACCATCCGACGAACTTATGGCAATCATTCGTTTTTAGGGTCCCCTTTTCTACTGGATTGCCCATAAACGATGAAGAGTTTGGTTCATCACTCAGCGTTGTGACATCCCGTATGTCAACATCGGATTTCTATGAATAAAGTGCATCTTGGCTACTTCTTCACACGTTTCAAACCACACGTTCTTGTTTTTTGTAAAACATCCAAAGGCCTTTCAAAAATATTAGTCGTTTCCCCTTTCCTGTGCACACCTTTTATATCGTAAAGATAATTAAAAACAAGAAGCTTGCTGTTCCCCAGTGAGTGAAATTGAAACGAATGCTATGTCGGCGTGAGTGAGCTTGTATGAATTCATTCATCACACCATTTCGGCAATAACGACGATTTTGTTTAATCTGAACGGAATTAGCATAACAAAATCTAAATCTGAAGCAATAAATTGACATACATAAATTGTGGTGTATAATCGTCATCAGGAGGTTACCCGCATTGTGGTGTTCCATGTTACATGTACATTATGCTAGATAACCATAAAAGAGTGACGTGCATGACGTCCACAATTCATGAAGATTGATTTGAGGTCAGTGTGTGTTTACGATATCGTGGTTGCATTTGCATTAGCTACACATTCATTGTCAAGCATATATTCCCAATGCTGATTTCACGTCACCGGGATGCAAAGTTGAGTACTATCAGGAATTTAATCATTGCTTTGCAGTTATTCTTTTCCCGGGTAGAGGGAGAGAGAGAGAGAGAGAGAGAGAGAGAGAGAGAGAGAGAGAGAGAGAGAGAGAGAGAGAGAGAGAGAGAGAGGAGAGAGAGGGAGGGGGGGGGAGGGAGGAAGAAGTGTAGACGATTGAAAATAGATGTATAGAGCGAAAAGCAGACAAGCAGAAACCATAGAGACACTGGAATTAAAGCAGAATAGTGTTGAAGGGGTCATTTTTCTTAACAGATACTTATATCGGAATTTTATATACAATGTACAATGACTTGCATGATGGAATGTTGCTTCTTTCAGGAAACATTTAGTTGATAGTTTCTGCGATTCTTTGAACTGATAAGCTACTGACAGTATCAACCATTAATGAACACCAAGTAGACATGAATTTGATGAGCGCACTCAGATTTCAACGTTAAGATATTTATTTGACTAACCACTGTGACATAGCTGATCGTACGCACACAAATTAGGCAACAAAGATCCCACGATGACTGACAGACAGAAATACCGTGCATTTGCATCTAGAAACTGTCTGCATCTTGTGAAATCCAATACTTCCAATTCTATTGGATAATCGTATAAGTCTTGTAGTATAGAATCTGTACCTCGCCCCAGTTATGGGTTCATATTTTGATGGAGAATCGAGATCTTTGTCTCATCTATCTTCACCTCTCTTTAGACCATGTTCCACTCAGGAGAAAAGCAATTACAAACTGTTTAGGTATTTCATTATCTCCTTTGGATCAGAAGATCAGCAAGTTCACATTTAATGATATTATATGGTCATAAGAAGCTGTTTACAAACACTATTTTGGTGCTTTGTCAGTGGACAGAACAATCTTTCCAAACTTTCTAGCCGCTGCGTTCGACTCTCATTTCAGTGAGGCCAAAGCCTTTTTGATTAATTAAAATGAGATTAATTTAAAAGAAGATTTTCACCACTTTGACGGAAACTTTTACAAACTTAGTTGTTCATCTAAATCTCTGACTAATTCTACTAAGTCGAATCATGGTCTTTTCCTTATGATTTTTCTATTGATTGACAACTCCATCGTGGTAGTCATGGAAAGACGATGCCGTGATCGAATATCGGGTTAATATATAACTCATGTTATCGGTTAATAATCGGTCCATTCACATATTTGATTCAGCAACATAGGGATGTGATGGTGAGCTTACGGAAATGTGTTAATGAAGTAGAAAAAGTTTCCTGTCAGATCCGTACTTAAGTAGAGCGTCGAAGCTCACAGAAACAGTTTGGTTCAACAACTTATATCGCCAGATTTTGAATTCAGGGACGTTCTACAGGTAGGTTTGTGCTCATATTTTAATCAATATCGGCTTTGACCGCTATGATCAAAATTATTGGTTATTACTGTACAACACTCTTTACCGAGTTTTGACGTTTTCCATCTTTCGCGACTAAAAGAATCGTCTTTCCATGGAAGAGTGAGCTTTCTTATCGGAAGAAATTCCAGAGTGTCCGAGTGTCACAAAACTTTAAATTAAGCTGGTTTTCAATTTATGTTGTTATCGTCTATATATTGATGGATAAGTGATTAAGGTGTTGTACGAAGCAAGTAATAAGATAACATATCTTAAACTTCAAAAATGAACTCATCATACACAATTCATTTTATTAGAACACTTTCATTTCACAAGTAATCAGTACAGAGAAATAACTTATATCTCATATCTACTCAGCGTTAGCCTTAGACTTACAAGAATTGGTTCGACGTGTTTCACTATTTTTTCTTGTTGTCGACGTCTTTTTTCAGGAAGAAATGAATAAGAGGATCGCTTTGGCTTTAGTCTTTGTTGTCTATGTGCTGATTGAAATCCAAGGCACGGCTGGCTCACAGGTAATAATCACATTTCTATCAAAGTGTCTTTGACGATGCTCCAGTTCCTCATCATTTTACCTGATGGGATGATCGAAGATCAAAGGATAGACCAATATAAGATTGTTTAGCTCAGAAAAAGATACATGATGGTACCGACCGCCGATTGATCTATCATACTGTCCGAGGAAATGAACTACAATGATTGAAATTGAAAAACAAGTCCGACACTGAAAAGTCCTCTCAATACGAGACCAAAAAACCCATAAAACTATGTTTCTGGCTGCTTGACATAGAGTTTAGACCGACTATAAACTCAATATTTGCTTTAGAGCAATTTATGTCATGTTACTAGAAAGCTTTAAATTCGATAATTCATTAGAACGTCGTCATGTTATCTGAAACTAAATGACATGCTCTCGGAAAGTGTTAAAACTGAAATCATCCTCCAGAAAAAAAACGTAACTTTTCCTACCTATCTACCTAGATTTGAAGCCTGCATTACAGAAGTAAACACTCTAGTTTCGGCCCAAGTATCAGATAAACGTTTACTTAAACGTTTAAATGTCAAGATTTATTATCCTTTCAGTTTGAACGAATCGTAATCAAAACCTTATCCAGATCACCAGCACAATATAATAAACCGTTTAAATAAACTTTTCTGAAAAGTGTGATGGGGAACCGTGAAGCAGAAA
Source organism: Ptychodera flava (assembly GCF_041260155.1). Lineage (NCBI taxonomy): Eukaryota > Metazoa > Hemichordata > Enteropneusta > Ptychoderidae > Ptychodera > Ptychodera flava. The sequence goes on along the minus strand of NC_091944.1, from coordinate 5,813,907 downwards.
GGACTCGACACAACGTACTTTTGATATGGTTTCAAACGTGAATATCCTCCAAGAAAAAGATTACGCCCTCTGTGTTGCTTTCACAGCACTATAGACCAAAGTGGTGGAAGCACGGTGGTCCAAAACCTAACAATGGCGACTATAGGGAAGACATAAGACCGCTCCGTCAGTCAAACGACTTCAACGAAGATCAACGGCAGCAGAATGAAGACTTCCAAGACACTGATCAACGCTGATTTCTTGATTCTTGAACCATGACTAAAGACAACATGCCGAAGCAGCTTTTCCTAACACCACTGCCTTCTTTGCATGCAGCTCATTTGTACTTTCACAACATTACCAGTGATGTAATTCCGCTTTTCCGAGTTATGTCTTTGTCTTCGCTGTCGTTTCATTTCCAGGCCTGCTACTATTTTTTAATGTGGAATACTTATTACACATGCGCTGCGTAGGCTTGAGGTCGTTGTTTGTAATATATTCTTGAAGGTTGAATAAATTCCGCTTTTCGGTCACAGGCATCCGTTTGTGGTATTGCATTTGCTCTCATGACGACAACTTTTATTTATAGAAATTTGTTTAATATTTCAGTCGGGTAGCAATTTTATTAGTTTCCGATTCGACATTGAAAGGTTATCGTAACGCATTGCTCGAGAGAGGTTAATTTTCTGGATATCAAACTTGCCAAAGTCCCACTTCTTCACTGCACGGTTATAAACAGCATAATGGCCTCCGTTGCTCAAAGTCTGGAGTGTCATCGTCGGTCGTTCACATAATACTTCGACTGCTTCTGCAACATGAATGCGTACTTTGACGTGTAATGGTATACTGTTTTACTTCCCGTTCATAGAAATTTGATTCAGGCTACCTGAAATTGTACGACGGACAAATAATTAGTGAACGTGAATGTGAACTACATCACTCATCGATCTGGCGAATGTTCTTCCTGAACTATGTGCAAAAGCAGCGGTAGGCGCTCAGGACTTATACCGTAATGATATCATGATAAAGGTTATTCGGAAACAACATTGACACAATTCGCAATATCGTTGTAGAGTCTTCCATCCCGGTACTCTAACCTCCATATAAATATATGCATCTCTCTCTCTCTCTCTCTCTCTCTCTCTCTCTCTCTCTCTCTCTCTCTCTCTCTCTCTCTCTCTCTCTCTCTCTCTCTCTCTCTCTCTCTCTCTCAAATTTTCTGAATAACACTTTTTACCTCATCATTTCATTAGCATCGAAGAGTTAGGGTTGGTTGTTTTATTTTATACAATACAAGTTATGGATAGGGATGCTGCATTCAAATGAAGTATTCGAATAGTGTTAGCAACGGAGGCAAAGACGCTAATAGAAACAAAAGTGATTAAATAATCACAGTAATATTTGAGTTTCTAGGTTTATGCAATTCAGGAAACGGCCATAGAAGAAATAATACGTTCAAGTTGATGTACCGTGCTGACGAATTACATGTCTTTAGTTTACGAGAATTTTAGGGCAGAAAAGCTTAGCAAAAACGAAGATAACTACAAGAGACAGCGCTTGTCACCCATCACTTTTAACGTAGCAAGTTGATGGATGTAGGTACAGATACTAAGAGAACATAACCAGTGGCCCAAGGAGAACTCTGGTAGTAGGTCGTATTCAAAGGTTTTGTATTGGTACTGTAGTTCAGTGGATACATGTATCGAGTAATTTCATCATTCTCCACCTGTCTTTGGCAAAAGTCTACTCAATCCGTTATCACGACTAACGATGATAAAACACATCGAGAAATTTCGTTTCGTCCTTTCTCGTCCTGTCTTTAACTCTACAATTTGAATTTCCAGTCAGAGAAAATCTCCAAGGCGCTCAGAGCGGTACATTGCGAGAGAGAGAGAGAGAGAGAGAGAGAGAGAGAGAGAGAGAGAGAGAGAGAGAGAGAGAGAGAGAGAGAGAGAGGGAGAGAGAGAGTATCGCAGGGCAGGAGATCCCTTGTAATAACACAAATTACGTCAAGTACAAAGCAATAATATCTGTTAAGTTTCATGCATCCTGTAATCCTGTAATCTTCAGACAGAAGTTAAAGGATTTTTAGCCCTACACTCTCATTTAAATGTTTGGGACGTACCATTCTATTTGTAGGTATAGTGTTCAAATTTGATTAATGATATTTGTTTTGTTGGCGACATTTTGAAACCAACTCAGAGCGTTTGTTTAACAACGTAGATTTGTCTTACCCTCTTATTATTATTTGTATTACCCTCTTATTATGTGATTTGATATATTCTTCACACAGCTGTGACTCATTTAATTGTGTTCCTCTTGAAGATCTTGTGAAGTTGAGACCCCCATTAGAAAGTGTTTGTCAACAAGTTGAAGAAATTTCTTGCCGATATTAGTTTCCACGTTCTTGTTGAACCACGTGATGTGACGTTTCCTGTTATTATTTCTCCTCGCTGATTGGTTGGTCTTGACATATTCAATTTGTTCGGTGTATCGCGCTTGTCTGAAGACAAAAATGCAACTGAATGATGAAATTCGTGCCCAGTACGATATATTTTAGGCAAGTATGAGCCCGTGTTGTGATTCAAAAGTACTATCGACCAAGGTGGTGGAAACATGGTGGTCGAAATCCGAACAATGGCGACGATAAGGAAGAGAAAGACCGTTCCGTCATTTACAATTTAAGGACAGTAGTATATTACACCGTAAACTGTGCAGAGTAATAGGCCAAACCCGGACTTCGAATCGACCACGGTACAAACAAAGCCATGTGCGCAAACGCACATAGACGTACGTGTATTTCCATACGCGTTAGTACACATGTGGGTTTGTTTGCACCGGCATCACGTGATTATTTGGGCGTACTGAGTGTGTAGAACGCATCGCGTCCTTTTTATTCCGGAGTAGAACCATTGAACTGTGAACTGGGACATTTCTGCTATGCCGATAAATCGTAGTCGTGGGGATTTCCGATGAAGTTGTAAATCGTATCAGAACTGAGGAAAGAATGGTACGCTTCAGACCATTTTTTTACGCAGTACGTGGTAATTAAAATGGAAGAAGAAGGTGTATTTAGATAGTGAGCGCGCCTCAAAATTGAAAAATTACACTTCACAAAGATTTCCGTAAGGAAATTTTAAAACATTTGCTCTCGAAATCAATTGTAAAATTGGGAGTCACCTTGCAAAATGTTAAGGTACTGCATAAACAAATTACCCAATATTTCTCAACACGTGAAATTCAAATTAGGTGACATCCCTGTGTAATAAACTCTATAAGGAAAATTTAAATCTTCGGGTTTTACCAAAGTAAGTTGGTGAAAACACGCATTACTCCATGAGATTTAAAGTGAACCTCCTCAAGTGGTAGACCAAAAGGATTTTGTAAAACTATGAGTCCAAATACCTGTTCCGGGAACGCATTCCACCTTAAATGATGTATTTACTTTATACACTATTATGCTCTGTGACAGAACGCATCTCTATCAATTCACAAAGTGCAATTGTGTACCCAAGTAACAGAATTCATTCTTATTAAACCAGTGATTTGCGTAATAGTAGGACTTGGAAATGAACCTAATTTTAACTGTAAATACGCCTTTCTGCCTCTGACGTGTACTCGACACATCAAGGGCGACAAAAATTTCTCAACGACGCCTTTTCAAAAAGTTGACAAAATTACTTAATAAATAATGGATAGTAATAACTATTCGTTCACCCCAATTTGAATTCTCTGCTAAATACATCCTACTGACATCCAGTTATAGAGTGGGTCATATCTTGAAGACCAGAAAAGGTCACCAAAAGTCATTCAGTTTAAATTTATTGGTCTTTTATTTTAGTGTCGTGTCGATCTGCACTATGGAACGTGCGATAATGTTGTGCAAAGAGTGGACAAGAACGCGCAAATAAAACATTGATCTGCCATAAATTCAATTTTGGGTTGTGAAAAAATGTCATAAATATGTCGCTCGTTCGGTAGAGCCACTAACTGCCACCTACGTGAGTAAAGATTTGCAAGATGGTCACCTTTAGTTATAAAAAATAAGCAAAATTAACGATCAATGGGTAGTAGCTATGGTCAGTGATGATGATTGTTGGTAAAGTTTACTCTCTTAAGAAAATAGATGAATCGACATAGCTGAAAATCAGTTGATGCCTTAAAAATGTGAAGTTCTGTAAACTTTTTTTTTACTTCGACGGAGCTACGGTGTCTCTTTATGGGCTTTCGCTAACTTCCCTCCTCGACTAAGAGTTTGTGACAAAGTTCATTTCTTGCAATATCGCATCTCGGGCAACAGCGGAAACAAAGGATGGCTGGTATCGAGAATTCTCGGATTGCGGTAAGCGACAAAATACGACTGACGGAAGCGGACGAAGTTGCCGTTCAAGCCGGGCAGCGCAACCAGGTGAGCGTGTGTGTACATGTTAAATTTGACAAGTTTTTAGTAATTCTATAATTTGAATGTACCCCAATGTCGCTAGTTCCTACGATTCTGGCAATCTATAGACAAGGAAGTGGTTCGAGTTTTTCAGGCGAAGAGGAAAGAACGCGATTTTTGGAGAATCGTTTGGTCTTTCTGACAAAACAGATGGTGTGCAATTGTTAGGTATGGCAATGTTACCGAGGAACAAATAAGTCACGTCAGTTCCCAATGTTCAGATATGAAAGGTAAATCTGGATTTGTTCGGACAACGATTAGCGAATATCAGGGTATGCAATCTGTATTACCCAAATTATAAGCGGTATTTGGAGTGTGTATATAGTAATTAATTTCAGACTACGTTTAGTTTCAGTCATGGATATTGTCTGTTCGGGTACAGTGAAAAGCTTGTAAAATACAATCGCATGCATGTCCATTTCCCTACGATTGCACAATCTTGAAAGTGCAACGCCGAGTTACTTCGTATAGGATATATGTATCCGGGTTGTAAATCTTATGTGAATGCCTGCATTGTAGCCGCTAGTTCCTATAATTGTCAAAAATTTAATAATCGGATAACTAATGCTCAAGATCAGTAATGCGACACTCAATGACATTTCTATACACTCCAATGTACGTACATGATGACATACTGATGTCACATGAAAATGGCGCACAATAAGACGAACTTAGCCATCCGTTGTGCTTTTCTATGCCGCAGAGTGAGTTGACAAAATCAACCAAACATAAAATAGTATTGGTCGTGTGATGCCAGGAAAGATATATGGGTTCAATAAAAAGGCGGTTGCAACCGGTCAAAATTCAAAATTTGTCAAAAAAACATCGACATTTGAAACTCTTTCGTCGCCTTCTTCATGGTGGCAGTTGTAGAAATTGTAAAAAAAAACCTGGAAAATGTAAAGAAGAATGTCGCTAAAATGGTTTTATAAGGAGGATGATTGAAGAAGAAAATAACATATAGACTGTAAGAGTTCATGGCTGAAAGTCTCAATTTGAAAGTTCATCAAGAGTTAAAATAATACATTCATTGGATATTAGTAGAAAGAAACCACTCAGCCGCGTCTGTAAAGCGACCGTTATTACTAGGTTGGGTTAAAATTAACAATTGTGGGAAAATTGTAAGAGGTAGCAAAGTGTAAATGACAGACTAGAGTCGATTGTAGTTTGAATGGATTAAACAATACCATCGATGAACGAAGCGCGGTACACTGCAGAAAGACAAAATCGGCGTATTGAAATCAATCCCGTTTTGGTCGCGTTTTTGATACAGGTAATCTTAACGATGTTTTCTTTGGCGTTTCAAAAATGACACGATATCACATTTTCTGGCGTATTTTTCTGTGCGAGACAAAAGAATCAGGAGAGGTAGGCATGGAAAGTCCTTCACAGTACTTCTTACAAATATTTGACGTTTACCGTAGAAACGGGTAACTGGCTAAGCTTGAGGTATTACCGTTAAAATTCTGGAGATTTGATCCAGACATAGGGTTGCAATGGAGTCGGCAGTATGTAGAAGTGTTTTATTACATTCCACCGTATCCACTTCATACATCCGGGTGAATTACGATTTGTGATCGCTGAAGTCATTGGTCACGCTATATTATGCCATGTCGGTCAACCGATAGTTGCACTCAGATGACCTCAAACTGCCGTAACTATATAAATTTTTACCAGAGATTCTGCTCCGATGAGTAGGCATTGATCATAATAAGATATCTCCGTCCTGAGCTATACCGACCATGTAAACCAATAGCACTGTTATCAACTTACACTTTAGCTGAGCAACGCTAAATCCTGAATGTTCAAATGACACGTTCAAAATGTCCCAATCATTGCCGATCATTCGCCAGATTGTATTATTTGCTTTGCTGTTTTGTAATGTTTTAGCAAGACAATTATGTTTCATGTTGTAAAGCACATAGAAGAAAGCTTAAATGAAGTTTTTTTTAAATATTCTAAAGAAAGACTACGTACTGCGGTAGAGACGGGCAGCGAAACAAAAAATATTCGACAAATTCAGCTTGTGTTTGAGATAATCACTTCTATTCGATGGATAATAATCTATCCGATTCAAAGTAACGTGAACCGTGTGAGAAAATCATTTTCCCTTTAGCTACCACGGTCTGGAGTTGTTTGGTTGCTGTATGGCGACATCTCCGACCGGTTCTAAGACAGCAACGCCCGGATGTAACCCACCGGACACTTACCCTAAGCCTTGTCAATAGCCCCAGTAGAGCTATGTCTGGGTGGGTGATCATCCTACATATACCATCTTTGATCGGCATTTATTCTGTTTATAACACCATTTGCCACGGACTCTAACAGTTTTCCCTCTAGCTGGTTACTCCCGAGGTGTGTGCTGACTCAGTAACAACCGCAGGCCGTCAATACAGACTGAGAATCGTGTCTGCATGGTTCTTACAGGAGATCGTGACACACTTTAACGGATATAAATTCAGCGGAGTACAGTAACTTGCACTGATGTAAATTATATACAAGAACACACACATGAAGAGCAATAGGTGAACTACGTCAGAGCATGTGCCCCTTCGAGTCGACCTGTAATAAAGACAAAATCCGTGCCAATCGGTGTCACAAAAGCCAAGCAATAAACGGCAATTTTAAACCCTACCGCTGCACGACTCACACATATTGATCAGAGCGTTGACCCATACGTTGAGTGTACCGAGAACCCTAAGATACAAAAAATACCAACGTAATTGACTGTCTCAGATTGTTTCAGAAGTTCAAATACATCCAAAATTCAGCTGTAATAGGGCAAAAGTCACTAGACGTTTTCATTACACGACATTCATAATGTCAGGAAAGTGAGACAAAGAAACAGGAAATGCTATAATTAATTAGGCACACCTTACTCACTGATATTAGAACGGTTGCCCCCTTGGTATTAACTATCGTGCAATTTGAACTAGGAGAGGTAGGGATAAGAATGGGTGTTAATAAATACCAGCAGGTATAGATGGCCGAAAACCTACCCACTTTACCAACGTAAATATTTCAGCAATAACTCCCCCCCCCCCCCTGAGCGACGGGCATACAATGAGTCGATCAGTTCACTACATGTATGCACGAGAGCGTGTGCATATATGGATGGAGCGAACTGGGCAAAATCTAGTGGCGTAGCCGTTACTGAAGTAGTTTATAGCGATAATATCGTACAATGTAAGTTGAAATTCTGGCGCGAAATGTCAAAAATTGTTTTTTTTCTCTAGCTGAGAGCTCGCGCTTGTCCAGCTATGCAATATCGCGAATATAAGGGACTGGACACAAATTACAGGGGGGGGGGGGGTTTTGGGGTGGGCCGGTGTTTTTTGGGGGTGGGTCGCCATTTTTCGCGCAAGCATTTTTGAAGGGTCATAAAATTTTGTGCAAGCCTATGGGGGAGGGTCACCTTTTTTATGCATCAAAGCTGAAATTGCATGTGCACGTATTAAAGAATATGGAATACTGAAAAAAGAAAACATATCTCCTGGCACTTTCATTTTCTGTCATTTCCATTTTCAGCGTGCCCTTCGGGCGCAAGTTTAAGGGTATAATAAGCAATGTATTGATGATCCAAGCAGCCACATTGATTTAAGTTGTCATGATTTCTACTTATCCAACTCCTCTATTGTACATATAAACTGTCCCCTATAATGACGCTTTCAATAACAATTTGGGAGATCACTTATTTGATATCATTCTCCCATTGACAATACATTGGGTATAGGTCGGTGTCAAATGTTCATGAAGCTGTATGTACATTTTTCATTTTTTGAGGACATTGACAGAATACAAACTATTCAGAATAGTGCAAAATGTCATCAATAACAACTGGAAGCTTCAGGTCGAACAACTTTTGAATAACAATTTAGGATCAGATAACCTATGAGTTATTTGTAGTTTCCTCCAAGCCTACAATGTATAGTGAATCAACATTTCGGTGAAATTCCAAAATCAAGTTTCTTGCACAACCATGGACTTGAAACCACTGTAGTCTAATCATGAACATTAATATTTATAATTAGGTGTACATAAATGCACAGATTTACCTAGTTTTGTATTGGAAAAAAAATTCATAGTTTCATCATAGGTTGCCATGCATAATGAATGGACATTTCAGTGAAATTCCAAAAACAATTTCTTGCACAACCATTGACTTGAAACCACTGTAGTCTAGTCATGAACATTAATACTAATAATTAGGTGTACGTAAATGCACAGATTTAACTAGTTTTGTATTGGAAAAAAAATATTCATAGTTTCATCATAGGCTGCCATGCATAGTGAATGGACATTTCAGTGAAATTCCAAAATCAAATTTCTTGCACAACCATTGACTTGAAACCACTGTAGTCTAATCATGAACATTAATACTTATAATTAGGTGTACATAAATGCACAGATTTACTTAGTTTTGTATTAAAAAAAATATTCATAGTTTCATCATAGGCTGCCATGCATAGTGAATGGACATTTCAATGAAATTCCAAAATCAAATTTCTTGCACAACCATTGACTTGAAACCACTGTAGTCTAGTCATGAACATTAATACTAATAATTAGGTGTACATAAATGCACAGATTTACCTAGTTTTGTATTGGGAAAAAAATATTCATAGTTTCATCATAGGCTGCCATGCATAGTGAATGGACATTCAGTGAAATTCCAAAATCAAGTTTCTTGCACAACCATTGACTTGAAACCACTGTAGTCTAATCATGAACATTAATATTTATAATTAGGTGTACATAAATGCACAGATTTACTTAGTTTTGTATTTAAAAAAAAATATTCATAGTTTCATCATAGGCTGCCATGCATAGTGAATGGACATTTTAGTGAAATTCCAAAAACAAATTTCTTGCACAACCATTGACTTGAAACCACTGTAGTCTAGTCATGAACATTAATACTAATAATTAGGTGTACATAAATGCACAGATTTACCTAGTTTTGCATTGGGAAAAAAATATTCATAGTTTCATCATAGGCTGCCATGCATAGTGAGTCAACATTATCGATGAAATCTAAAAATTACATTTTTTGTACATGCATGCACTTTTTATCTGCCACTTCAAGCAAAGTACATTTACATGAATTATCACACACATATGATTTGATATTTTTTTGACAAAGCGTTATATCGGCTGCATTTTGCCTTCCTTTTGGGAGGGGACTTCAAAAGTATAGCAAGTCAGAAGGAGGTCTTGAACGCATTGCGGGTTTGTTGGGGGGCGGGGGTTATTGAGTAACAGGGGAGGGTCACTTATTTTCATGCACGGATAAGGGGGAGGGTCACTAATTTTTGTGCATGAACTTTTGAAGGGTCATTATTTTTACGCAGCGGTGTTTCGAAAAACACCGACCCACCCCCCTGTAATTTATGTCCAGTCCCTAACACGGTTATTTTACGTGTCGTCGAACGTGTTTGCGCCATCAATATACTATGATATAATAGTTAATGAGTGACACCAATAAAATATATCTAGTATCATTTCTTTATAATTTCTTTTTACTTTTTGTAAGCTATAATAAAACAAGCTCGATTGACATCACTGTGAGAACTTTTTTGAAATATTTTCACTGGAACTCATTGGAAAAAGAAAAAGAATAGTTGATTGGTTTTGGTTTGAATATTTTAGTAGCAAATTTACCAGGCATTATTTTCTGTTGTGTACGTAGGAACTGTGTGAGCAAGACAATGGACTTGATGTAACTCGGCCAGATGATGTTCGTCCAGTCATTTCACCTCTTACAGGACGAACGTCCATTCGAACGCAGCCAGACTTTTCCGCGGTGCAAAGTCAGAGGCAAATGATTCTACTTGGCAGACCGAACCAACAAGGGACTGGTCGACTGGTTATTGTTAACTCGGCGCCACGGGGACCCACTGTACTCATGGCTGTGCGGGTAAACCAGGTCAAAAAGAATCGTCTAAAACAGCTTATGTGTGGGACGGTTAGAAGAAGATACGTAACGCGACTGATCTGTTCTGTACTAATTTGTGCCCCACTGATACTCGGTGGTGCATTTCTAGCTGCGACTTTAAGTGAGTACATTTGACTTGTTCAAGATATCATGCACATCTCACCTTTTGTCATTTTATCTCTTTATCCTCTTATAACCAGATAAATTATATATCACTTCTCTTGCTTCATAAGCTGGGACCGTTCAAGGTGCCACCATTTTTTTTCTATTTGTAAAATACTGTTTCTCATTCCACTCCAAAATGATTTAAAAATTCCTGGTGTTCGTCTCCTCAGTCAATACAGCCTGTATGTGTGCACTGTAAGGTGACTGTGAACATCTGAATCGTAGTCCTGACAAAGTATATCGTCGAAGATGTATTTTTGTCAATCTTGAGGTTGCATTCTCCACGCTCGAAAATAAAGTGACGGAAAAGAAACATGTGATTTGTTCTGTCTGTCTGTCTGTCTGTCTGTCTGTCTGTCTCTATTGTCTGTCTGCCTATAGTCTGTCTGCCTGTTTGTCTGTCTGTCTGTCTGTCTACTATCTATATCTATTGTCTGTCTGTCTGTCTGTCTGTCTATCTATCTATCTATCTATCTATCTATCTATCTATCTATCTATCTATCTATCTATCTATCTATCTATCTATCTATCCTTCTATCTATCTATCTACACACACGTAGACGGATATGTAGAGAGAAACTGTGAAATGTTCCCAATCGTCAATTGATACGTCTTTATTGTTTGTGTGAAGGCGATGGATCTGACAATAACGGCGATTATAACTACTATGATGAACCTGGTGACAAGAGTTCTGAAGAGGACTACTATCCGTGGATTGATCCTGAGACAACAACCAAATGGCGGGCTGTCACTCCTGATGATGGTTGGTCTGGTCGGACAGATGGCATCATCGTAAACAAGGGAGCGTTCGAAGCTACCGTGAAAATGAGACTGAATCCAGAGTATGAAGACAAGTTTGAGGATCCAAACTCTCCGGAATTCCAGTATCTTGCTTCGACCCTCGAGAGAGAGGTGAGCCCCTCCCCGACCACTTATATCCCCTATACTACTTTGTACAAAATATGTTTCAATTACTTCGCAATATTCATCAACTAAGGTCACATAATTGTTATCTATTGTCGTCATTACTGTCTTAATGTACTCTACATTTATGGTAGTTTCCTCCTCGAAATCGAAAGACAAACTTTCGCTCAAAATTTCCTCAATGAAACTTTCAACCATATTCGTACAAAATCAAGAATAAAAGTTCACGGGTCATGGTGCAAAGTTTAGTGCTAGAGAAACAAATTACCTTACATTTACCAATATTTTAAGTTCAAAATGGGCACATCCTAGTTTTAGCTCCATGGAGAAAACTAAATATTTGATTTTCGAAAAAGAAAGCCAGTTATCATTGCTCACGCCATGGACTTCGAAATGAGTTCTCACAAGTTGTAGGCCAAAAGAATATTGTAAAAGTTTGAGAGTCTGAATATCTGTCCCCGAGGCTCACTCAACCGTAACTTCTCCTTCCACCTACAGCTAGACATCGGATTGCTGATGGATGACACTGTTTATTACATGTACAAGATGTACAATTTTAGTCAGGTTCTGAAATTCTCGTAAGTACATGTATTACTGATACAACATTTTTCAAAACCGCAAGTGTTGCTGTTTAAAAGAGGACGATTACCTGTATGCCAAAAAATATCAGTGCGGTCAATGTAAAAAGATGAAAAGCGTTGCGAATAGGAAAGAACTTTTCCATTCTCCCAAAAAATATGGAGGGGTGCGACTGATACTGGATTATGATCCAACTCAAAAGATAAATACGCTGTAATTTTTCATGAATTTTTTACTATTTTGTTTTTATTTATTAACTACAATTTCTTGTTTACTCCCCAAAGCATGTTGAAGAACCTGCCAAATAGCTTTTCAAACAACGTCTATTGTAAAATCTGTTATTGTTCTAGTCCGGACCAGAATTCACTTGTCAACAACAACAACAAGTTGAGGCAGGTTGCACAGGTGCAGGGCGAGTAAACAAGCCGAATACTGTATATCATGACATGCTTTGGGGAAATGTGATTCACATAAAACAAAAATAGTAATACATGCCATCAAACGTTATAGCTACTGACCTTTCAAAAACAAAAATCTAGGCTGAAAATCCGTCTCTAAAATATCTATGAACTCCCCAGTGGGACTCTTAACAGACCAAAGTTTTAAAGATGACACTTCCTTTTGCAATTATTATTTTCGATTGATCCATGAAATGGCTCAATATTTTAGTCACGTTGTGAATATGTATTACTGACACCAAATCTTTACTTTACATTTCTTTTACAATAAAAATCATTAACTCTGATATCGATGATGCTAGTTATCCTCAATTGTTGCTTCACCTAATCGCTTAAACAACGTTCAGGATTTTTACTTTGATGAGGGCCAATGAAATACCGCTACTTACCGAAAGAAACATTCACTTTCACGATTTTAGAAAGTCTACCGAGAGGTTGACATTTAGGATCTTCACGAGTTCGGCAACATCTTACTACATTGTCGAAAGCGCCCTCACGAGCTTTATCGATGAGGCAGCGGACTACGGATTTACATTCCAAGCAGCTGAAAGCTGGACGTTATCGGTGTCTGAGGGTAAGCTGATCGTGTTCCCACAGTAGCTAAACTGAACAGTATTAACTTTTGACCATTGTTATATTTTTGTGGTTCAAATCGAGTCGCCATTTTACCCCAACTTGCTGGTGACAAGGCAGACATTCCTCGCCTTGGTTGGTGTTTTATTAGACTTAGTCCAAGCCTTTGATTTAAATTAATTTTGTAAGAGTGCTTGCCTGTTTCTCTGAATCCGATGTAGTAGATTATCGAGATGAGCTGGAGGTATCGCAGGACTCATACCTGACTTCAGCTAAAACTCACACCAATCGCCTCTACCTCACACATGCGCACAGATGCCACACATTCACACAACTCTGTGCATATGGGGTACGATTATATATAGCAGTTAACCCGGTCACATATTTTCACGTGAAAAGTAAACTAATATGTCAAAACTTACGATATCACTCATTCATTTCAAAAACCTTGTCGACTTAAACCAAGTCCAGTGTTTTGTGCACGATCGTTAAGAATACAGGAAGCATCAGAGTTCTGTGAAAATTGACTTCAATTTTCTACACGGATTCGTCAGCTGGCGGTCTACAGAGGCGGTATGCATTATACGCTCAAACCAAATCTCGTAAACACACTAACACTCTAAGAATACGAAACAAATGTATATACCAAACAACTGCTTTATTGGTATTAACTCATTGCCATCGTCTTTCAAATTCCGATATATTATAAGCATTCCGTTTTCAGCAAAACTTAGGCCTATTACGTATGACTTTAATATACAAAATACCAAAATGGGACTTTGGCAGTCTACGTTATGCAGTTTAGTGAAGTCAAACACACAAATTTACGTCGAGTCTGAAGGTAACAGAGCGATTTTCTAACATATAACTGACTCACACATCCCAGGTAATAATTAGGTTCTCTATTTCTTCAATGTAGATACCAATGCACCATTCCCTGACAATCGTGCTGGTCACGTGATACCAAAGCCACCTGCCTATGACAGTGAAGGTATGTGATGTATCTGCAATCATTGCTAAATGACTCACGTCGATCATTATCGTCATCTACACAGCAACACAAAGGCATCATCGCCTTGATACTTCTCTTCCTCGTCATCGCAGTCGTCGAAACGTTTAAGAATACAAAGTTCACTGTGGGATCAGAGACATTACACATTATAGAATGATCAATAGATGGAAAGACAACTTTTTTCGATGGTTTTATGTTTAAATCACGCTCAGCCTTCTATGAGAAAGTTCCCTGTAGAATGACCTTAAAGACAAAAGTTAGGATCAATCAACACATCGTCAATTTGATTAGACTCAGTTTAAAACTTGTTGACTGTGTTTAGTCTTGTTTTCTGAGCAAAAAGTTAAAACATTTGTCCTCTATTTTATTTTTCATTTTATTTGATACACAGATCAACGGGCAAACCCAATAACAGATCTGCAAAACAAAAAAGTCACACCATCACAAGACAAATGTACAAGACAACCATAAAAGTAACACGTTACATTAAATTGAAAAAAAACATACACAAATCAAAAAAGAGAACTGTTAAAATGACTGGATAAAATAGTTTTAAAACTACACAGCGTAGAAAAAATATCTATATTACATTTAAAAGAGATATCATTAAAAACAGACATGCATCTGGGCACTGTCGAGAATTTTCTGCAATTAACAGAACACAAGTCTGGTTTAAAAGGGGGTTTCTTGCGTAAATTTCTACTGGGGCATAAAAGCAGATTTGATTTAGAATATCTGGAGCATCATAATGTGAATGAATTATTTTGTACAAAAAGCACATGTCAAGGGTTAGTCTTCTATTGTGTAACTTAGGAATGTTCAGAATTCTGCAATAAAATGGGTAGCTGGATTTACTGCAGTGAACATTGAGTTTGCGACAAATGTATTTCACAAATTTAATTTGTACTCTCTCGATTTTTTCTGACCGGCCCTTCTGGTGGGGTGACCACACAACAGAGCCATACTCTAGAATAGATCTTACATAAACAAAATACAGAGAAATAATTGCTGAAATGTCATTAAATGGCTGGCAGAGACGCTTAATAAAACCAAGAGCGGTTTAAAATCTAGCGGGGGTGCTGTAAGAAATATGTATGTGAGAAGTATTAATAACGCTGTAGTGCGTATTACATTACACAGAGTGTATCCCTGGAGAATTCGTCTGTAAATCGCAGCGTTGCATCAACGACTCCTCGCTGTGTGATGGATTCAGTCAATGTAGAGACAAATCAGACGAGGATTGGAGGCGTTGCTACGGTAACCAACAGTTTCCACGTTATCCTTTGTAATGATTCGAGAACGCTCACTGACATTTTGTCAGATCGTTTGACAACTGAAAGCAGATTAGATGACTGTGACATGAAGTGAAACTTACCACTAGAATCCTGTTGATTTTCACGATAGGAGAAAAGTTAGAATGTCGCATGGCAATGGTCTCACCTAAAAGTACCTTTACTTCTGTTCGTGTATTTTGGTGTTTTATTTAAGTTATCATTAATTAATTAATTTTACTTTGGGTTTCATTCATTTATTTTCAACACTCATTCGCGTGAATATAACTGTGTGTGTCTGTTTGTTTACTTTTGTCTCTTAGCATGCCAAGCATTACTGGACGGCAAATTAGCAAGATCTCTGCCATACAAATCTGCTTACTTTCCCAATAGTCTCGTCTCTAGTAGACAATCGGCCGAGGAATGGTTTGAATCTTTGGATCTCTACTTGACTTGCCATCCACACGCACGATTCTACGCCGGTACGCTGCTTGCCCCGCACTGCCCGGGCGCCGACGGGTACACACCTAAGTCCTGTCGGCAGTTGTGTTATTCCGTTATGCTAGCCTGTCTCGGTGTGATCCGAGAACTGGGAACGTTCGGCGTGACGTTTGACTGCACTTCCTTGGACAACGGCCCTGGCTGTCTGGCTCCATCCACAGGTAATAATTTGTGCTACTTTGTGCTAAGTTAAAGTTGTATTTCCAGGGAATATCTTACGCTTTGATAACTCAAACCAAGCTGAAGAGTTGACATCTGTCTGTCTGTCTGTCTGTCTGTCTGTCTGTCTGTCTGTCTGTCTGTCTGTCTGTCTGTCTGTCTGTCTGTCTCTCTCTCTCTCTCTCCTCTCTCTCTCTCTCTCTCTCTCTCTCTCTCTCTCTCTCTCTCTCTCTCTCTCTCTCTCTCTCTCTCTCTCTCTCTCTCTCTCTCTCTCTCTCTCTCTCTCAGGTTGCCATGAAATGGACTTTCAATGTACCAATGGAGAATGTATCCACATTTCCAAGAGATGTAATTCTAAACATGACTGCAGCGATGGTTCCGACGAATATCACTGTAAGTAATCGAAATATTAACCACTTATAAAACAATTTTTTCAAACACAATGCAGCTTCAATACATCAAAATGAACCAGTCACGTCGTAATAATCGCCTGGATTTAGTAGCAGTGTTGTCTTCCTGCTTCAGGGATATATTTAACATTTCACCACTTTTGATATTGTTTAGTTTAGGCAGGAAAACGCCAGTTTCGTGATCAAGGCGATTGAAACTATATAACAGCTCGATGGTCAATTTATAAACTTGAATCGGCATTTTTGTGTTTTTGTGAACTGAACAGGTACATTTGGGGAATACGTATGCCAAGAACATCAGTTTCTCTGCCAGATAGACGGTAAATGCATTCCAGACGGATGGAAATGTGACGGACATTCAGATTGTCGAGATAAATCCGACGAGCTCCAGCCGGAGTGTTTAGACAGAGGTAAGTTGCCATTAGAAACGTTGAACAGAGAGAAGATAATCATTTTTACAAGAGTTATTTTGCCTCAAACTACAAGAATTTAATATCCTCCTTCTATCATCTATGATGCATGACTGAATAGGCTGCAGTTTACACTTCGGTATAAATACGTGAATTAAGTACAAATTTCGTAGCGCTATGGTGGCGCTGTTTGTTAGCGTCAGACGAAACAAAATCTGTCATTAGTTTTCTACAAAAATACAGACTATTCATTTCTACATGAACCCATCAAGGGGATATAATTTGGACGCAAAGACCATATGATTTTTATTGACTTGTGTGTTAGTTCTCTAGTGCGGTACGTAACAAATGTGGCTGTGAAGGTGACGTTTTAGCGGCTTATGAATTGATATTGTAGGGCAGTACAAAAAACATCGTTATATCTGTATATATCTCTGTCTTTCTCAGAAAGAAAATGCGCTCAATATCAATTTCAATGTAACAACGGTAAATGCGTGAGCTCGTGGGCCAAGTGTGACCTCAAAAACGACTGCGGCGATTACTCTGACGAGACAATCTCTCTGTGCGGACACGACCATTGTTCAGACCAGGAGAGTTGGACATGTTCGTCGACTACAACGTGCGTCCCGTTTTCCAAACTCTGCGACGGTACCGACGACTGTCCCGACTCCTCTGACGAAATGTACTGCAGTAAGTGATATTTGCCGTATCAATAGCAAACGATCGATCTGTAAGTTTGAACCTTGGGAACTTGGTGACAGTGTCCCGCCATATTACCGGTTGATAGGGATCGAAGTAATTAAATTAGAAATGGAAGATACATGTATATTATTCTAGATAGAATGCGGACCTGAATCTAAATGTACTTTTCTCGTTGTAAGTCATACACAAAAAAGTTCACGTATATTCCAGCTTCGACTTTGTTTGTTCAGCTGGATATCGACAATACTTTGAATTCATCACGTAGCGGATTTTTGAGTATCTCATAGACCCTTGGCAAGAATGTATTTTTCTTGAGATTTTATAATTATATACAGAAATAATCGCTATGTCGGTAAGCGCATTTCAGGAATGTTCACCATGCACGGTGCATATTGCAAACTACGCTGACTTGTGCTCGTTCCAACACTGGAACTTTGAAATTAAATCAAACTTCAAACATGAAAGGCGTCATTTGAGCTTTTAGCTGTCACAAATCAACGCTGCCGCCACAAGTTTGCATTAAAAGCTGATGTTGTCACAGTGATGGTGTTACTGGTGTCGGTATACAATCAGGCTTAAAGCTAACTTCCCGAGTTTACTGTTTGTCACAAGAATGATTGAATACACAGCTTTTCGGTGAAAAGTATCATCATCTAACAGTGGTTGTGTTCATTCCAACACTGGAAATTTGAAAGTAAATGAAGCTTCAAACATGAATGGAGTGATTTGAGCTTTGAAACGCCTTAAACATTATGCATAGTCCTACACTTTCCTATTCCAAAGATTAGGTTTCATGTATAAGTATTCCGTTTTCAAATTGATTATTGTTTGTTTGTCTGTTTGTTTGAAATTTTACGATGGCACGACTTATGAGATATTCTCTGACAAGATTTGCATATGCGTCTCTGTTAATGCAGCCAGACTGAAGAGCGACGAAGCATGGTTGGAGGTGAAGTACGATGGTTCGTGGTATACTGTATGTATCCAGGGATGGACTGACGCTCACAGCCGAGTAGTTTGCGAAGAACTTGGTTATAGGTGCGGTTCAATCGAATAATATTTCAGATTTTTGTCAGAGATGACCATTTTCAGCAGGTGGTCACTATATAAATTAATCACTTACTTTCACGCAGAGTGCCAGTCATCACATAAATTTCTGTTATCTATTGGTTTGTATTTAGCCTATCGCCATAGCTGACCACAAACCTAGTACCCTTTTATGCATATTGTCGATTTTTCTTTCTATTCATTGTGCTCTGTACGCACCCAGTAGCATTCTGTTTGTTAATCTACCACATACCTGCCTATCGACGAACGACATACTTGCTTGCCTACCGACTACAAGCCTGTCTATCTGTCAACCTATAGTCTGTTTACTAAGCTGTAGACTGGTTCCCCTGCCAGACCCTCTGTTTTTTTCTGTCTAATCCATGTCTGTCTATTTCTAGTGTTGAATATAAAGATTTTGACTGCCCTATAAAGAAATAGCAATGTTTTCTTGACGAGCTGTCAAACCCCATAAAAGTTACAGAATGTCAAACTACCTTAGTCTGAAATCCCATCCCTGTTTATAATAATAATTTGATATCCAGCCAATTTACTCAGTGCAAATATCTGGTTTTCACGGACAGTTATGTCGTTAAAACTGGAGTGGCGGATATTGGATATTACAACGAAGTGGCGATGGTAAACAACGACACACTACCAGAGAGAGTTCACGCCATCCGGGACCTGTTGACAATAAGGTGCGCCCTCAATTTAATACCTTAGATCACTGGAAAATAGAGAGTCTGTCCTGTATTTGTATGTGCTTAGATGAAAGATTTTAAAGCTCTTTATTATATCATTTACAAGGTCTATTGGCTAAGGTCTAAGTGAACACCACATCTCTAAATATCTCTAAATATCGTCAATAAATCCATAAATGTGTGTATTATCGAAAACTGAATATTATTTTAATGTCTGTTTCAACGATCGACTGCAGTGGTGTTCGGAGTATCATATGCAAAATCACAGAGTCACATGACCGCTAACTACACAGTAAACAGGTACAAAACCAAAGGTGGCCAACTAGCCGCAACATCACATCTTCAAATAACCTCGATTTTCTTCTTGGAGTGCATCTTAATCTGTTTCATTTTGATCCGATTTTCTTGACTGCTCTGACTTCAAACTCAACCTCGATAAGTAGTGCCGACCTGATAGATTTGATGTATGGTGTATCAGCTGGCCCGAATTGGATAAAAATCTAGCAGACAAAGATTCACTAGTGAAGAAAATCAAAGTCATTTGAATGCATGCTGTTGCAAGTTGTTTTGTTGTTTTTATTGGCAATTTTTGTTTAATATACGTGTTTTATATTATGAGCAATCCTGTGACCTTACATTTTACAGATTCCGAATACAATTTAGTGGGGAACATTGTTTTATTTATTTATCTATACAAAGCATTTCATAACGTAATCACTTTATTCGCATTTAATAATTTTACGAATTTGGAAAAAACGGAGTCGTGATTACATACGGTGCATAGATTATGGTGGTACGGTTGAATGAATAATGCCTCGTCGTGCGTATAACAATAATGGCCATTGTGAAAGTCGTTGAGTCGCAAGGGAAAAGCGATTCTGAAGAAAGACTATGAGATTAACTGAGACCATTTCAAAGAACATAGAAAAAATGTCACCCTTATGATTCTTATACGGCATTAACATTGTCTATTTCTAGTGATAATGGTCTCTGCCGCGACAATCAAGTTGTCACAGTCACATGCAGTGAGGGCGACATTCGTAAGTATATGGTGAACTCATCCCTAATAGACATATCTACATTTTACTACAAACTCAATCACACACGGACACGAATGGCAAGACAGACTGGCGGTCAGACTCAATGGGTAGTCGTGCGCACGCATTTCAGAAACCAATGTTACAAATGAAGACAATGTTTCTACAGTGAATTTAAAACCCTTTTTTTCTGTACATGAAAGTAACCTTACATAGACAAGCCAATGCAACACAAAGCAAACAGCTTGTATCTCAGCTGTCCCCACATGATTTTTAAAGAATTGAAGAAACATTCAATATGGTCCGTGTCTTGTTTGACGTTGACTAGACTTTATTTTACACGAATGGAAGCACTGCCTTGGTATTGTTAAATTGATGTGTTTTTTGTATTCTTTAAAATTAAGATATTTTTATACTGAGAGATTACGGATCTACCAGTCTTCCAGTTTGTCCGACTTGTGTAATCTTCTGTGTGATACGCTGAAACCTTGCATTGGAATTGCAATAAACTTGGAACTTACAAAAATATGACAAAAATTAAATTACTGAGATGGTGCTTTGTTGAGTACAAGAATTTTAAAACTAGTATTGTAAAACTTCTACTAAAGTTACCGAAAAATTGAACTAAAGCTCTCTCTCTCTCTCTCTCTCTCTCTCTCTCTCTCTCTCTCTCTCTCTCTCTCTCTCTCTCTCTCGCAAACACATTTCAGTTTGTGGTGTGCGGCCAGCTTTGCCACCTAGACCTAGTGCTAAGATAGTTGGTGGAGAACCGGCTGCACATGGATCGTGGCCGTGGATTGTTTCACTACAGAACAGGAGTAGCGACTACTTTCATTTCTGCGGTGCCACTTTGGTTGCAAGCCGATGGGTCATTACAGCCGCTCACTGCTTCTACGAATCAATGTAATGTACACGTCTTTGCATCAAAATACGTTGTTTCAAAACGATCGATTATCGATACCAATACGTCACAGTCGCTAATATAGCCGAAGATTAACACTTTCTTCCAGGGTGAATGGAACTTATGTAGCATATGTAGTTTTTAATCAGAGAAAGGTTCTTTTTCAGATGGTGATACATCGCCTAATATGCCGATATGTTAATCAGCGTATTGATGCTGCACACATTTTCTTGCTCGTGGCGAAGAAAATCACCGCTCTTAAGAGCTTGTTGTATTTCGCGTAGTTTTATAAAAGCAGAAACCACATTCTTAGGAAAACTTCAATGTGTCGATATTATCCAAAGTTGTGTGATGTACCACTTCCATTGATATTGGAAAAAATGATGTGTTATCGACCAAAGGCTTAATGCTAAAACCGTGAAAGATACCCTCTTGTTTTCCTTTGTGGTCAATTTTCGTTGCAAGTGCAACTTCACAACAAAAGTAAGAGTAAGGGACTGGTCAGTTCCTTCGGCCTGGGGGGGGGCGGTGGATTATTTTTTGCCGACGTCAAAAAGTGGCTGACCCCCCCCTATTCCAAATTTTGAAAACAGGGTGACCCCCCTATTCCAAATTTCGAAAACAGGGTGACCCCCCCCCCCGGCGCGCGAGATAGGTAAAACAAAAGGTGGACATAAATCATATATATATATATATATATATATATATATATATATATATATATATATATATATATATATATATATATATATATATATATTACATTTTGTTACATATATATTTATATTTTAAATAGTCATTCTATGTTTTAATGAAATTGTTAACATGTCAGTTGTAAGATAGGAATTTCAAAGTGTCAATCTTAAAGTTTGAATACAGTACATTTTGAATGAGCTGTATTTTGAATGAGCTGTGAATGTATTTCACACTTTCTATGCTTAAACCAGATGTCCTGAACTGTTGTACAAAGATGGATGTCAATCATTAATATCAAAGAGGAAAAAGCAGTGAATCAAAAACTTTGATGGGTGTTAAGACTTGCCAACCATCCAATTAAATCTCCTGAGGAGCCATAGAGAGCTTTTTTTAGCCAAATCTGATGTGTACAGTGTCTGAGAGGACCTTTTCTTGTAACATTGAAACCATAAAAACAAAGCTAATAATGACAAAAACTGCCTTTTTTAACTGTTTTGTTCATAAAAAAAGCATCTTTCTACAGAAAACCTGTGACACAAAGGAAAATAATTGCATCAATGAGAAGGAAAGATATCTTGTCATTTTTCTATCTCTAAAATAAGTCAGTGTATCAAATATATATTGTGAAATATTTGTGCATGTTGCTTTCTCATACTGAATTCTCATAGAGAGAACAGAAAAGTATCATGAATTTGTCATCCTTTTCATATGAAATGCAGATTTCATAGTGTACACTTTCACTTTGCAAACATCAAGATATCTCTGATTTATTAAAGTATGGCGCCCGAAGGGCGCGCCGAAAAATATGAAACATCCTGATATCTCTGATATATATGCCTTGTATATTAAAGTCATGCACCTGAAGGGCATGCTGAAAAATGTCTGATATATTAAAGTAATGGGCTTGAAGAGCACGCTGAAAAATATTGAACATACAGATATCTCTGATGTATGTATGCTTGATATGTTAAAGTTGGGCGTGCTGAAAAATATGACTGATTATTAAAGTTACGCGCCCGAAGGGCGCGCCGAAAAATACAACTGAATGATGAAATTTGTGGCTGACACTAGCATTTTAGGCAATGATGAGCCTGTGTCAAAATTCAAAAACACACTGACCCCCCCCCCATTGGGTATTTCAAAACATGGTGACCCCCTATCACCAAAGTCAAAAACAGGGTGACCCCCCCCCCATGAATCCACCGCCCCCCCCCAGGCTGAAGAAACTGACCAGTCCCTAATGGACGATAAACAGTCATTGCTTGGGGCATCCTGAGAGTAATACAATCATTGACGTTACCAATAATTTCTTACTAGGATTATCGACAATGATGATCTGTCCCAAATTGTCGCAGTACTTGGAATAAGAGACAAGACAAAAGATGCCGATGAGCCGTACAGACAACGCAAGAATATCAAAACGTTCTACATCCATCCCCAGTATGACCCGTACACCACTGAACATGACATCGCCATACTGGAGTTAGCGGAGCCAATCACGTACAGCGATTACGTGAGACCAGCATGCATCACGCCGCCGGATATGACATTTTCGCCTGGAACTATGTGTGAGATCGCAGGATGGGGAGTCACCCGTCAAGGAGGTTAGTAAAGCATTGCTTTGCCAGCAGGGAAAGGGACCTAGCTGTAAAGATGTATTGTCATTACAACTGAAAGTTGTTTGTTTTAACATCTTACATTCACCGTTCGCACCTATCAAAACTTTCCGCTTTTCAATTGGTGCATTTAACTTTCCTCACTTTTATGTTTTTTTCCTAATAGCAACGGAAACACCTGCCGATTTGCAGGAAGCGCAGTTACCAATTATATCCCATAGCCAGTGTGAGACCTTCACGTCCACAGTTCCATCCGCCAGCAAAATGCATGACGGGATGCTGTGCGCTGGATACAGCACAGGAGGCACCGATACATGTCAGGTATTGTGAATCAAATAACCCGGTCCAATACACTCTGTATAAAGTGTAAATCTTTGCTAATCTGCATGCCGGTCCTGTCTATTCTTGCCAGTCTTTAAGCGTATTCTACTTTCTGTGATCACCTGGTATCAAATCGTCAAAGAACTTCAAGTGTCACCACGTGATATATTGCATGAGGTGATGTTTACTCAATCTGCTCGTAATCGACCAATATCGGTATTCCACAGTTTTAATACTTGATTATCCGCAAACATCTGCACACAAGGGTTTGCTAGACACAGTGGACGGCTATGCCTGACCAAAATAGCTATTGTTGCCACAGTGTTGTGGAGCGCTTTGGTAAATTAAACTCCGCTCAGCCTACTGTTGTGGAGCGCTTTGGTAAATTAAACTCCGCTCAGCCTAGACAGCCAGTGATCATGGTGCTCGAATAAGGAATTATAGGAATAAAACGAAACTTTCCCGAGATACAGCAGTTATTACCCATAATATTTTTGTAAGGTGTCCAGCCCATGTTCCGATTTCCTGTACGGGTGGCCTGAAAATGGAAATATTGATATAATAACCAAGCTTTGTCTGTTATCAGTTGCATTCGACAATTCGATAATTCGACAATCTAACATCCTTGAACGGAGAATCTGCATTTAGGCGGGGAATAGCGACGCTTTATTGTAACAGCACAGGTCACGCTTTAACAGACTTAGCTACAATCAAGAAGCAATGCTTTGGCAATTATATTTACCATTTATAACCAATAATTTTTCTTTCTACGACACAGGGTGACAGTGGAGGACCGCTCGTTTGCCGTAATGCCGAGGATGGACGGTGGTTCCTGTACGGTGTGACAAGTTGGGGCATCGGCTGTGCCAGACAATTCATCCCCGGTATTTACACGAAAGTCAACATGTACAACGATTTCATCGACTCGGTCATCGGTGCAACAGAGTGAAGAGAAATTAATCCTGTAACACATAAAACCAATTTTGTTCCACATAAATAATCACTTTTCCTGCGCAAACAATATTATTCATTTCTGTTGATATGTACAATCGCATTGCCGAGCTAATCTGAAGTGTCTCTGAAGCTCTAAGCCAATTTGTTGGTCGAAAACTAATATGCTCATTGAATTATTTCCAAATAGCCAATCAGACAGCCTTAGTTTAAGTTGATGTAAATAATAACAATCTTCCGACATGATATAACCTTCCGAACCGCTGCACATTGCCAGGATCAGTATGCTGTCCCCGACAACATGAACCGTTGTGACAAGACCTAGGAATTCTGGGTGAACATCGAATACTTTTACAAATCAGCATAATCTTAGGGGATCAACTTGCCCAACAAGGCTCTCTACGCAAACTCATTTGTTTTATTACTAAAAGAATGGTTATCAAACCGTTTCAATCGGCCACGTAGTTAGGCAGCTATTTAGGTATTTGCTAAAACCTATGAAACCTATTAACTGTACTCATTGCAACTACAGCTATTTGAAAAAGTTTTCAGAATTTCGCCGTTTGAAGTTGATCTGAAAATCAGTCAATCAGCAAAATTTATGTTATGCCAAAATCGTAAAACTGTAAAGATGGCTTTGGTAGTTGTCAAAATTCTGATTAAAGGCCCAGTATCTTGTCTTTTGGCTAAATTTAAGCTTATCCTAGTCACGTAACACTTTTCAGGTATCCCATAACATCACCATGTACATCGATGTCAGTGGCTCCACTTACGAAATTCTGTCGCCTGTGCAACCACTGTATCTTTTATAATGTACTTGGGTGCAACATCACTTGTAGCAGATATCTACGGAAAAGAAGCGTGGGAAATTTTACACCTGGGCATATAATCGACCGTAAATTTTCAAAACAAACATGTGATAAGCTTATGGTTTTCTTTTAAGCATGCC
This sequence comes from Ptychodera flava, assembly GCF_041260155.1. Classification (NCBI taxonomy): domain Eukaryota; kingdom Metazoa; phylum Hemichordata; class Enteropneusta; family Ptychoderidae; genus Ptychodera; species Ptychodera flava. The sequence goes on along the minus strand of NC_091944.1, from coordinate 5,788,169 downwards.
TAAATTTGCGTCCTGGTAAACAGAAATTAAATAGTTTTATATTCCTAAACCCTAAACACTAAATATTAGCAATACACTAAGTCGCAACGTATGGACATTGGAAGTTAGACGTGAGCGTCCAGACGCTTATCGAATATTATTATTCTAATAATAGTAGGTCAGAGTATGCGAACGACACCTCGGTACTGTGAAAATGGCGGGAATTTTAAGGTAGAATGCGCCGCCGGGACAGATATTTGGACTGTCGAAGTTATGCAATATTTTGGGTCTACCACTTTTAGGGGTTGATTTTAAAGCTTATGAAATGATATGTTTTCACATAGACCCTCGAGAGTCTATGGTTTTCATCAGCTTACTTTTGTGAAGACCGAAAATGATATTTTCCCTCATAGAGTTACCAAGAGGATGACAGCCATTTTGACTTTCAAGTGTCGGTAAAGATTGGGTGGTTTGTGTGTCACTAGTAGCAAATTTTGCAGATAGACCACTGATTTTGTATTGTTGACCCCGAAAGGGAATTGTTTAAAGTTTTCTTACCGAAAGTGTGAGCAAAAGTTAAAGGCTTTCAATGTCAGGGCGCATACTACTTAAATGTAAAATACAATATGTAGTTTTTCCCCTTGAGAAATCCACACGACTATATTCGGGTACAAACAAAGTGATAGTGTGAACGTATAAGTAACCTAGGTTAGCAACTAAGATATCGATTTTTAAAAGACACCAGGAAATATTTACAAAATCGTGCCAGTGTTGTCATCTTACGTCGCCGTGCAATAACGATCAAGCAAAACATAAATATGCTGTGCCATTCAACGAGAATTTTGGAGAACATACTGATGGAATTAGTGTAACAAAAAAGGTTCGGCATGTGTCCAACATTGCGCTAATTGCTGAACCTTCTGTCAGTTTGATTTCAGAAAACGCAATTCATGAATAAGAATCTACAAATTTGTACGTCAAAGTAATTCTACCTGATAATGAACTGTTGGGTCTTTGGAAGTTGTCGACATCGAGCTCTGGCAGACCCTAGACCCTGGGGCGCCGGTGTCTATGGGCAGCCTAAATTGAATGAAGCCTGTATAGACTCATATGTGTTGTAGAAAACATTTTTAAGTTTTTAGCTTTGATGTTTAGATCTTACGTAATAATTCCGTGTCACACGTGCACATGGATACATACATATTTACACGTGCAAACAAACGACAATACACATAACGATAAGTGTGTCGTCTCTGTAAAACATTCCATGGAGAAAGCTTTGCAGTTAAAAGAGGATGATATTAAAACGTGGCAATGCTTCTACAACTTGTACGTAGAGATGAATTTTGTACAGACAGATCGAACTGAGTCACATGTTTGCATTTTTGGCAGCTCGCTGATTGCACCGTCATTCCAACTAACGCTCTTCAAGTTTTATTCCAGAAAATGTACTGCAAGGAAACTGCAAATGAAAATCCCTGAAATAAAATTAACATATTGCTGACATTCTCCGACTGCTATACTATTGTTTGATATTAATTGTAAGAATTAATCACCATAAATAGTAACATAAAACGTCTAATCACCTTACTTTACCGTATCTCATAAAGTTTTGTGTGTTCGTTTCATTACACTTTCATTCATTTGATGTCCATTGTTGATCGACAAACTGAAACATGCTCCGATAAGAAATTTAGATCAATGCGTGACATTCTGGTCGATATAATTGTGAAATAGCTTCTTCGTTGATGTCTACGAAACATGTAAAAAGTCTAAAATAAGGGATACAGAATAATAGTTTGAGTGGTGATTTGATAAGAATATTCATAAGAACTTTCGAAAAATGTCTATTCTTTCTAAAAAATCTAGTCACCATACAATGCAATAGTCAAGGTTACTTACACAATGATATCACACACGGATAAATGCCGTGATTAAATACAAGTCCTTATTTTATCCCCAGTTTTTCGTAAAACATTAATTTGAAAAGCGAGAAGAATAGAATATGCCCTGGGGACCTCTTTTCGGACACTCAAAGTTTCGAAATTTGAAAGAAGGCAAGTGTTTGTTGCCTGTATGGACTTATTGTTATCGTCAAGCCTGTGGAATAAAATGAAGCTGTCACCATCTTGATTTGAGTCGAAAAATCTCTATCCATTCAACGAGTTGACAGTGGGAATACGTCATTTGTTTCTCTAATGACAAACTTTGCATTTCTACGATGTGAAACTCTGACTTTTAGTCTTGATTGTGAAAGAGAATGAACTAAAGTTTCCTTGAAAACAGTTAAAAAATTTCCCTCTGTCAATGTGCGCACAAACTGTAGCGTGTTCTCCTTCACCGTTGAAAAAATGCTCATGATTTTACAGCGTGCCTACGTCACGGTTGTCAAATCTTGTGCAGTAAAGGCGGGAAAAACAATCCATAGGTTCTACGCAACCATGAGTCAATCTTGAATTCTTGTGTACACCACGCTAATGCGATTTTCTGTAACAAGGTCAGAATTCTGTTCAAGAGCTTCACCACGTTTGTCGAAACCCCTGCCAATTGGTCAAATTACGTTTATTTTTTGCCACGCCAGTTTTTACACAAACATCACAAGGTAGGCCTTCACATCATGTTGAGAATATTTTTTTTCATCAGTCACCCAAAACCCTGACATCGTCACACTAATTTACATAAAGGATCCCAACCTCCGAAGTTTACGGATGTGAAAAGCTGAGCTGACAACAGCTGAGAGCTATTAATACATCGCGCATCTGATCTTGCGGCGATGGAGGACCCGGATGAACGGAAGGGATTAAGATTGGTTAAGGTATAAGTATGGGTCAATCCGAGCTGTTCGGCCACTGCTTTCAACGACACAGAAGAGTTGAAGACTTCGCAGACCAGACTCCAAGGTAACACTGTCGTTCTCAAAATTGTGGTTGGTGTAACTCAATCCATCTTCATGTCAAGTTGGTGCTTTATGAAACATTTGCTTTTTTCGTTCGAGTTTATTTTCTTGTATTACATGTACACTTGATTAGTAATAACCTGACAGTATAAGAGGAAAATTCCATAACTTTGTGCATCATGGTTTTGTCTTACACAGGAAATCACCATGTATCGCTTTGTATTGGCTCTCGCTCTTTGCGCCTGCGCATCTGCCTATCTGGCCCCGCTGCACAAAGCCAAGGAGGGCGCAGTTATTCCCAACAGTTACATCGTCAGCCTTCATGTGAGTATACGCTCAAACCATGTTTCTCAATCATTTTTCCAAAGTGAAGTACATGTACAGTTTCCATATTCGGTTGTAACTGAGATAGTAAGAACTGTGCAATGTGTATATTGGTCTACTACAAAGACTTATTCATATTCTTGTTCTAAATTTCAAACATATGACAAGACTGAGCCGCCATTCCTAAAAAACAACTGCATTATTTTGGATATTTATTCCAATATCATTTTAATTTTAAGGCTGATGTCGACAGAGCCAATGTCATCGATCAAATGCAACTTGTCCTGACAGCAAAGAGATTGAACGGTTTGGTTCATCGTCAATTCAAGAAGGTCCTCAACGGATTCGCCGCTGAATTGCCAGAAATTGTCGTCAACTGGGTGAGTGCTTTCCTAATTCAGAACCTACTTACAAGATTTGGGTAAAAACAGTATTTATGTTCAAATAGTATTTATCCTCTTGGAAGGACAGAAAGAAACACTGCATTGCAGAATTTACTCTAGAGTATAGGAAAGATATAGGTGGCATAAAATGCAGATTTAGTCAAGAAGTAGCAAGTCGGTGTATTTAGATTACTTTCGAACTTCAGACTGAAAACGCGCTACTTTGCTAATCTCTGAAATTAGAAGGTGGCGAAGACAGGAACTGTCGCCTTTGTTTCTTTTCAAATGTTTTCTTTAACCGGTTCGTTTGTGTGTGCTTTTTAAAAGCTTCGTACTTTGGAAGAAGTTGAATTCATTGAGGAGGAACAAATCTACAGAGCCGCTGAAACCTGGGGTCTTGACCGTGTCGACCAAGCTGATCTGCCATTGGATGATTCCTTCACCCCAAGAGGTAGGTAGCCATTTCAAAAATAAGTACTTTTCGTGAATTTGGTCGCAACTTTGATGGCTAAGCAAATCGAAATGGCTAAACGTGAATACAGGGAGCTTTGAACACAGCTTATAATCAGAAACACAACGTTTGGCATTGCATTTTTAGTTTGGAGAGTCTAATGTTTACGTTTGAAATCTGTCGGTCATATAAGACTGTGTAGATGTATATAATGAACACATAATTGAATCGCATCGTTACACGTGTTGTACTCGATTCACAGGCACTGGCTCCGGTACCAACGTATACGTCATCGACACTGGTATCAACTACGACCACAACGATTTTGGCGGCAGAGCTAAGTACTTCGACGATCAAGTCGGCACTGGCGTAAGTGCTCACGCTTCTATTTATATACATTGTTTGCTTTGATGTTTAAGGGGTAAATTATGGCATGATTGTAAGATATAAAATTTCCCATGCCGTAATGCAAACTGTTTCTTTCCCATTGTAGGGAAGCGACTGCAACGGACACGGTTCTCACTGCGCAGGTACAGTTGGAGGTGCAACCTGGGGTGTCGCAAAATCCACCAACCTGTGGGCCGTCCGTGTTCTCGGCTGCACTGGTTCAGGCTCAACAAGTGGTGTCGTTTCAGGTTAGTTTTCCTGAACAATTACTTTGACACTTAAACTAAGGCCAATCAGTGACAAGGTCATGCATTAATTTCCATGCATGATTTATTTTAAGTTTTTTTCATTACTTTCGCTATATATGAGAAGTTGTCTGTGATGTTTGACTTCTTGGAAGATGTTGGAACAATGGGCAACTGTACACAGCAACTTGTCCCTTTAAAATTTTGACGACCATGCTAACATGCGAATTTTCACAGGTATGGACAATGTTGCAGCTGGTGGTAGCTTGCCCGGTGTTGCCTCCATGTCCCTTGGTGGCGGAACGTCACTTGCCATGGACCGTGCCGTGAACACTCTCAAATCTGCCGGTTTCGTCGTCGTCGTCGCCGCCGGTAACGACAATTCCGATGCCTGCAACTACTCCCCCGCCAGAGCCGCCTCTGTAAGTGCTCGATATGAATAGATAAATCGAACCTGAACATTTTCGTCACATAATTTCTTAAAATCTTAATCACTTAAATTCTCACCCCTACCTAATACGGTACTATTCAATTTTGATTCAGAATACGGTCAGTTAACAGTGCGACAAATTATCATGTTAACCAAATTTTAATGTGAAATGGTGGTTTCTTGCCTTATTTGTCGGGAAAAAAACGACTCACAGTCTTCTGAGGCTTTCACTTTGACAGTCAGATTTTGTTGGTATGTGCGCAAATGTGCATTTTTATGTATCTTCATGCATCATATTCTTATACATCTGATGTGTATTTGAAACTAAGGAACACGAATCTTGCTCTCTGTTCACAGGCCATCACAGTCGGTGCCACTGACATCAACGACAGACGTTCATCCTTCTCCAACTACGGTGACTGTTTGGACATCTTTGCTCCCGGTACTTCCATCACCAGTTGTTGGTGGACTGGTACTGACTCCACAAGAACCATCAGCGGTACCTCCATGGCCTGTCCTCATGTTGCTGGTAAGGAAAACCCCAATCTGTAAATCTGTGCGTCAAAGAGTCCCTTTAATACCTCTGACACATTATTTGAACTTGAATCTGAATCCAAAGTAGTATACCCTGCATATTATATATAGCCATTTGCCCTTGTAATATGATACTAGAGAGAAACGTAAAATAAATAAAAACTGACAAATGTGGCACGTACAACTCAATACTCTCCGCTTGATATCATTTGACTGTAGAAGTCGTGAATTACTAAAATGCAGAAGCATTCGCATCAGTCTGTCGTGTTTGATATCCCTCCATGTTTTTCTCCAAGAGTGAACTGAGATTGTTATCTTGCTTTGCTACTATTGTTTCAACAACACAATCCTCAGCCAAGAAGTCAACAACTTTTCGTGACAAGATGAAGACTTACTTAAGACTTCAGCTCTCTTTCTGGTGTAATGTCCTCAGAATATTTTTTCCATTTTAGGTGCCTGCGCTGTTTTGCAGGGAGCTAGTCCAAACGCCTCTCCAGACGCAATTGAGACTGAACTTCTTAGCATTGCTTCAATGAATAAGATCAGCAATGTAGTGGGATCCGTCAACGCTATGCTTTACATCGGTAAATAACATAATCAACTTCAACTTTGTGTGAGCATTTGCCCCGTGACTCTAGAGGAGGGGATTTTATTCAAACTAAAATTATCCAAATTTCGGAATTAGTTTGTTTCTGCCATTGTAGCTACTTCTCGCAGATTGAATTTCAAGTACATGAACCTGTTTATTAATTATCTAAGAGAAATACCGTTAGAGTACAATTTACGAGCTTTTGGTACCGTACGGTTCAACAGTCGCTGTAGAAATTTACCTAAGTACGGTTTTTCTTATGGACCGAGTTGTTGCTTTTTTGAAACATGTATCTTATTCGATGTGAAAAAAGTGTGTATTGTACAAATTATTTAAATTCTTTCACTTCCATTCAACAGGAAACTAGGACAGGTTACAGCCTGATGAACTCCGATGTCACCAAAGCCCATGAACAACGAATTCCATTTAGAAATTTCCCATGTGTACCTGTATCGATTATTAATTGTAGAATAAAATTCTGAATAGAACGTCAAATATTTCCCAGCATCTTCTTTGTTTGTGTTGGATCAAAGCATGGTGTATAGTCACTTAAATTTAGCCAAAAATTAACCGAAATCCAGCCCCCACCCCAATTCGCAAAGAGAAAACATGTCCGCTTTTGTGACTCTGTTTGTGAGGCTGCCTTTCAGTTTTTCACATCTTTATACCCACAACCACTATTTTGCTTGTCTACAAGCGCATATACGTGTGAAATTGGTTACATTTGAATTCCAACCCTGGCCAGAATTCACTTGTCAGCAAGGCAGTCTAGACAGTCATGTACAGGCTAAGTTGACTAGTTAAACACTGTATACCTCAATGTGCCTTAAAAGGTACGACAAGAAATTGAATTTGACTTAAAAAAATACTATAGTAGTGAAAATTGATCAAAGTTACAGTCACTGGCTGTTTTTAATTAAATTTGTGTGTAATAAAGTGAAACCATGAAACGAGGCAATACCACAAGTGAATGCACTCTATTGTTAAAGAAGCTATGGTTTTTGTGGTCGCTTATGCTGGCATTGAATAAAATAGCAAAAATACTTGAACTTAGAAACTTACAGGGCAAGAATGAAGGATACTAGGCACAGGTAGTGATGCAATTCAACGTTAGCCTAGGGGGTATGTTTGTATCTTTACTCCAAGTAGAGAAAGGCACCCTCAGACAAGCGCTGATTTATACATGAGGAGGATGTGGCCGTTACCGCCATCTGTCAAACGACTTTTTGTGATCTTCTGAAAAGTTAAGAAGTGTTTCCAATGATCCAAAGTCTCGTATACAGCAGAGCAGGTGGGCGATTTGGTAATTTTTATTCAAAAAGTAATGCTGGAATGTCAAGATTTCACCTGAACCAGTCCGTAAAAATACTCTTAAAGGTATACTGTCACCTGTTCCAATTTTGCCACAGTTACCATGTAAAGAGAAAATCTAACCAATTTTAAGCGGGTGGGCGTTTTTTAAAAACAGCACCCCACATGGGCATTTTGAATAGCAAGGAACGTCCCTTTTACCATATATGGGCATATTTAGATTACAAGTGACTGTATACCTGTAAAATGTGAACTCAAGGGATATCTTATTGAGATATTAAACAACCAAACAAAGTACATATACATAATCATAAAACAATGCAAAACTCATGACAGATATTTTGATAGGATTAGACTGCAGCTACAGATCATCGCTACATTCAGAGAAGTTTTATTTCTTTCGGTGTCCATGTTCTAAGGTATCATCTTTGTTTTATATATCAATAAAAAAATGAGACTCTCTAGCCCCGGTTACTCCAACCAATCCATCGACTTTTGTAAAAATTACGCCATTATCTCCACATTTGCGCACTACACTGGACCGGAAGGAGAAATACGAAAGTTCGCACTGTAAAATTTGAGCATCACTGTACCTTGTAACTTCACATCAACAACATTCAAAAAGTAATTCTTCAGGTTATATAAACACTTCAAAATAGCTGAGAATGTTACATCTTGACATTTTACAAGCACAACCTATCAAGTTATCCTAAGGTCGCTGGGGTTAGAGTTGAAGGCTTAGTTCAGTATTTTAATGACAAAATGTATTATATCGGGCAGCAGTGATGATGATCATTGTGTTGTTGTTGTTGTTATTGTTGTTGTTGTTGTTAGTATGTCACCCGTCTTTATGTACTTTTTGTCGATAAAAAGTACACTTTTTCCAAATGAAATGTCTTTAAGGTATTCGCCTCGAAAGTGTAAGACTCAAAATTTTGTTCAAACTTTCCATAATGAAACTTGCAACCATTCTTTAATCCAAATAAAAAATTAAAATCACCATGCAAAGTTTGGGACCAGAGAAACAAATTACTTTTAGCAATATTTGAAATTCAAAAAGGCCGCTATCACTGTGTTAACTCCATAGCGGAAATACAGTTTTAGACTTTCTTTTTCAGTGACAATTTTTCTTGCCCAAAGAGGTTAAAGTGAGCCCCCACAAGATTAGAAAGGAATTGCAAAATATGAGGCACGTCCATTCTAAACCTTAATACGATCTGTGATCATTTACCTGAGTAACAAACTGTACGTTGTCACTGTGGCAAATCAGATGGCATGTGTCAGGCTGAAAAGTTGGGATTGTACTGAAACTTAACTTAAGTTGAAAGCCTGCAACTCAGGGTGACTGACTCCACAGAGTACTTTGGACATTCGTTTTAACATGGTTGAAGTGGGAAATCGGTGATGTTGTAAACGGTTCACCCTGTTGCACCGCCTTCACGACTGTCTAGCCACACGATTACCATTGCACAACACATCGATCGTCTCGATAATGTCTCCGGACCTTCGTAAAATGTTCAATGTTTCAAGGTCAAACAAGTGAAGACATATTTACTGATCCTACACATCCCTATAAAAATAAATCCCACCCACGCAAAGTGATACTGTGTGATAATTTTTTGTTGCATAATGTTTAAAATCATTTATCAGTTATCATGAAGAACTTATCAGATTATGATGATACTAATTTATGTAGACGAATATATCACCTCAATGACCAACAAAGTACTAACGCACTCGAAAACAAGCCATGTGAACATCTACTGATTATAGGACTAGTAATTCGAGTGTAGTAAATAATCACGATTATAAAGAAACATTTCTCCAAAGAGGGGCGTGCAACGCGCACGATGCAATGCATTACGTATTCTAAGGCTTAGCTATCTGCACTAGATTCACACAATACTTTCTGCTGACTTACAAGAGTGATCTTTAAACTATTTAAATTATTTTACCGGATGTATAAACTGCAGATGTTTGAGGTTTTTCGATCCAGTATGTCAACTGCTATTTCACACTCACTGATGCCTGTATGTGGAAACTTCAAGTGCTGAACATGCCGACAAACCGATATGAAAAGAATTGCTCGGGCGAAGGATTGCAGAATGACCCCACAGGTGTCACGTGTGGGCTAGTTTCTCACTTCAGGATAAGCCATGGCTGTTAAAATGACAGATAATGATCTTTGAGAAATTAGAAATATTCTTGTTTGACAAAAGTGGTGCTTTTGCCCTCGCCGTTTTTTTACTTGTTAGAGGGTAGTGTTCTATTTCTTGGTCTGATCTTAGGGGTACCGACAGGGAATCGCGTTACATCATGAATGACGCACTTTGAAGTTTACAGTTGTCATGCCAACTGAATCAGATAGATTAAAAGGACGGCAGCTGCAACTTTAACGATATCTTTATTTTCAGTTGTGCTGTGGAAAAACTTTATTTTATCATTCCTGTCAGCAAAGTGTGTTGAAATACGAATCATTAGATCGTGCATACAACGAATATTCAATGTCAATGTTAATTCAGTTTAAAACAATAATAGTATCAAACATTACAAGTTAAAAACCATGCGTTTAACTTGGGCAAAAGCACAAGAAATTGTTTATGGAAAGAACAGAAATGCTGGAGAATGCATCTAAAGAGAGAGTTACTGGAGTTTAAAAAAAATCAAAATGGAACAGCGACTCATCGACTTTAGTAACATTATGCCGACGAAGCTCCCTCGCGAAATAATACGTCAGGGACCAGGGGATAGAAGAGTGGAATGGATGACTGAGGGCGTGTTGGGCGAGTTCTTGTTTGGGAGTGCGTCCATCTGCTTTTGATTCGGGTTGCTCTTTTTCGGTCACGATCGGTCTTCTTTTCTTTGCTGGCATCGTCCCGTCAAGATCGTTGCACTAAGAACTCCCCATTTGCCCACCTTCCATTTATTCTGAGATAGGCTCGCAGTAAATACCTTACTAGTGCAGGCTATGTGCTGCAAAAACAGTTTTAAAATGTAGGGGTGTGAAGACCTGAGTACTAAAAATCATTATTAAAGTTAGATCGTGAGAACGTTGCAACATGCACAGCTATTTCCATTATGACGTCAGATTGTTAGTCATCAAACTATAGGAGCATATCTGACTCGATCGAGTGAACTCACAACCGCAAAATGCAACCGTTAGATGATAAGATGATAAGAATGGTAAAGTAAAAGACATAATTACCGTGTGAATTAGTCAAGTTCAACGTGCATGGTCCGGGGCACATCTGTCAACGGATTATTTTTCTAATTTAATCTACAATAGGTGTAGGTTTGTTTCAAGTCTGTATCACAAGCCTGATTCTACCGAATATTTTGAACTTGCCATCATTTAAAATTGACAGTGAACAATTGCAATGTGCTGTGCGGGTTCTTGCCAATGATTTATTGGCGGGCAGCAAATCTTATAAAGCGGGAAAATATCCAGTGATTATCCTACAATCAAAGGTGGCGACGAAAGGTCATATTTCTTTCTATTCAGCAGGTAACTTTCATAACTTGGAAGATATAAGTGTAAGGAAACGTACATTTCAAAGAAAGTGTCGGAATATTACAATAAATATTTGTCGCTATGGTCGTTCAAATAGAGTTGATATTGTAAATTGCAAGGGAGAGTATTCTCTACATAGAACCGAGTAATTCCTGATAAGAAGACGAGGGATGTAACGCGGAATTTTTGATGAATTTTTGATGTCTGTGAAATATATGAAGTTTATCATTCTAAAATTAAGTTTCAAGTGCTTTATTCTTCGTTAAAATAGAATTGGAAAAGTCAGACCTTAACTAACACAAACAAAGTGAATCGGTGTTCTGAATGTGCATTTTATTCTAATTAGGGTGACTGTAATACGCTAAACGGAGAGCTTCACCGAGTCACAGCCTATCAAATGTAATATTGTCATCGGAACATTAGCGAAGACAACAAAACCTCCCTCAGTTGTTATGTTACAGAATAGTCACACGCCTCTTTGAACGTGGTTACTTTGAGCATAGAGAAAGATAGATAGAGTGGCAACGGGTATTGTTTAAGGCGTGAAGCGGTTACGTAACCCATCCATTTCGCCTCGCCTCAGGTTGCTCTCGCCTCTCTTTTCCGAAGAGTGCCGACCATGAATCCTTCGGTAATTTTCGGATTTTCGCCAATTGTTAAGCGAAAGTATGTTCGGCAAAGTTTGTGTTGTTGTTGTCGTGTGGTGCTGAGCAGAATTGACGTGCTGGCGAAAACGGGAGTGTTTTGAGCTTCAGGAAAATGAGTTTCACCGTTTTAAAAATTCCTCTCATATTTTTATGAATATATAGTGAGTGTGTTTGAACCAAATTTGAAAGTCTTTTATCGATACTGTCTGGTTTTACTCAATGGTTTACGGTCAGTCATACCCTCTTTTACACGTGCGTCAAGGAAGGACATGTTTATGAAACTGCTGGCGTGTTATGTTTTGATTGGCGTGAAGCAGTGTTTCTGGCCTGAGAGCTCACAAAGTAACTATGGTTGCTACGCGACTGGCAGTACGATGCCATCTCGTCGTATTTTTCGCATAATCTCGTGTAATTATCAACCACAAACAAAGCCTCCAAAAGTTTAACACCTTTGAAGCTCATTTTAATATGAAAAGCCAATAGTCTACCGAGACGACCATGGAACAAAAGGCATGCAAGTGTTGCCACTCTGTCTATCTTTCTCTGTGCTTTGAGACAGTCCCGTTACCAAGATTTACATATTCAATACTCAGCCACCTGTCTTATCTGGTATAGTGGCCTCGTGAAAGCCGCTACAATTGGATAATATTTCCTACATTTCTGCCTGAATGTCAACAAATATTAGAACAGAAAACAACGAATACCTTATTCTGAGGATTAAAAATAGCAATAGTAATAGAGGAATGGTGACATTGCGTTCTGCTATTACCGTATTATTTCCAATATTCGCCATGCTCCATCAATCCCTTTATGCAAAGGCCCCTCCACCTCGTTGTCCCTATTCTCGATGAAATGCTAGACAATTCATTAAACTGCGACAAGTTAAACTACATTTTACAAAACATGATGTTAACTCTCTTCCTGGGTGACTCATCAAAGAGTTGTACCATACACATCATGACGCGGCAATTATACAAATTAAGAAGTAATTTTGCATACTTCCATTACGCAAACGTAGGGTGAGAGACAAGCAGCTGGAACTACGTCAATGCGAACAGAAACTTCGGCAGTCACGTGAATTTAAGCTGCGGACCGCGGAAAGGATTACGATAAGGTGAAGTATAAGAAGAGGTTGAATCTAAGTTGTCGATCTATTCATTCAACGTTCCTGAAGTGAGATCATACTAAACCAAAGGTAATGTTACTGTTTTATTTTATTGAACACACCTTAAACGTACAGGTACTTGTACATTTTCAATTTTTCTTCTTCGAACTTTGAGCAAGATAGGACTATCTTGCTGTGGTCCGTCTTACTCCGAACAAATTTCTGTTGTAGAACATAGAACTTAACTTTTGTAATAACCGATGTACTAATTCTGCGAAGGTCAGTGGATATTATAAGGTTGAGGCGCACAGTCCTTGGGTGGAGGGACTGTGGTTAAAGGCAAATATTGTCATTGTATTTTTAAGTGCGCAGTCATTTCGTAGTAAGCAGAGAGAGCGCAAGAAACATAATTAGAAATTGTGTTGAACCCATGTCACTTTTTTAAATACATCGTATTAAAATGTATCTCACCCTTCAAAGGTCAACTTTCTAAATTCAATCTTCAAAAAGTAGGGACATAGCCAAGACAAGCATTGTCATTTCCTACCGGCGTAGATATCCTAAACGTGCGTATTGAGTGTTGGCGAAATTTGCAGACACTTGACCAATCGAGAGCGCTCTGCTCTGAGCGTAAAATGCCTATGACAATTTTCATCTTGCGGCCATATTTCTTTTATTCTTTATTTATTTATCTGAAAACAATGACTTCAGTATTCTGCAAACTTGTTGCTAATATCTCTTGTAACGTGCTTCTCAAGAATGTTGGCTGGTTTACTATGGTGGTTATTGTTGTATCCGCAGAAACTCACCATGTACCGCTTTGTATTGGCTCTCGCTCTTTGCGCTTGCGCATCAGCCTATCTGGCTCCTCTGTACAAGGCAAAGGAGGGCGCAGTTCTCCCCAACAAGTACATCGTCAGTCTTCATGTAAGTATACAGTACAACGCATCAATCAATGGACTGTGACAAAGTTTTGCTTTGTAACAATCCCTGATATTACAGATAGATTTTACCATTATTTTACCGGATCAAACGATAATCATATTATACTACGCTATTTTTATTGTCCTTCTTGCCAAACAATAATAATAGTATCTGAACGATTCCCTCCGTCCATAGATAAATTAATTATGAGTACCTTGGATATCGCCTCGACAATTAAGTCTTCAAGATGGTAAACAGCGCTTGATCAGAAAGTTGCTCGAAGCAGTAAACATTTCTATAATGAAAATCTAAACTGTGTTTCGCTTAAGAGCTGTGAACCTCTTCACTTTTTTCTCCGATTTTAATGTTTCAATTTTTCTGAATTTCATGATTAGTTTACAGATTTTCTACTATGCCTACACTTTGGTGCTCCCGTATGAAATTTTTGCAACTGCACTCAACTTTACTCAAATCAATATCATTATTTTGTAATGTTTCATTCAAAATTTATCGTTAGTAGTCCTCCAATTAAGCCCAACATTTTGCTTATAATTTATTGTCAGGATGGTGTCAGCAAGGCAGATATCATCGATCAAATGCAGATTGTTCTGAATGCCAAGAGACTTGACGGTATCGTCCATCGTCAGTTCAAGAAGGTCATTAACGGATTCGCCGCTGATTTGCCAGAAGTGATCGTCAACTGGGTGAGTTTCCATCAAAAGATTCAGAAACCCTTGATCACCGTTTTTAAGAAAACCAGAACGAGCAATTGATGGTGTGACGGTATCTCCAACCCTATAAGTCCCAATACAATGCGAAATCTCACGATAATATAATTTTGTTGTAACGGAGAAAATGCATCTCTGAATTCCGACTAATCGTTCTCAAGATCAAAATTAACCGTCTATACTGGTCTCAGTCCTTGAGTGAAAACGATGCATGAGGTTCGACCATTGTCAACGAGATAATTCATTACATGCGTGGTTCCGACAGGAAATTCATGACGTCATAAGCTAAAAGAATCTAGACAAAGGACAAAGCTAAATTGTCGAGGTTCAGCTGCACGAATTTCATTTCAAGCTCTTATTTTCCTCCATGAAAGCTTCGTACTTTGGAAGAAGTTGAATTCATTGAGGAGGAACAAATCTACAGAGCCGCTGAAACCTGGGGTCTTGACCGTGTCGACCAAGCTGATCTGCCATTGGATGATTCCTTCACCCCAAGAGGTAGGTAGCTATTTCAAAAATTAGTTTGGTTGCTACTTTGCTCCCCACAACAACAAAAAAGTTAAATTGGCGACTATTTATACAGAGGACTTTGAAAACATATTTTGAGTACGACCTTTGCAGTATATTTTGAAAAGCTGATGTTTACTTTCTGATTCTGCTGGTCCAATCAAATTCTATGTACATACATACATAGAACGAACATTTTATAGTAATTCCCATCGTAACTGGTGTTGTACTCGATTTGCAGGCACTGGCTCCGGTACCAACGTATACGTCATCGACACTGGTATCAACTACGACCACAACGATTTTGGCGGCAGAGCTAAGTACTTCGACGATCAAATCGGTTCCGGCGTAAGTGCTCACAGCTCCTTTTAATTTGCCTTTACTTTTCAGGACTTCAAAGCTCAAGTGGCTGATACTTTTTGTATAAATCCCTTTAATTTTGTTCTTCTTCTGAAATACATTGTCCAGTTCTCCTCAAAAGGTCATTCGGAAAAGCAAAATGTGCCGTTTTTAACGTTAAAACTGTATTAGTATAATATCCATGCTAGTCCAGACTAGATTCCAATGGTATACAGCAGCATTTGAAATTGTTCATAGCATGATTAAGTCTTATATGTTATATTTAACATATTTTAAAGAAATCTAATAAGAACATGTTATATGGAACAAAGTAATTACATAAAATTTCTAAAATACCGCCTGTCCCTTTAACTGCATGTTTTTCAAACTTTTCTTATTCATCTTAATATCAATGACTCTTTCTACATGACGTTACAGGGAAGCGACTGCAACGGACACGGTTCTCACTGCGCAGGTACAGTTGGAGGTGCAACCTGGGGTGTCGCAAAATCCGCCAACCTGTGGGCCGTCCGTGTTCTCGGCTGCACTGGCTCAGGCTCAACAAGTGGTGTTGTTTCAGGTTAGTTTTCCTTCGCCATTTATTTGACACTTAACGGCCAATTAGCGGCAACGTCATTCATTATTTTCCATGTATGATTTATTTTCAAACTACAGGACATTAAAATGACAGAGGCGTTCTTTTTTAGCTAAGATTTTTCATTTCCTTTGCTTTATATGATGTTGTTTGTGGACAGGTGTTTGACTACGGTAAAATTTGAATTTTCACAGGTATGGATAATGTTGCATCTGGTGGTAGCTTGCCCGGTGTTGCCTCCATGTCCCTTGGTGGCGGAACGTCACTTGTCATGGACCGTGCCGTGAACACCCTCAAATCTGCCGGCTTCGTCGTCGTCGTCGCCGCCGGTAACGACAATTCCGATGCCTGCAACTACTCTCCCGCCAGAGCCGCCTCTGTAAGTGCATGAATTGAAACTGATTCGAATTCAAACACTTTCGTTCATTCTTAATTGTTCTCCTTTAAATTCTAAATGCATGGAGACGTTGGATCAAATCAGCAAAATATGGATTGATGCAATGGACTTTGTGTGTTTGAGAAGTCAGAGAACATGTGATGTAGTGCCAGAGACAGATACTTGGACTCCAATTGTTACAGTTCTTTTCTGATCTGCCACTTGTAGGCGCTCATTTGAAAGCAATTGCAATAATCATCGCCTCAGATTTTCGAAAATAGAAACTTTTATTTCTGCGCATAGAGTTGACACAGAGATGGTGGCCATTTAAATTTCAAATATCGGTATTTTAAGCAATTTGTTTCTCAAGTACCAAACTTGCACTGTGACCTCTTTATTTGCTAAGAGAATGGTAGAAATTTTCATTGAGAAAAGTTTGAGCAAAAGTTTAAATATTTCACTTTCGAGGCTCCTAATGCCTCAACAGATCATCACAGTCGATTTGACATAGCTTTCTATCTTAACAGGCCATCACAGTCGGTGCCACTGACATCAACGACAGACGTTCATCCTTCTCCAACTACGGTGACTGTTTGGACATCTTTGCTCCCGGTACTTCCATCACCAGTTGTTGGTGGACCGGTACTGACTCCACAAGAACCATCAGCGGTACCTCCATGGCCTGTCCTCATGTTGCTGGTAAGAAATTAAAATTGTCTATTCTCCTAACAGTTTAGTACCGACAGATGCGAGTTAAACGAATTTTTTTCGACAGATGCAGCTTGCAACAATTTTCAACATACTGCTTCCTATATACTGTTCGTTTTGGTTATGGCGCTATGAAGAATGGAGCTGTAGTATATATTTGATAGAGATTTACCAATTCGCCTGAACTAAGAACTAAAGCTAATACTTGGTGGAGACACTTCAGACAGCCTAAATACTGAATATTTGACGGTTTACTGCGTTGTCGAATAAAAGTACACAGATACACAAAGCACGGACACATTTCGGCTGCTGCTCCTGAAAGTAAACTAGGCAAATACCATCTTTAAATGATAAGTGATAAATTATAAGTACTTTATAAATAGAACAAAGGTGCTCAAATGCATCAATGTTTACCGCTGATAAGCTTTTAATTATTTATTTCTGATCAAAGGATTTGTGGTGCAAAGGCAAACATAACTGTTGGTGATGACTTTGACCCATGGCTTTCATTCTCAATTCGTTGACGCACAATATGTCTCTTGGTCACAGCATTATCACTCAAACAATCTACGTCAAGAGTCGTATGATGTTGGACATATGGCAACACAGTCTGTCTGTTCAGTAGAAGTAAATACCTTTCATGGATCCAGTTCTTTTGCTTACAATGATAAAGAAACTCTGCGAATCTCTCTATTAGGTGTAACGTTCTCACTAACAGGGTGCACGATTCTCTCATTTTCAGGTGCCTGTGCTGTTTTGCTGGGAGCTAGTCCAAACAGCTCTCCAAATCAAATCGAGAGTCAACTTCTCAGTCTTGCTTCAATGAACAAGATCAGCGACGTACAAGGATCCGTCAACGCTATGCTTTACATCGGTAAGTAGCTGACTGTAGCATCAGAGTTCAACTTACCGACGTCAGATCTCAAAGATTGTGGCCTCATCGCACTCCGGTCACTTATGAATACTAGGAAAGCTATCATGTTCAACAGTATGATAGAAATGTTGATAATTAATAACTCGTCAGAAAGTGATTGTCACGAATTTGAAAATCAAAACGAATAAGGTTTATGATGCTAAGAATGATTGGTTGTGTTCTCTGGGTAACTTAATTTTTTTTTTGTCTCTCTCGACCGACAGGTAACTAATAAGACTGGAGAAAGCATTGCAGACACCCTGTACTTAAAATGTTATATGTTGGCATAATATTTATCCGTAGAATGTAATGATCTTAAAGTTAGAATAAATTGTAATGTGTATTGTACCTCAAATACTGTGTCGTGTTGTACAATCGAGCTTGGGTGCGAGTGAAGATTATATGCCAACATCATCATGTCATGTAGACAATCCTAATTTTCAAAGTTGTGTAATAAGGTGAACACACATACATCTCTCTCTCTCTCTCTCTCTCTCTCTCTCTCTCTCTCTCTCTCTCTCTCTCTCTCTCTCTCTCTCTCTCTCTCTCTCTCTCTCTCTCAGGACCTATTATAAATTACTCACCTCTCACAAATAATGAGAACGTTTTGTTTATCTCTGTCTCTTTGTCACCCATCTGATAAATAGCTGATTCTATTAATGTGTAACATCGTACTTCAGTTCGTATTTTGAAAAAATGATAAGATATTACTGCTCTATTCAGATATAAATACCAGTCCTCTTTAAAGCGATTCAATCAACGACAAATGCTCTCTATATTGATCAGGTTTAAAAATATTTATACGTATTTACATAAATTGATCACTTCAACTACTGCCGTCAATTGAACTGTGGAGAATGTGCTTTTTGTTTGTATACTTTTATCTTCCCGAGTTTGAGACTATGCGACGTAAACATGAAGTGGTTGAAGAATAAAAATTGAAATGGTTAAGCGGCAAGAATTCACATATTTCTGTTCTTCACAGACTCAGGGGGAAGTGAGCTCATTCGATAAATAATTAATAATCAATTAATTCGATAATCGATTAATTATATAGTGTAATGGTATATGTTTTGTTGTCAGCGTTGTAGACTATTTTGAGGGATAATTGCAACGAAAGGAGAAGAGTCTGTTTTGATTTTATTTTTGATTTTATTTTATCAAACCTTATTTAAAGGCGGAGCCTCCCTTTAAAAGGACACCAAGTTATGGCAGCGTTCGTTGTGTAAGTGGACACCAAACAGGCAACACGCAGGCACACCGCTCCAGAAAATGCAACATTTTAGTTTTCCCCGGCCGCAACAACACAGACAGACCAGTTGCGAAATTAACGTCGGTCCGACGGTCCGAGACCGAGAGATTTCTCGTCGGGCCGAAAGTTTTCAGCAACATGTCGGTCCTTATGACCGACTGAAATTTGGAATAAATAATTAAATTTCTCCGTCAAGACCTGTAACAGATGCAGATGATGACTGACTTTGAATCATGTAATTCAGACTTGAATGCCATGCACCTATTTATGTTTTCCACCGAGGGAGTGCGGGGCAACAGGGTTGATCGCACTTCGTGTCCTGGTAGTAGGGAATTTGCTACGGTACGCCAGACAGGGAGGGGGGTTGACAATGTCGCAACATAGTAATTTTTTTATTTTGCGACATTTTACATTTACTAATAGTCTAATCCCTGCGATCGGCGCGCAAAGCACAGTGCAGCTAATTATATTCAGATCAGTATGAATTACGTCCGTGCATGCAGATTCTAGCAATGGAATGGATTGATTGGTGCAACAATGCGATATAATATTATAATAGTACTCGTCTAGTGAGTGTACCCCTGGTAATGTTAGCATATCGGTGTTATATGACGACTACACCTAGCATCACTTCACTAGTTCCACACTTTAACTTTTCGGAATTCATAATACAGCCCTTCATTTTATCAAACTGACTCAGTTTTCTTTACTTTGATTTTCAATCGAAGCGTTCAAAACATAAACGGTTCATAGAGTACTTAATATGCTGCTGCAGCAAGATTTCATTGGAAAAATACACATGACAAACGCCGCTCTCATTTTGCTATCGAGATCGAGCGTATAGAAATTGCAGACAACATGAACGGCACACGTCACTCGCGGAAATGAATGCATAATTTCTGATCGAAAAGTTTTGCCTGAGCGATTGCTGGTCTCATCTCCCTTTGAAAGCTTAAAGTTATTAAAATGACTCTGAAAAGTTTGACAGACACTCGATACTGCTGAAAAACATCGCGACACGATCATTAATGATACCGTAAAATCTTAAAAGACGCAATTTTTGCGACATTTAGGCTACAGCCCAGGATGACGGTGAGTTTTGCACGCCAGTCGTAAAACGGTATACATCGAAACAATTTGAAGCCCTACTCTCGGCCTCTGAGAGTAAGTATACAAGACAGATCGTGCAACTCGACAAAACTGTTACGACAAGGCCGCTTTGTTTTATAAAATGTACAATAGTCGGCCTTGTGAACTTTGGGTTGAAGTTCAACGAGCAAGCAAAATGTTCTAGCGGTCCACAAACAAACGCAGCGAAACGTAAACTTGACTGTCGACTGCAGGTAGCACAATTGCGCTGTCGTGTATCTAGTCCTTATATCGGGCGTATATGTAGTTCAATACCATGGAGCTAAAAAATACCTCCATTTTCAAAACCAAATATGTTTAGTCGACAGCACTGTTCTCGTAGTAGATTTTTGTCTTAATGTCAATTTATCTAATATGTATACCGTATACTATTTTAATGAAAAGACTTGTATGAAAAAACAATCTAGAATAAGTTACGATACTTGTCCTTTGATTAAAAGTATAACTTCATCTGTTTCTTCATGAATGCAACAGAGGCCACATTTAAGCATATTTATTTTTTGAAAAATGTTGAACTTAAGTAATCCATACGTCATATCAAAATACAAACCAGTTATTTTTCCCTTCTTTTTACATTATAATAAAAGGATGTAGTGATCAATGTTTACATAAAAAATTTATTCATACACTCCCCTTACTCATGACTGTTTTCAGGGTACTAATTAAGCTATTCACTCACTCTTCTACCACTCGTGTTGGCTAATTTCAGAAAAGATTTCCAGCTCGCCAAACATTTCCAATCACAATACTATTTATTTACTATTTATTACTTTAAAAAAAACGCTTTACATGTAAAAACATCTCAAAGCGCAGTACAAAACTGTTCTAAAAAGATCTAAAAATACTGTTTAAAAAGATGTGTTTTAAGATTAGCTTTAAAACTGCTAAAAGAGCAACATGAACGCAATAAAAATGGCAGCCTATTCCACAAACGTGGAGCACAAACGGAAAAAGCCCTGTCACCGTAAAAAGCTGTATTACAAATGGGTTGATAGAGCATATTTGTACCATGAACGGAAGAACGTAAGGCACGACCAGAAGAGCAAATGGTTAATAGTTCCTGAAGATATACAGGGGCCATGTCATGTAAAATCTTGTATACAATACAGAGAATCTTAAATTCAATACGTTTCTGTAGGGGTAGCCAATGTAATTTACTCAACACAGGGGTAATGTGATCTGATTTCTTTGTTCTGGAAACTACACGTGCTGCCGAGTTCTGGATTAATTGAATCTTATTGAGTAGATTGCAATATCACATGCCCTAGTGTAGTGTACAATTGATAAATGCATGCGCATGACAGTGAGGAAGATAAGGGCTGTGATCTTTTCAGATTCCAGATCATGTAGTTGAATGATTCATGATCATTCACTTACACTATTTTGCAATTATGTGAATAATATTCCTTTAGAGTGAATACTTGCTGACTCTATTAATAAAAGACATGGAATATTAAAGATTACAACATTCAAAAGCATAGTATTGGTGGAGAGAGTGCTGACTTTAATGGTAATACAGGTCGTTAACAACTGCATCTATTGAGGACCGGCAGTTTTCGTAAGGACCTGAAGCTTTGGCTTGGAGCAGGTCCTTATGACCTGAAGCTATTTTCTCTTAATTTCGCACACTGAGACAGACTGCCAAGCGGTCAGCGCGAAGTTGTTGCCGACCGAACTCTGTGGTTATATTCAAAGTCTAACGCGACTGGAAGACAATTTTTTAGGAAATTCAAGCGTTTGTGGTGGGGGAATCATGACCGTTGGCGATTTGAACCGACCGTCAATCAAAATCTTGCATAAACTCTGTTTGCGGGATTAGCAAATTGTGACAAAAGGTTGAGATCAGTTTGTGTAATTAATGTTATAGAAATCAAACATCGTACTGGCCAGGTGTTTGACTAGGAGGAGAACTCCACTAATGCGAGAACCTGGGATTGAAAAGTGCGGCTTTAACGAGGGTAGCCTGGTAAGCTTCAGTAAGATGATTATCTTTCCCAGGGCCCTCAGATGAATATAAAAACTGATACAAAGCAGAACTACATGAACATAACCAGAGTCGCAACGCTTAAATGCCTGTTGTTCCATGGTCGTCTCGGTAGACTATGGCTTTTCATATTAAAATGAGCTTCAAAGGTGTTAAACTTTTGGAGGCTTTGTTTGTGGTTGATAATTACACGAGATTATGCGAAAAATACGACGAGATGGCATCGTACTGCCAGTCGCGTAGCAACCATAGTTACTTTGTGAGCTCTCAGGCCAGAAACACTGCTTCACGCCAATCAAAACATAACACGCCAGCAGTTTCATAAACATGTCCTTCCTTGACGCACGTGTAAAAGACGGTATGACTGACCGTAAATCATTGAGTAAAACCAGACAGTATCGATAAAAGACTTTCAAATTTGGTTCAAACACACTCATTATATATTCATAAAAATATGAGAGGAATTTTTAAAACGGTGAAACTCACTTTCCTGAAGCTCAAAACACTCCCTTTTTCGCCAGCACGTCAATTCCGCTCAGCACCACACGACAACAACAACACAAACTTTGCCGAACGTACTTTCGCTTAACAATGGGCGAAAATCCGAAAATTACTCTTCGGAAAAGAGAGGCGAGAGCAACCTGAGGCGAGGCGAACATGGATGGGTTACTTAACCGCTTCTCGCCTTGAACAATACCCGTTGCAATGTTTCTCTGTGATGAAACATGACAATCAAAGCTAGCACACTACAATGCATAGGAAAAAAGTGAAATGAACCAGTGCACAAGAGACAAATGAACGCACACACTAAACGACAAAAAAAAACGACAAGAAAATCAAAATTCAAATTGTATAAATTATTCCCGATAAACTTTAAGGTAATAATTTGAAACTACTGAATTAGTTACTATATATTCGATTCTAATGAACGTTATTCCGCTGTTTCGCACTATTTACGGTAAATGCTCTGCAGTAAAAATCCTTTGTTCAGGAACCACTAATAATTTTTGCATCTTAGATCTTGTAAATCTTTTATGATCAATTTCGGTGAAAAGACTTGTCATATATTGCTGCGTTTATATTTAAAACCCATATAAGTATTCTTACAAAATATTTTATCCGGTAGTGGCATTGTTTAAATAACTCCGGTTGAAGCATTGCATCTTGCATCACACATCACTCTGATAGCTCGTTTTAAATCTCATTCAACCCTTTCATAAACGGTGATGCTCCCCACAAGTGCGGTAAAATATAGCTATTATAAAAAAGTTTTCTCGTATTCATAGGTAAAAAAATGTCTTTTCTCCTAAGCAAAGTAATATTACTATTTACTTTTTAAAACTCTTGTCACAATGCTGTTTCCATATCAAAGTCCACAAAGAAGCTTTTCACACTGAACTGCTTGCAATTCGGTTTCGCAAAGATTAGAGTCTAAAGTTAGTTTATTCAAATATCTGAGACGATATCTCTCCCAGTAAAGTTTCTATCGCGTGTAAATGGTGCATTTCCTACAGTGGGGTGAACGCAACGACATTTAGTCACCAACACATGCCCAAGTATGTACCTACTAAATCATCAAAGTAGAACCGTTACTGCTAAAGAAGGTCTCTGTCAGATTAAGATTACTGAGCTACAGTGTAGGTCTGAAGTTCAGTTTCAAAGCTGAATACCCCCACCCCTCACCCTTACCGATTTGCGAACTCAATAAGTCTTTACATTTTCTTATCGGTTCTACACTTCGGCTTGCATGGTCTCGTTTTGAAAACTGTAACGACATTTAAAGTTTACAATCTTCTTTTTGTGAAAATAGACATTTTTCCCCTTTTCATATGGAATTGATCACTAAAGGTAGTACGGTAAAGACTAAGTCGGCAGGTAAACTTCAACACCAAAACGAGCAATTTACTTTCTTCTCAATAATGAGAAGAAATGTAGGTATTGAGTGTCTTCAGATATTGTATGCAAAATTTCAATTAAATTTGCAAGTAAGAAATTAGCTTTGGAGTCCTTCACAACTATACTAATAGAGGTGTTTGTCCTTTCGTCATATGTCTCTTTGCCTGGAAATAATTATATTCCTAAACTCATCAATTTTCCTCTGAAATTTGAAACAACGAAATCATGCCATACATATTTTAATGTCTAGCAGCAAAAAAAAAAACTTAATGCAAACTTTAGAGATTCATGAAAAATTACACTTAATTATTGCATTATGGTTATATTGCAATATCATATTCGTATTTTCTCAGGTCGGAAGCTAAAAGTTTAAGGTACAAGGCAGATATTCGGACTCCCTAATTTTTACAATTCTTTTCTGATCTATCATTTCTGCGGCCTCATTTTGAAGTTTTTGGAGTAAGACAAATTTTGACGGTCTTTGTTTTTCGCGAGTAGAAAATTTAATTTTTCCCCATAGAGTTAACACAGAGATGGCGGCCATTTTGAAATTAACACAGAGATGGCAGCCATTTTGAAATTCGAATATTGAACCAGATATGAACTGAATGTGCTCACGTATTTTACAACAGGTTCATTAATAGTAGTACGCTTCACAGAACAATCAGATATCTGTTATATCGTTATATGTAGCAGGTTTCATCAACTTTCGCACAGTACTCTAAGAGTTAAAGGGGAAGTTCACCTAGGATGATTTTTACATATGTGCTAGCTTTGTGGTCACTGACCCCAGAAAAGCTATTTTCGCCATTTATAACTTGCACGATTTTTACAAAAACCGATAGAAATAGTACAGGAAGTTGCCCATGTAATTTGAATCATGGGAAAAAAGCGCTAAGCTTGGAGCTTGCATAATGTGATATGGAAGGCACCATTTTCCCATGGGTATGGCATTGTCCACTCACCCATGCTTAAACTAGGGTGTGCGTATTTACATAACTTTTGTTGGTACTGAGTATCCTTTCATAAACGATGCATCACTTATAATAAACTGTCCACTGTCAGATTTTGTGTTGCTGTTTACTAATGTTTAATTGTGAGTGGACAATGTGGGGGCCATACCCGTCCGACCATGGTCCCTTCGATATCACATGAGGGAAGCTCCGAGCTTGGAGCTTTTTCCAATGATTCAAATTACATTGGCAACTTCATGTACTATTTTTATCATTTTCGTAAAAAATCGGGCGTGTTATAAATGGTGAAAATAGCTTTTCTCGGTAAATGACCACAGAGCTACCACATATGTAAAAATCATCCTTGGTGAACTTCCCCTTTAAATGACTGTAATTACAAAACTTCATTTATTATGCAAATGAGCTGTTTATTAACTTGACACTGCTCAATGCTTCATGGGACAATTAGATATCTATCAGATCAACATATGTAGCACGTTTCATCAAATTTAATGCTGTAATTTTGGAGAAATATCACTTATTACAACGTTCATTAAATATGCAGATGAATCCTTTATTAACTTGACACTGCTCAATGTTTCATAGCACAATTAGATATTTATCACATCAATATCTGTAGCAGGTTTCACCAAATTTGGTGCAGTAATTTTAGAGTTATACACCTAATTACAAAGTTCATTAATAATGTAAATGAACCCTTAATTAACTTCACACTACTATTTACCACACAGTCAGATATCTGTCAGATCAGTATCTGCAGCAGATTTCATCAAATTTGGTGCGTGAATTTCAGAGTTATGTCAATAATTACAAAACTTCATAAAGTATGCAAATGAGCAGATAATTGACATGACACAGTATCATCATAATGTTCTGAGATTGTCATCTGTGAAAAAATTCATAATATTTTGTGCAGTATTTCTTGATATATGTCGACACTGTCATTACTGTCTCCATGGAGAAACCATTATATGAAAAAAAATAATAACTTCATTAATATGCAAGCCACAATAACCAAAATCTAATTAGTTCTTACAATTAGCATATGGTACCTGTCTATATATTAAATCTGACTTGAATCTGTTTAGGCGTTTTTGAGTTATCGGGTAAACAGACAGACAGAGAGACAGACAGACAGAGAGACAGACAGACAGACAGACCCATTCACTGAAACACACACGCGCGGACAGACAGACAGATATCGCTATGACATTAGCTCACATGTGTGAAAACGTGAGCTAAAAATGCCACGTAATAGTACCGCACTTTGCAACGTGACCCCTGTTTTTTGTTATTTTTGCTTTGGTACTAGTATGATTGAAAGTTTCATCGAGGAAAGTTTGAGCTAAAGTTTTAACCTTTCACTTTTGAGGCGTTTACCACCTTAAGACTATAAGAGCAACTTAACTTTCATTAGTGCTGTGAATGACTATATATGCAAACATTTTATTCGGGGTTAAGAAACTGTCGTGACTTATACAACAAATATTGTCGTGTTTACATCTCTAAGAAATTTTACCTGCCCATCCGTAATCCAAAAATTATAAGTCAAAAGTCACGTTACCTGGTCATTGTGTACGCAACGCTGCACAGCACAGACAAGCAATAAAGCTATTATTAAATATTTTTGCGTATGAAAGACAGTAACGTTTAGTTTCCTCGAGCAAGTTATGACCAACTTAGTTCAACATTGAACGTATATAGACATGTTTTTAGTGGCTTCTGTTCCCTCAGTATCCCGCTGGTAAAAGCATCACCAACAGTGGAGCCCATTCCTCCATAGAATGGAATTTTCCATTTATCGGCACCTTTTTGTGAAATGTTTGACAATGCTTTGCACTGCAACGAGTAAAACTGCATAAAGAGAAACGTGTTACTAAAAACGATTGCAAAACACTGAATATGGTGACCCAACAACTATTTGCCAATTGCATAAAGCATTTATGCATACTTTCATAACGCAAACTTAAGGTGGGAGACAACCAGCTGGAGTTACGACAGAACAGTCACGTGAACCAGCGCTCCTAACCGCGGAAAGGATTACGATAAGGCGAAGTATTAGTAGGGGTAGAATCCCATTTGACGACCTATTCATTCAACGTTCCTGAAGTGAGAAGAGACCTTACCTAAGGTAATGTTACTGGGTTTTTTGTTGGTTTGAACACCATTGAATGCATATGTACATGTACTATTCATGAGTTCTGTTCTCGGAAATGTGAGTATGCTAGGTCGACGGCACTCCCTTGGGTCGGGCCGATTTTGCGCCGAACAAAGCTTCCAATGGAAAACGTTGTTGGAATTCAAGAACTGTCCAGTTTCTTGATACTCCACTGTACAGTATATGAAAATTTTAAGATGAAGGATTAATCAACAGTAGGGAATCGCCATTTTCTTTAAAATAAGAGGTCATGTAAAATGTTGCAGTGAGTAAGTAAGAAATGTGATAAAAAAGATTTGTATTCAATCATCCATCTGGTGTTTTAGGTACATATGGCATGGAAGAGCTTTTTCATTTTATACACCTCACCATACAACTTTCAGTCATCAAAAATGCGGGAGCTGTTTAAGATTAAAATAT
Organism: Ptychodera flava; assembly: GCF_041260155.1. Classification (NCBI taxonomy): domain Eukaryota; kingdom Metazoa; phylum Hemichordata; class Enteropneusta; family Ptychoderidae; genus Ptychodera; species Ptychodera flava. The sequence goes on along the minus strand of NC_091944.1, from coordinate 5,760,454 downwards.
TGCCATTTCCTTTCAATGTAGATTTTTTTAAAATTCCTCCATTTATGAATTTCATTTGTATGCAGACCGTGACACAAGACAGTAGCTGACTGAGTTATGAAGATACACAATATTGATATTTAACAAAAGGATTAAGAACAACCGCCGACTCAGCATTTTCACGTGTTCTTTAGAATTGAAATAACCATGCCACGATATCTTGAGATTTACAGAATACTGATACCATATTGAATGTTTTTCAAAATAACTTCTCTCAACAAACCTTCTTCAACTTTTTCAAGAAAATCACAATATTACATTGTTCTTGTATTGCTATCAATGGCATAGGCTGATACGGGTTGTGCTCTACCCCAAGTGTAAAATGTATATGACTATTTTAATTTTGCCAACAAACTTGAAGGCAAACTGTAACACTTGTGTTTTATCCTTCTCTTAGTTATATGAAAAAACCCCAACTACTTGAGTATAATTCCCCAAGCATAATATTATTATTTCATGAAACGTGCTTCCCAAGAATTTTGGTTGATTTACGATGGTCGTTATTTTTGTATCCGCAGAAACTCACCATGTACCGCTTTGTATTGGCTCTCGCTCTTTGCGCCTGCGCATCAGCCTATCTGGCTCCTCTGTACAAGGCCAAGGAGGGCGCAGTTATCCCCAACAAGTACATCGTCAGTCTTCATGTAAGTGTACAGCACAACGCATCGAGCGAGGGACTTTCTGATTTTTGACAGTTCCTTGTAAAAAAGATTGTTCTTAACATTATCTTGCAACATCAAACGATAACCTCTTACATTACACATTACCGTATCTTTTCATATTACCTTATTGCCAAACAATATTGTCTCTATAGGGTAAAGAAAATTCCTTTCTCCTACGGCTAAATTTATATTTGTACGTATCTTTCGACCTCACCACGACCTTTAGTTGTCATCAGGGTCTCGAACAGCGACAAATCTGGAGGTTGATCTTTGGAGTAGACAATCTAATGGGTAACTTTGTTACACCATTACAAGTTTAAATCTCTCATTTTTGCTGATTTTGATGCCGAGAAAGACAACCTCTCTTTCTAATTATCATTGGATTTAATGAAAAGATGTTATAGTTTCATCAAGTTTCAGATTAAGTATGCGTACTCTTTGGTGATCTTCTTTCAAATCAGTTGCAAGTACACTTAAATTGACATAAATAGCCAAAATTATAATGAAATGTTTTATCATTAAAAATTGTCGTGTGCAGCCCTCATGTCACGCCAAACATTTTGGTTATAATTCATTGTCAGGATGGTGTCAGCAAGGCAGATATCATCGACCAAATGCAGATTGTTCTGAATGCCAAGAGACTTGACGGCATCGTCCATCGTCAGTTCAAGAAGGTCATTAACGGATTCGCCGCTGATTTGCCAGAAGTGATCGTCAATTGGGTGAGTATTCCTTAATAGGATCATAGAAATCACATTTTATTTCAAAATAATGACAAAAAACGAAGAAGAGAAGTGTGTTGACATCAATGAATGCTAGAAGTCGTCATCCAATGCAAAACTCTGACAAATATCAACTTTTAGAGAGTTGATAAATCATGCGTAACTGAATTCTAACAAATACCTCTTAACTTAACCAATTATCTATACCGTAAACAGCAGCTGCCCAAACCTTATTCTAACTTCTTTCATGAAAATAATGTGTATGAGGTACGACCATTGCCTTCGTGATACGTTGATGTGATACGTTACAGCGGACGCCCGACACCTACAAAGTCATCCAGTTCAAACTTTATCCAAGAATTTCGACACTATACAGAGATTTTCTAATTTAAGCTGCAGGATTGTATTTTCATAATGATTGCTCTTTTTCCCTCATGAAAGCTTCGTACTTTGGAAGAAGTTGAATTCATTGAGGAGGAACAAATCTACAGAGCCGATGAAACCTGGGGTCTTGACCGTGTCGACCAAGCTGATCTCCCATTGGATGATTCCTTCACCCCAAGAGGTAGATAGCTGTTCGAAAATCATTGATGTTTATGAATCTGATTTCTTCTTTGAACCCTCCCGGAATATTTCCGCCATTTTGAGTAATTATTCTAATCTAGCACCGTGTGACCAGTTATCTCTAGCCCTATAAATCATAAATTATAGTACACATTGTTCAACGTGAACTCGAGTTGTCGTGTAGTTGCTATTTTATGGGTAGGTTCTTCACAGATATGATTGAGTTTTCTAAAGTATTCACCGAAGACGACAAAATTCGACGACACATGCATGTCCATTCAAAGCTGTTTATTCGTATTATAGGGATTCCAGGCACTGGACTTTGAAAAAAGATTTTGAGCGTAACTTTTACGGTACACTTTGAAAAGAAGATGATCACTATCGGACCTTGTTGGTCCTATCAGATTCTACGTAGAATGGTTCACATTATTACTTGTATTTTACGCCGTTTACAGGTACTGGTTCTGGTGCCAACGTATACGTCATCGACACTGGTATCAACTACGACCACGACGATTTTGCCGGCAGAGCTAAGTACTTCGACGATCAAATCGGCACCGGTGTAAGTGTGTTCGCTTTTTAATTTTGCTTTACGTTTCATGACTTTAAGGCGTCACTGATACTGTCTTTTGTATAAATATGCATTTACTAATTTGTGTCTTCTGAAATATATCGTCCTGATATCTTCCTACAATCACGTTGAAATATCCACTGTGCAATCTGTCAATACGTAAATGTACTTATACTGGTCACTGTTCAATTGCCAACACAGTATTTTAAATTGGTAACTTTATAATTTTGACGGAACAATAAAAAAGTTGTTGGAGGGAATACAAGCAATCACATTTCCCCCCCTCAAAATATAGTGCTTTTATCTCTTTTGAAGCATGTTTTTAAAACAAGCATTGTTTCTCCACAGGGAAGCGACTGCAACGGACATGGGTCTCACTGCGCAGGTACAGTTGGTGGTGCAACCTGGGGTGTCGCAAAATCCGCCAACCTGTGGGCCGTACGTGTCCTAGGATGCTCTGGTTCAGGTTCAACAAGTGGCGTTGTAGCTGGTAAGTCAACAAAATATATACAACAAGTCTATTTTGGCAACAGACAGAAATTATACATTGTCTACATTTCCGACATCATGACTATTTTTATTTGCTGTACGGTGGCAAACGATTACTTCTTTTCAACAATACAACAATACGTGTAACCTTAAGGTAGTACGCGCCTATATAGAAAGTGAATGAGTTAAAATGTGCTCAAACTTTTGTCAATGAAACTTTCACCGTTCTCTTACCATACCAAAAAAACTCAGGGGTAGGGTAAAAACCTTGCAAATGTTGGTACTAGGGAAACAAATTACCTGACTTTTCCCGACATTTGAAATTCAAAATGGCTGCATCCCTGTGTCAACTCTATGGGAAAAATAACGTTTAGGACTCTTAAAATTTTTACTCGCCTGTAATCTAAATATGCCGATATATGGTCAAAGGGGGCGTTCCTTGATATTCAAAATGCCCGTGTGAGGGGGCTGTTTGTAAAAAGCGGCTACCCGTTTAAAATCTGTGATTGGTTAGATTTTCTCTTTCCATGGTAACTGTGGCAAAATTGGAACAGGTGACAGTATACCACGAGCAGGAAAGTAAAATTTTAGAGTCCGAATATCTGTTTCGAGGCGCATTCTACCTTTAAATTGAATTTTTACAGGTATGGACAATGTTGCCACTGGTGGTAGCTTACCCGGTGTTGCCTCAATGTCCCTTGGTGGCGGAACGTCATTTATTATGGACCGTGCCGTGAACACTCTCAAATCTGCCGGTTTCATTGTCGTCGTCTCCGCCGGCAACGACAATTCTGACGCCTGCAACCAGTCTCCCGCAAGGGCCGCCTCTGTAAGTCCATTAGTTGTATTTGAAACTGATTCGAACATTTTCATTTATTCTTTGCTGTTCTCCGCACATATCGAAAATCATGTACAGTACATTTTAGATCTTATGACCAAAATGTGAGATGAAACAACACATCTTCAAAAGTCTTTTCATATTTGAGAATTACCAGAACTCATGACATAGCTTCGATACTCCTATTTAACAGGCCATCACAGTCGGTGCCACTGACATCAACGACAGACGTTCATCCTTCTCCAACTACGGTGACTGTGTGGACATCTTTGCTCCCGGTACTTCCATCACCAGTTGTTGGTGGACTGGTACTGACTCAACAAGAACCATCAGCGGTACATCCATGGCCTGTCCACATGTTGCTGGTAAGTAGAGAAGTGTTCATAGTAAAGTAGTACAGTATTATCTTCTCAGACTGCTGCTTTGCCGAGGATGCCGCTAAGGTATATTCGGGAACAGGAATTCCGACTCAAAACTTTATTGATATTTTGTTCGCTTACCACTTGTTGGGGCTCATTTGGATGTTTATTGAGTACAGTTTTGTGAAAACCCGGAATTTTATGTTACCCCATAGAGTTAACACCACGGCGGCCATTTTGACTTTCAATATCGGTAAATCTTGGGTAAATTGTTTCTCTAGCACCAAAATTTGCACGATTACCCCCCCCCCCCCTTTTTATTCATTATTTTGACTCGAGAATGGTTGAAAGTTTGCTCTACGAAAGTTTGAGCAAAACTTTGTCTTTACTATGCCACATTATTTTAGTAACTTAAAATCTCGATGTTTATTACCAATTTAAGCCGCAAGTCGCCATTTTCGTTACCAATTTATTCAAGTTGTACAATAACTTCCCGATGCATGGAAAATCGTATTTTTGCTAGAAAGTGAACTTTCGGGGCGCATGGATTACGTTTTGTATTCCTTTGGACACACGAACAACCTGGATAAAGAAATATTTGATTTTTGACACATGGCAATTCTGTCAGTATGCTCTGAAACAAAACTGGTTAATAACACAATTCAGTAACATAAAACGTTCCCATTGAACGAGCTGTTTTGCTTAGTCGGATAACAACAACCACTGTAAATCTGTCTATCTGGTGTAACGATCTTACTTACATGGTGCACGCTTGTCTTTTCTTCTTAGGTGCCTGTGCTGTTTTATATGGAGCCAGTCCAAACAGCTCCCCAGATGACGTAGAGACGGAGCTTCTGAGTCTTGCTTCAATGGACAAAATCAGCGACGTACAGGGATCAATCAACGCTCTGCTCTACATCGGTAAATAACTTGCAGTTTATTTTGCACAGCTTAAAGCTCCATATAAGCCGTATCTTTTGGCTATTTTTTCAGAACTTTTGTTTTGTGGTTTCCCTGTACTTTCTGCATTGAATCCCTTAACTGTAATTTAATGCCAAGTATTTAGCATATCAACACAACCTATATTAGTATCATCTCCATTGTTGAATATTGTATTCAAGTCCGGACTAGAATTCATTTGTAAACAATGATCACTACACACATACAAGCTGTGTTGACAAAAAGAATACTCGAAATTTCAGCATGACAAACGGATTATGGTCAGACACGGTATACAAATATACAAAAGCAGTATACAAATATACAAAAGCAGAATACTGAAAAACTTGCCACAAGTTACAGCTTATGTCCCTTTAAATTACCAACTACAGACCTCCAAGATTGTGGACGTGTTAATTAAAAATTTCTCTGTGCGCGAGTCACCTATGATTACTGGTCGGAATGTTGATAATTAATGACTGTCGCAACTTTAACATTAAAAAGTATACTTTTTACAACACTAAGATTAAACGTAGTCTGGATTAAACAAGTATGTTTTTGCTTTCTATCGATTGACAGGTAACTAATAAGGAACAGCAGCGGGAAAGACACCGTTGGCACACTGTGCTTGTGATGGCATACGGTAGAATCATGATAGATTATTTTAAGAATGTAATTATCTTGAAGTTCGAATAAAGTGCACAACGTGTTGTAACTAAAACACTGTGTCATGTCGTACATTGAACCTTGGTGCGAGTAAATATTTATGCTAACGTTATGTTACTATGTTGACAATAGTCTTACTGACATTACTAAAGTTATGTATTCTCTCTCTCTGTCTCTCTGTCTCTCTGTCACTGTCTCTGTCTCTCTCTGTCTCTCTCTCTCTCTCTCTCTCTCTCTCTCTCTCTCTCTCTCTCTCTCTCTCTCTCTCTCTCTCTCTCTGTGCGAGGCAACAAAACGTCTCGAAATAGAATGACGTACTTCCCCAGTCTTACAATTATTTCAAGTTCAAGGCTTCTGCTTGTGTCATCTTGACTTTAAAACTGTGAATGTCGAACATTTAATTTTTCACACGGAGACTCAAAGTAAAACGGTCATGGGAACTACACCTGTGCGAGTTTCGTGTTTACAAACAATGTATTTCGTGCACGATATCCAGATGCATCTCATCATTATAGCTGCAACATTTAAATTATACGATGTAGATTATGATTGCATGATTAAATATTTTAACTTTCATCAATCACCATAGTACCTTGGATACAGTGTTTACATTGGTCGTATGGGTCCCATGCGACCTTTGAGCGCAGTTCCGACGACAGTATTCCCTTTCATTCTGTGCACATTTTCCTGAGACATGAAACTACAGCACACTTAGCAATTGTCGATCACATTAAATGCACATTAATAAAAAGCCAGAAACCAGAAAATTAGTAAAAGACCTGAACAATGTTTATTATAGCCCTATTTGTTTTTGTTGTTGTTGTTTTGTTTGAAAAAGATAAATTTATTTCAACAAAGTGGCAAACAAAACAAATCTACATGCCTTACATGTTGATAGTTTCGAGATACACAGCGCCCTCTATACCCTAAACATTTCTGTTGGCTTTCTTCAACTGAGAGGGTGCCCTTCGGTGCCGATCCGCAGCAGACGTCGCGAATGAATAACCATCGATTATTAGACATGTGTGACTCAACGATACTACCTTGTACTGTTACTATGTACATTAAGAGGAGAAGCTGAATTTATAACGATAAACAGCGTCTACAATTCTCCTGTGTAGTAGTAATCTATCTGTTAACATACTACTATATAAATTTTTACTCTTTTTCAATTGTTTTATATACTGTTTCTTCAGATTAAAATATATTTGCCTCAAAATTGGATTATTGTAATCTTTTTCAAAAGCCTTAGTTCACTACGCAAGTCAGCAAACGATTTATTCAACCAAGGCTCATTATTATGTCATTTCTTTTTCACAATTTTTTGCCCTCTTTTTTTCTAAAACAAACATCTGCGCACCTGTAATAAAAGTTTCTTGAAGATTTTAAGCTGCTGTATTTAGATATAATTTTTCTTCATCATCATCATCATGATAGTCAATAAACGTGTCAAATTTGTGGCGAAGAGAGCGTTAAAATCGCTTACGGAAAAGGTGTACATGAAAAATGACGGTTTCACGTAGAAAACGACTGCCAAACGACAAGAGAACGTGTAACATCATCAGAATACGATAACAGCGCGAAGAAAGTGATGACGTATCCGTTCATGAATATCCAGACATATCAAATTACTCACATCATATTCATCCTGATCAGTGTACGAAACTCATGCAAAATCTCTACTGGCCAAGCGAGCCGGCAACTTTAAAAAATCATTGGCCCTGAAGGAAATAATCTGGTCCGATCCTCTGGTCAAATCTGGTCAAATCCAAACATAATTGTCACAGAAAGTTCGCAGAAGGGCTCAAAATAGCCTAAAACAAAAATCTCACAGGCAGCGACTTGGGCATGTTGTTGGACCTTCAGTCGTTGCAACATCAACCGGTCATTTTTCTTTTTATTGCCAGTTGTTAAAAAAATAATATAAGCCCTGCGATAGGGTTTAAATAAAGAGATTAGAGCAAAAATATAAAGAGACATTAATTTTAGTTAAATAAGGTTATTCTATCGGTCGCCTACAGTTTTACGGAGACCACAGAACAAAGTGCGAGAGAGAAAAAAAAATCAAGGTAAAGCAATGACAAACAGGGCATGGTCACTCGCTAATGTACGAGTAATTTATTGCGTTTTCGCTACACGTCATGACAAGCAGACTATTCTATGTAAATCGTCGTCCGAAAAATACCATGACCGGTGAAGGCGTGATGTTTTGTGTTTCAGGACGCATGCGTGGTGAGTAGACAGCCGGCGAGTGCTAGTACGTGGTAGCTAGATGTGTATGCGGATTCATGTTGTCTGTGCTCGTTGCCCATGCACAGTCTAATATAGCTGTCGCGAAATTTGGAGCCTATATCTGTAGTAGTAAGATATTCCTATGTCGTTGCCGTCCAAAGTTTCCTATGTCGTTGTCGTCCAAAGTATTACACTATCGCCGTAGCTGGACCCTGTGGAGCTCAGCTGGACCTTTCGTGTGCTTGGCCGATATCCCGGAAGTAGTGACTTCATTTGTGGCTCGATGTGCAGGCCATCGCCAAAATAATGCAATTTGAAGCAATTTTGGCAATTCTGGGCGAGTTTGGTCGCTACCAAAAGATACAATTCTTATTCATTTACTTGATATCTATTCCAATACCTTGGTGTAGCTTGTCAAACACCTTCCTCAGTGCTTCAAGCGACCATTATTGTCGAGTTTTCGCCAATGAGACATTCGAAGACCGTTCGCCGTTGAAAAACTGTACAATCCCGTATTCCCATGACTCGGGCTGGGACGAATGTTATCGGTATAATGTGTCTCTGTCGGGTCCTGGAGATGTCTCCCCAGATGTGTGTTTTCCAAGAGGCGAAAAAATTAAGTGTGACCACGGTTGGGTGTACGACAGGTCAACATACGAAAATACCGCAGTCTTCGATGTGAGTATGGCCATGGATGTAAAAAATAGATGCATGGTACATGTATGGCACGCCATGTTCAAGTGTTGTTAATGTTGTCTCTTCCACAGCGGAGTACGGACCTACGGTCACTGGCCTAGTCTGCCTTTTAGTCTGGCTAGTTTTGACTTTTACGAGTTTTAACCTCTCCAGCGCACCAGCATGCAAAAGGCAGAAATCCCGTCTGAAAACACCACAGATGGACCCACGGCCAGGCCATTCCTTTTGTGGAACAGTGGCATATGTACGGTCGCTCGAGGTTTTGCCTGGACATTTGAGTCAGACGGCCGTCAGACCCAAAAGCCCCGGGCAAAACCTCGAGCTACACAGTACTGCAGCTAATGGGCTGCATGTATATAGTCTGCTTGAACAATATAATCGGCCTTCATGTATGTATATACTATAATCATGCGTATACGTATCAATCATATCAGGCCACCGTGGAGTAGACCTATACACGTATGTATCATATGATGTTATGACGTATACTTATTGTTTATAACTTCTGATAAGTTCCTCCCTTATCTCTGCGATAAGCGGAAATCAATGATTTGTTCCGCTCTGCAAAGTACCCTGTGTGTAGTCTATTTGTGTTTTTTTTCAAAATTGCAAGGAAGATTGTATTCCCATGCCCAAACTGTACATAGCACGCCCAAACCTACCTTTAGGGAAAAAGGGAAAATTTCCATACACTTTGTAAGGTCATTTAAAATTGCATCAACAATGAATTTTTCTTAGAAAGTCTACATTTCACAATTGCAAATACGATATGGAAAGTATGTAAATTAAAAAAATCAAAAGAGAATTTTTCATGGCTATAGCACAGATGAATAACAGCATCTTGTACTAAAGGGAGAGTCGAGACATCTGGGTACTTTGTGTACCATGAGAATTGTATTATTCTATCTGATAACGGAATTTCTGAGATTTAGAAGATTTGTATTTGTCGAATACATTGCTGGATGAATGTTGAAAAACCAAATATATTGATGAATTTATAGACAGTCAGGTATCTACTGCCCATGACAAAAGACAAGGCAGTAGAGAACATGTAATTTATGATATAACTTTTATTTTTTGTAGAACAGAATATGCCAGGTGTTCGCATGTATCCTGACTCTGTGCCATGATAGCTTTTATCCAGGCATGGCAGATACTTCTGAAAATATTGAAAAAAATTGATTTACAATGCTACACCTGTGTCTACATAATGCTGGAAATTACTCCTTTTTATCCCAACCTGTTCCATGCCAAATTTTGTTTCAGTGAACCATCAGTTTTTCAATAATTATAACTGGCAAGTCAAACTTTCTTTCATGAAATGTTTTGATTTTATGAATCATGGCTCATCAAAAGTGTATTCATTTGTAAAATATCAAAAACACTCTATCAATTGTTGCTTTCAGTTGTCTTCTTTTTTCACTAAAGAGCCGGAAAAGAAATGTTTGAAAAATTTCAAAGTGGTTTAAAAAGATTAAGATAGTGATCGAGGGAGTATTTCCTTGTCAATTAGTGACAAAGCATGTGTCATTTCTCAGTATAACAGCACCTACTGTAGTCATCCGATATGTATTATCCAATTGTTTGTATTTATCATTTGCACTGTATCACATATATTCTGTTTTATCTTGTGTAGTTTGATTTGGTCTGTGAAAAAGACTGGATGAAGCAACTATCCAAGTCCATCGTTGGCGTTGGTCAGCTGGCTGGTGCTCTGGTACTGGGACAGCTATCAGATATGTGAGTATTACAGGGAGAAAATGAATCCTTGTAAGTAATTGGGAAGATGTTTTTCATTCTTCTGGTGGTTTGGCGACAATTATTAAAAGTTCATATTAAGTCCTGGTTGCACTTTGTAAACGCACCCAGAACAAATGAAGTCATTTGTGTCAATACTGTCTAGTGTCTTAGGTGGCTGATCAAGCTAAAAAATTATGTTAACATGTCTTCAGGAAATAGGGCCTGTCAGTTTTGTTAATTTTTAAATTTTTTATGAGGTGTGACCCATCAAAAAATAGTAAAATTTAGCAAAATCATATCCGATTTTCAAAAATTTGAAAAAAGTTATGGGTAAGAGGGTTTTAATTAGGGTAAGTCTGGTTACTTTGTGAATAATTCGGTGGTAAAAAGTTTGAAAGAAGAGGTGTTCACAGTTAGTGGAAGATTAATCTATTTGCAGAAAGCCTTTCAAATCTTCATAGACATCTTATGTGTTTGCTCAGACTGTTAGAGTGTCTTGCTTTGTTCATGACTCTCTGTACCAGTGAGAGTGTAGAGTGCAAACAAGGTCCTTTACACTCAAATTAAATCTGTCTGCAACTACTGAGCAATAGGTCAACGATGTTATTTTGTAATGTGTGCAAATTGATTACCCCGTGAGACATGTCTCCCTCTAACATGTATGCAAGACGAAGCAAATATCCGATCTGCAAATGATATGGTTATATTCGAATATACACATGCCTTCCAGATTGAGAAGAGCTAATTCTCAGAGAGTGATGAACTGAAACAACTTAAAGAAAGATACCAAAATAAAAAACTAAACTAAATTCACTCTCAGAAAGAAAGGTCAGACACATGGGTAAGTTGTATGACTTTTCCAGTAAACACCCTCTAACAGTGATTGAACATATTTTTTGTTTACGAGATCTAACTTGCATCACATACAATGTCACCTTGACTTACTGAGGGTGGGACATTAATTGCTTTGAACCAGATACTAACTAACTCAAAGTTGCATAAAAATGTACTAAAGCGACCAAAACTGAGAAGTCTAAATTCAAACACTGTAAATGCAACCAATGTCCATTAGAGTTCAATCTGTTCTTGATGATTGTCCAGAGAGATCTTGCCTTCACGTGTACAGTGGCAGTGCCCTCACACAGTAGGGCAAGGCTAGTTAAGTTCCTTTGAGAAATTAGCGTAGGTAAACAAGAAAATATCAACTCACTGGATACTTTATGAGTTCATAGACAACTGTAGCACTGGACAGGTTTACTTCTGTTCCTCAAAAAGGTCAGTGCAAGCAATTCTGATGTCAGCCTGCCTCTCTTGACCCTTGACTCAATGTGTCTTTCAAGGGGTGTTCATACACTCAATGAATGTGAAGATCAAACTGTCTTCCTATGCATTACATTGTTTAATGTGATTGTAAACACTGATTACAGAACTAAACTTCATTGGTGACTCATTTCTCATGGAGTAACGAATTTTGGACTGATCAGAATGACAAAATCATAATCTCTAACTTGAAAAAAGACCAAATAATGAAGTAGTGAATTTAACTGTAACACAGAGGATCCAATGACATGTACATGCACATGAGTTCACTGTGATGTCACAGTGTACAAAATTCTGATATATGCAAATTACATTGCTCACACCTGGGCTGCACTGCATGGTACTAGTACTTTAAATTTCTGTTCGTTTGAGCGTAGCGAATTAGAACAGAAATGTTTTCTTATCGTTGACATGCAGTAGATTTTTCGTTCACACCTGTGATGCCTTGTATGCTAATGAGAGTATATAAAAGAGAGTGGATAGAAGATTGTCACATTCTCTCGGGCGTCTACACCGTACCTAGCTTGCTTCCCCTCAATTTTGTTCAGCCATGCAAAGTAGCTACGATAGTCATCTTCCTGGCATTTCACCAAATGGGGCGACTTCGCAGTACTCCCAGGATGAAGCCAGACCCCGCTCTCAGCCAGCGCAGCAGTCGCAATCTCTGGCAGACCTTCAAACTCCTTGGCGCAGATAGTAAAGCAAAACTGTGAGCAACTTCGACTCCAAGTCCAACAAGACCTGAGTTCTTTCAAAGATGAAATGAGCGAGCAGCAAGATGAAACACAGGACCGAATGGTCAAACGCATCAAGGCCGCAGATGAAAACTCGTTCAAGAAGAAGGGCAATGCTGAACAAGCCAAGTTCAACTCCAAATTGGCAGCCACGCTCGACAAGGCCAACACCAACCTTCAAAAGAACAAATTTCAACAGGTGGCCGCAGATCTTAAAGAAGGTATGGAAATGCTTGAACATCGCCAGAAACTCATAAAAATGGCTGACCGTTCAGAATTTGGTTGGGCGGTGGTACAAGAGTACGAGGCGGACGAGCTAGCTTCTGATAGTGGTGACGAAAGAAAAATCCGGAGAGCTGAATACCACGCTTTAAGGAGACGGATAAACTACCGGCGTGTTCGGCGTAACAAAAACTTTGGTCAAAGCCCAGACGACGGCAGGCAAGGAGACTCCAAAGGCGAAAAAACTAGCAGTTTTGTGTCTGGACGTCGCACACCAGGCCCCAATGACATTTGTTTCTCATGTGGAAAACAAGGCCACTGGAGGCAGCAATGCAAACAACTCAACAGTAAATAATAAAGATAAGTATGTCGATATTTATAAGTCATTTGACGTAAATTTATCAGATTTGTCAACGCAACATAGTGGACGAGACAGTTTTTCAATTGAAGGCAATAAGACTGTAGTATCGAATAGAGCAGTTGCTAGTCAAAGCACTGGTATTCCCGATAGTTTTATTTCGGTCAGAGGCAGGCTTGCTAAAAATTTACATTTTTGGCAGTCTATAGGTGCGCCACAAGATGTTCTTGATGTTATAACTGAAGGGTATAAAATTCCATTTGTCACCACGCCGTCTGCGAAGTCGTTTCAGAATAACCGTTCAGCCCGCATTAAAGCAGGTTTCGTAGAAAGTGAAATTTTGTCATTGCTAAGTAAAGGTTGCATTTCTCGGACTACTTGTCCTCTAGTTGTCAGTCCTTTGTCAGTAGCGACACAGAAGTCTGGGAAAATGCGTCTTATCCTAGATTTGAGATATGTGAACATGCATGTTTGGAAAGAATCTTTCAAAATGGAGGATTTGCGTACTGCCTTGTTATTCTTACAGAAAGATTCGTACATGTTTTCTTTTGACCTTAAATCTGGCTACCATCACATTGATATTTTCCCGAAACATAGAAAGTTTTTGTTTTGCTTGGCCGTTCGAAGGAGTGTTGCATTATTTTTGTTTCAATGTGCTGCCATTTGGCTTAACGTCTGCTCCACGTATCTTTACTAAAGTAGTAAGACCTCTGGTAAAAAAGTGGAGGGCAGAGGGCATTCCCATTGTTGTTTATTTGGACGATGGTTTAGGCAGTGAAGTTTCTCGGGAAAGTTGTCTGTATGCCAGTGATTCAGTGAAAAGTGGTATACTCGCGGCAGGTTTTGCGCCAAACGAAGAAAAATCAGTTTGGTCACCATGTCAACATCTTACTTGGCTTGGCTCGGATTTAGATTTATTTAAAGGCATAATTTCAGCGCCGTCTTCTAAATTACATGGTATTCAGTCAGGAATTTCAGCTCTTCTTAACGCACGGACTGTTACAGCTAGGCAATTATCGGTAGAAATAGGGAAAATCATTGCCATTTCTCCAGCTTTTGGTTCTGTGACTCGGTTAAGGACTAGATTGTCATATGATTTCATTGCAAAGAAGTCTGGCTGGGACGTTCAAATGTCTTTTCCGACTGAAGTAGTAAAAGAATTGAGATTTTGGCTTCAAGATTTGTCAACGTTGAATGGCATGCCAATTAAACAAAATTTCGTTTTTAGCGAAATAGTTTACACGGATGCCAGTGACAAAGCAGCTGGCGGTTATATTGCATCAATTGACGGTCAGATTTCTCATGTAATGTGGTCGCAGGAGGAAGCGGAGAGAAGTTCCACTTGGCGGGAACTAGCAGCATTTCTATACACATTACGCTCCTTTGTTGGCCATTTGGCGGGGAAAAGAGTTAAATGGGTCACGGACAACCAAGCCTGCTGTTCTATTGTCAAGGCTGGGAGTTCTCGTTTGCATTTGCATGACCTGGCTCTAAGTATTGATGACATTTGTCGACAACATAGTATTTGCATTTTTCCACAGTGGGTTCCTAGAAGCAAAAACGAAAAGGCAGATGCAATAAGCAGAATTGTAGACTTGGATGATTGGTCTGTCGCACCTGTAAGTTTTTCATCTACTAGAGAATAGATGGGGACCTCATTCAATTGACCGTTTTGCCTCGTATTATAATGCTAAACTGCCAAGATTTAATTCACGTTACTGGAACCCAGGCTCAGAAAACATTGACGCTTTTTCGGTCTCATGGGCGCAGGAAAATAATTGGCTTGTACCGCCCATCAGCTTGGTCGCACGTACTATTTTGCATTTGCGGGATAGTAGAGGCTTTGGCACCCTCATAGCACCATATTGGAAATCAGCCCCGTTTTGGCCATTGGTTAACAACGTCAACCGTAACTTCATTGACGCTGTCAAAGACTTCATAATATTTTGCAGGGATATAACTATTGCAGGCAGAGGAGGCCCTGCTCCTTTGACGGGTCACACTTTGACACGCTTTATAGCATTAAGATTGAATTTCACAGAATTTTACGCCAATTGGCAGTGAGTGTCTAGAGCATGTATTTGAATGCAATGCGATTTTCTTTTTCGTTAGATATATACAAAGTTGGCGTCTGGACAGAACTTGGTAATGTCAAAGACGAATCCCTTCAAAGACAAAGTGCCAAACTACAGACATTTATCATAGCTTCCAGGCAACCATCCACAGTTACGAAGTACAAGCAGTCATTCACGCACTGGAAACAATGGGCTTCCTTGAAATCTGAAGTCAACATCCTCCCTGCCGAACCTTTGTATGTGGCACTCTACTCTACCTACAACACTTGTGCGAAGAGTATGGTTCTATTCATAAAGTTACCGGTGCTTTTTATGCTATCCAGTGGGCACACTATATGGCTGGAATACCCTCTCCGACAGAACATATAACCGTGAAGCTAACATTTGAAGCTGCTAAGCGCAAGTTGTCTAAACCGTCGACAAAAAAGGAACCGTTCACACCGGACCTATCTTTGCTGGTTTCAAAATATGGAAGCAAGGAGGCAGACTTGTCTGATATCCGTTTTTTGACGATGTGTTTGCTGTCATTTGCAGGTTTCTTTAGATATGACGAGTTATGTAACATTTTAAGGTCAGATATTATTTTCTATGAACGTTACATTTCAGTTTTCGTTAGGCAGTCTAAAACTGACGTATATAGGGATGGTAAATCTGTAGTAATTGCAAAATCTGATAGTCCAACATGTCCAGTGGCAATGTTGGTACGTTACCTTGCATTTGCAAACATTCCAACCAACAGCCAGGATTTCATTTTCAGACCCCTTTGCAGGACTAGCAAAGAAAGTTGCGTTCGGGAAAACTCTCGTACACGAGAGCAAGGGAAATACTTTTAGAAAAGCTCAAACCTGTAGTACCAAACCCAGAGTCGTTTTCTTTACATAGCTTAAGATCAGGGGGTGCTTCTACTGCAGCACAAATGGGGGTAGAGGATAGAATGTTCAAACGGCACGGACGATGGCGCAGCGAAAAAGCTAAAGATGGCTATGTCCAAGACAGTCTTGATGCACGCTTAAACGTGTCCCGTACATTAGGTCTATAAAATTCTTCTTACATTAGTATATCTTGTTTTCATTTACCAAATTACGCCCGTTCTTTGTTCATCTCGGGGGCTGTCGGGTAGACGCGCCACCCCAAGTGTAAATAGGTGTTTTTTGTTTTTTTGGTCTTAGACCAGAATTTAAATTTCTGTTCGTTTGAGCGTAGCGAATTAGAACAGAAATGTTTTCTTATCGTTGACATGCAGTAGATTTTTCGTTCACACCTGTGATGCCTTGTATGCTAATGAGAGTATATAAAAGAGAGTGGATAGAAGATTGTCACATTCTCTCGGGCGTCTACACCGTACCTAGCTTGCTTCCCCTCAATTTTTTCCGAACTAGTGATACATATATGTTGTATTTTGTTCATTCACGAGAAGTATCATCAGAAAAGTAGATATTGAATCAAAGACTTGTCCAGGTACAACAGATTTATATCAAGATAAAAGTACATATTAGATATCATTCAACTCCTAATGAATTTTGTTTATATTATAACATGTACGTGATGGTTCTGTAAAATTTTTCTTTATAAAGTCCATTAAATCGGGGGCTGTCGGGTAGATGCGCCACCCCAAGTGTAAAAAGGTGTTTTTTGTTTTTTTGGTCTTAGACCAGAAATGTATTTTCCTGCTGAAATACACAGCAGGTCAAAAATGGTGATGCTTTCACATATTTCCACATGTTGATTAAACCCCTTCAGACCAGACTTTCTGGGAACTTTACACCAGAATAACCCCACTGTTTGATACAAGTATTTAATTTGAAAAATTTTACAGATTAGGAAGAAAACCTGTCTTCTTCACGGGAATAATACTTATAGCCATAATTGGCACTGGTACAGCCTTTGTTCCATGGTTCTATCTTTTCATTGTTGGTCAGTTTCTTTTATCGGCTGTTGGCAATGGTGTTTATCTAACAGCATATGTGATTGGTGAGTAAAATATATATATATTTCACTTCAGCTTTCATTGTGTGAAAGAATTTTATGACTTTTCATTCCATAAAGCACTGGGAGAAATGAGTTTCACTGAAATTTCTTTAAGGTTCTTATCTACTCTAATTCAGGCTTGCCTTTTAGCTGTTACTTCTTTGCAGTTTTAATGTTTATACAATACTTCTATACAGTTTGCAAAAACTTATAGACTAGAATTGGGGTATTACACAGAATCCCACATCCCAAAATCTGAGGACAATATCTCACACACAAATTTAGAAAGTTTTGGAAGTGAAGTCAGAATTGAAACAGAAACTGCTCAAAAAGTACGAGACAATATTCCATCGCAGCCATTTAGGATTTGGGATTGTTTTTGTCTTGTCCCTTCAATGCCTGCAAAAATGTATTTACATGTAATTTCTGTATTTTACCCTGGAAAATACCACTGACACTAATGTGACCTTTCTTTACTGTAGCAAAATAAAATGCTGTTTTGAAACATGTTTAGACCAATAAAACCTGTATTCTCACAGTTATATCTTAATTGTTTTTGGATGTAATAGGCAGATAACCGTATGAATAATATACTACAGTCTATCTTCATGCGTCTCCCATTGAATGGATTCAATAAGACATGATTACTTTGAAGTGCTTCATTTCCAGGTGTCATCCTTCATGTTTTATAGCAAGAGACATCACATTTGTCAATTAGCACATATACCTCAAGCATATTGCAGACAGGTGATTGACGTATGAGCATTCACCATATGAAAGTATCAGAGACATTTCCAACCATCAGAACAAATCAAGCACACACCATTGTTCTCACACTCCCAGTTTACAAGGGACTTGAGAGTACAATGTATGTGCATTCACAGAAATTGTTTGAGATGAGCAGACTAGAATCATGGCAAAGTGATTTGCAGAGAAGCTAGTCACAAGATCATTAGTAATTTGAGAATTACTGTGACTGTTTCAGAACTCAGTGAAGCCATTATTTTCTGACATTCCTCCTCAGATTTCATGAATACTGCATTTGCCGACAGATAAAGTTCATGTGCAACTTTCATAACGCTTTGTTCATTTACAGGATCATCCAGTGTTCAGTATGTCGCACCGGTATTTCAGTCACCTCAGTAGAGTACCACATTAGTCAGGACTTTTTTGTATGACTGGTTGTTTGTCTAGTTGCCTTTCCATCGCCAGGTTACATTTCCTGTAGCAGACTGAAAAGTGTCTTGTTTGAGGGCGCTGACCATGATTGGTTATCATAAACATAACAAGCATTTTATATTACCGACGCTTTCCTTCTGTTTCTCTTGGATAAGAGCATACAAATATATGGATGATGTGCGTCAATATTATCAAACTAACATAAAATGCAATCGCCCTGTAAATTGAAAGACAATTTACCTTTCACAATTTGTGTATTTTTAAAACTTTTTTTAAATATTTAATTCCCGCAGGTGTTGAACTTGTCGGAGCAAAATACCGAACATTTTGCTCTGTGCAGATTATGATAGCATTTTCTGTTGGTTACATGGCATTGGCTGGTATTGCATATGGACTTGATGGTAATTGGAGACATCTACAATTGGTGATTGGATTGGCGTATCTAGTTTTCATCCCATACTATTGGTAGGTCTCACATACAGCAATGTTTCTTTTATCTCTATCAGGAATTGTAAGCATTTAACCATCAAAGATTAATTTTGGGCTTGGACAAAGTATGAGATGCAAAGTCTGACAAGTCTGCTTATATTTATTTGTTTGTGTCTGCAGGTTTTTTTCCACCTTATCATGTTAAATGCAGCCCCATGAGAATCACACCAGGACATTCCATACATGAAAAAATACAGCTACACTCAGAAACAGTGTGTTTTGTACCAATGAAAAAATTACAAGATACACTCGTGTCCTGTGATGGCAGCTGTATCAAATTGGTCTCGTATGTACAAGCATATTTGAAACTGTTTAGAGATTACAGCTTAAAATTACCAACAATATGTACTTGACCATCATATGGCTTGTATTTCAAACTACAAGGAAAATAATCATGTGAAATATACCCTATGCATGCACAACAGAAATTTTGTTAAGTAGCGCCCTCTATCGTCCAACTTAAACAAGAAGATCATGGTTGCAGCCTGTATGCTATTTGTAACAATTGCCTGTCAGTACTAAATTACCAGTTTATGTCTATGGATTGGTTCATCCGGTATTTTCCCATTATATCAGCCTCTACCTTATCACAACAATAGAAAACAGTGTAAACTGTTCTATATAAATGTTCAAATATGTACAAAGTTAGGCGGCTTACTCATCTTTCAAAAGGAGTTACAAGTTTCAAATACTAATCAAATTTGAAAACTCAACAGATGGTTTTATGTTTCATTAATTGACTGGAATTCTGTCCTTTTAAGACAGCACATTGAGAAAGGGTCCATTAAGATAAATTACATGGTCCAATGTTGCTGTAGTATGCTATTCCTATAAGAGACATTACCAGTGCTGTACCTGGCCTTGATTTGAACTCTAAGTGAACTCACACTCATCAATAAAGCTATATCATTCTTTGTAGCCCATTTTCAATAGTTCTATCAACTCCAGTAATGATATAGCTATATCATTGAAATGACAATAATGCACAAACAAACATAAAAACCTGTCAAATAGTTTTGTTATTGCTGTACAGTCCACATCTGAATAAAGTGTACATTAAAAGTATTATATGCAAGGTGAATAAAATGGCATTAAGTGGGAATTTAACATTTTCCCAAGCCATGCCAAATTCCCCACCCACAGGTACAAAAATACGTCAAATATCCAAGAGTGGGCAAAAATAGAGGCTACGTGTACAGGTAGGACTTTTCATCAGTCAAAGTTGTGGACATCAACACATGTTGCATGACGATAGCCATGGCAACCGCAACACATTAGCTACATTGTACTGATAATGGGTTTGGCACACTAGATGCTCTTCTGCTCCAGTGTTTCAAATTCCCAGCTGTAGGGCTTGTCAAGGTAATGAAAGTCCCCAATCTACGGATATATTTGCAATCGGTTTTCCCCGTTACCCCACACACCCTCTCCCTCTGGTGTAAAACATTGATGAGTGCATTAACACAGTGATGGCAGCCATTTCAAATTTCAAGTATCAGCAAATGTTGGATTAATTGTTTCTCTAGTATCAAACTTTGCATGTTTACCCCTGATTTCATTCTTGATTTTGCAAGAGAGTGGTTTAAAGTTTCATTTAGGAAAGTGTTCCACTTTCAAGGCACAGGTGTTACCTTAAGCTCATTTAGGGAAGATCTACCTACAAGTAATTTCAGCCTGGGAAGTGTGTGCCATCAACCCTTGGAGGAAAACAAAAATAATTAACATTGTCATGGTCATGTACACATAGATACACATGTCTATGTACTTTTCTTGAAAATTAGTCATCTTTTCCTTTTTTGTGCATTTACTTTTCTGATCACAGGTTAGTTCCAGAATCAGCAAGATGGCTTATACAACAGAAAAAATATGACAAGGCTGAGAAAATACTCAGGAAAGCTGCCAAGAAGAATAAAGTCTCCCTTCCAGATAACTTGTTTGAAGAGGAGAAAGCTAACGGAAAACGTGACACAACAGATAACGATGTCACAATTAAGGTGAATGTGAAAGAGACTCGTCATCTCCGTGTCACATTTGACATCCTCTAGCCAAGTCCATGTGTACAACAAATGGAAATAGGGACGAGATTACAAAAGTATTAGTTTTGAGAGCCAGTAATACAAGGATATTTGTAGTCATAATTCTAAGTAATCACAAACAAATGCAGGGCGGCTGCAAGCAGCTCACTGGTATGTGTCAATATGGTACGATAATACTGAAATTTTAGACCCCATAGTTGCCACCATTGCAATCTCATGATTCTTATGATTGCGTCCTTGTATGTCATGGCCAGTGTCAATTGATTTTACTTGAAGAAGATTTACGAGCAATAAAGTTATAAAGCTACTAAATTAAATGAGAAGTAATTGAAAATAAATTAAAAAGCATCGGTACATTTTTGTTTTGGATGAAACATATCACACTGTTCGATAGCATCAGGCATCTTGTGTTAAGGGTAACTACCAATGGCACAAAGTACACTGCAGAATGCTGAATAGTAAAGTCTTAGTGAGCTGCCGCACACGTAGCCAGTGGGGGTATCAACACCTGTGATGGAGTTGAGTATCGTAGAAATAACTTTATCCCAAACCAATCTAGAATTGTCACTGTTTTGATATTACATAGCTGCATGAGCTTGTGTGTGATAGTAATGCCCAAGTATGATATTAAAATGTTGTTATTTATTATTAACATAAAACTAGCATTATAATAATAGTGTCAACAACAACAAAGACTGCAATATAGATGAAAGCTTAGATGGCATGTGAGTTTGTGTGTTTGTGTTACAAGCTACAGCAATATAGTTGCTTGCCAGGTATCATGAGCTAACAGCTAAGAGCCACTGTAAATTCAACTACTGTATATGTACACCATTAAGTCAACCTAATAATACCCTTGTCATATCATCAGCTGCAGATGAAAAATGAAAAATAATGTGGTGTTATATTGTTTTCTTTATAGCCTGGAAAAAAACAAAATACAATGATTGATTTGTTTAAAACTCCAAATCTCAGATGTAGAACTCTAAATCTCTGTTTTAGTTGGTAAGTTCTAAGTTTGATGTTGTTCTCATCTCTCTCTCTCTCTCTCTCTCTCTCTCTCTCTCTCTCTGTATGTATCAATGTTGTTCACATCAATCAAAGCGTATAACATCTCTGCATGAATACAAAATTGTAACTGATCTTCAAACTGTTCAGTATCTCACCATTAATGCAATGGAACCTGAGTACTACTTTATTCAATTGTGACAATTATACATCACTGTGAAATACTAAGAAACGGTAAAACTGTAGATGCATACCAATAACAAAACAGTTTTTAATGTCCTGAATTTGTGCAGTTTTGATCATGTGCAGTGACTCCTTTCACTTGAACAAAGGGGCTGATTTTGTCCCCTAAGTGAAGACTGTTGCAGTTATTTGGTATGATTGTGTGATTTATTATCTAGCCTTACACTGTGTTATTTATTCACAGTACTACAAACAAAGACAAATATTGTGCAGTTTTAAAAGTTTGCTAACCATCATTCACGTCCTTTTTTCACACCTCTAGGTTTACCTGTAGTTTTGTCTACTATGGTATCTCATTCAACACAGACACATTACATGGCAATCCATATATTTCTTTCCTTATTGCTGGGGCTGTGGAGATACCAGGCTACCTGTCCTCCTGGTGGGCTTGTGACAAGTTAGGTCGGCGATGGTCACTGTGTTTGTGCTTGATTTTAAGTGGGCTGTCACTGGTAGCGTGTGGACTAGTAGGTATGTAGTGTAACCATGGTCCAACCTTTCACTTCAAGTGCTTAGAAGGCGTTGCCGGCAAGCTGAGTAAGAAACAGATTGAAATATTAGCTCTTGAAGAACTTTAGACGACATAATTCTGTGATTGCAACATGACCTCACATCCTGGTACTTTTGATCTGTGTGAATACACCAGTTGAAGTGAGTGCTGTAACATTCAATCATATATGTAAATCTGTATTAAATTGCCACTGAATCTTATTTTCAAGCAAAATTTTACTTCAGTGTGAGTATGAAATGGAAGGGAGGATGTGTGGTTAGACAGAGGTCATGAAAGTTGCCAGTTTGGTTCAATTATGACAGTGAGGAAATAATAGGTTACTAGTTAGCCTGGCTATCAGTATTACAACACCCCCTAGTAAATCATATTGCCAATATATTTGTGTTTTTCCAATCGTATACAGGTTCTTGAACCAGAAGAATTAACAAAATGCTTTAGTTATGGAAGACTTAGAATATGCACAGACTTTATACAAGCAACAGTTTACTACTAGTGAATATCAAGAATTCGTTAACACTAAAGTTGTTCAATTAAAATAGGGGTCAAATGTACTGAGAAGCGAAAATTATCCTTTCCAAATGCACTAAATAAACACTTAAAGTGTGAATTGATTAACAGAGCCAAAACAAAGCCCTTGGGCTGTATTGGTGGTAGGATTTTAAAATAATTTGTGAAAAAAATTATTGTCAAATTATCAGAGGGCATTTAGTACATTAATGGATGGTTTATTACATATGTTGGATTACTGTGATCCATGTAAGCCATTAATCCATATTCTGGGACTATATTGCTTCATTTATTAGATTGAAATCTCAAGGTTCTAGGAGAGACACCCCCTGAACATCTAACTATTTAGCACTTGCATGTACACTAACTCTATCCCTAACGCTAGCCACAACAACATGTACTAGTATGTCTAAGAGGTTAATGCCAGTCATGGGTATCTCATACCATCATACCATCTTACAGCTTTTTAGGACAGTTAGTTGTCCACTAGACATTAAGGTGGTACACGCTTTGACATTGAAAGATTTGAACTTTCCTTACTAAAACTTTCAACAATTATCTGAACAAAGCACAAACAAAAATTAAGCCCCAGGGGGTCATCACACAAATTTTGGTACTAGAGTAGAGAGGCAAATTACCTAATATATCCATTTACTGATATTTGAAATCCAAAATGGCCAACTATTCCAGTGTTAACTCTGTGATTTTGATTTTGATTTTCACAAAGAGGATGAAAACATTACATACTCCGAGAGCTTCAAAATGAGCTCCCAAAAGTGGTAGATCAGAGCAGAATTATAAAAATTAGTGATTCCATGTCCCAGAGGCGTTCCACCTTAAGCCAATCTCCAGCCCCAAGTGGTATGAAGGAATTCAGTGTCCATGTGGATAATGTCCCATGGAATTGCTCTTTTGTTTGAATGTCAAGGCTAGCAATCATAATGTTGATATTTTGAAATGCACCAATAAATGTTAAATTTTGTTAATTAATTTTGTGTTCCCACAGGTAACTCCACTGCCACTATGGTCCTGGCAATGGTTGCCAAACTCTTCAGCTCTGGGGCATTTGGTGCTGTGTACATATTCTCCGCGGAGATCTTCCCAACATCTGTCAGGTAAGGGAGCTGGATTGTAATAACCGCTCTGCTGACTCTGCAAAACTTCTGTTTGCCTTCATTTGCACACAGAGTCCAAATATGGTAATACCAAAACATCTGTCAGTCATGTACCATATGAAAGCTGTGTTTGCCTAATACCTACCCTACACTGTTACAGTTGCAATATCTTGAAATAGATGTACAACCATATGGCTGCTAGAGACATGAATGAAATCAAATTACACTTCCTAAATTTAGTTGACCTATCTGAAAAAACGGTCAATGGTACCCCTGGAACGGAATTAGGGTTTTGGATGAATTCACAACATTTAGCTTTGCCATTTTGTTTTGAAATTACCAAAGTGTCTAGAAAATACTGGATCTCTCTGTTCAAAAGATGCCGCCATCATTAAAAGCATGGACTTCTCAACAGCACACTCATTTTTATGTAAGAAGCATGAATCTACAAAATACCTGAGTTTGATTTGTATGTAGCATTTTCAACCCTGCATATCTCTTCTCAAGATACTTAATTTTCAGGACAAATTTATTTATTCAATGTATTTATTTATTTGTAAAGTTATACATTCCATAATTTATAGATATTTTTATAATTTATATATTCCAATTTTCTCAAGAGTTCCAGTGAAATTCAAAATTAAAAGTCAGCATATTATGGTCTTATTGTGATGAGCTCATACCAACCATGTTGCTTATAAACATAATATTGAAAAACTTTTGTGAGTGCAATGCCAACCTTTGTCTTGTGATCTACCTCATGCAAATTATACAGAATTTTGGTAAAGAAACGTGCATGTGTTCTTTTTATGTCCACAAATGGATTTTGTTCAACCACTTGTACTCATGCCAAAATGAAGGTTGTATATTTCAAGATCCAAAAATTATGAAAATGCCTGTTCAGCTGTTTGCGTTAGACTTGCCCCAAGTCTGTGGGCATATACATATCAAAACAGAGTAAATTGAAGCAATATAATCTGGTAGACTGTTGATGTGATGGCTAGCCAGTAAATGCTGCATACACCCATGAAAATCCAAGTGACCACAGCCAGTCTATGTTTGTGTTCAAAACACTGAATAATACCATAATTTTATAATTTCAAAAATACAAATCCATATGCAGACTGCTGATTAGCATTTAACAAATGACAAAATTATCAATTCAAATGGAACTGGTAGTAGATAGTTTGATCTGTAAGTTCATCAAAACTATGACATACACATGTTTGCTACTAAATTCAGTGTGTCAATCCATAACTGCAACTCTGTAGAAGAAAAGAGATTATTATTCTGACATGATACATAGCTGAAGTACCTGTGATAAAGAGAAGTCAAACAAGGCAGCATTGTATTGGAATGCGGCCTTCAACTTTTTCCCCTAAGTTGAAAATGAGAAAAATGAGGGCTCCATTCTTTCTATACAGACAAGGGACATTGAGCTAATTTCCCATGACAGGGAACAACATGGTTTAAATGGTTTAGAATACATGTAGATTATTTCGAATTGATGAAATAAATGTTGTTTGTGTCAAGATCCAGTTCAGTAATATATCTCACTGACTTTTAGCTTTGAATCATTGTCTATTACCGGACAAATGTAGGACTTTTTAATATAGGCATATTTGCTAGATTCAAAATTTTTTTTGGACAATGTATAAAAAGGTCATTCCTGAAGTGTGTTTAAGCTTCCATTGTTAAAGGGAACAGTCTACTGCACTCTGTGAACAGCAAACAAAATGAGAATAAATTTTATCATCATGTGAAAAATCCTGAAAAATATAGTTGTGAAAGTTGGATAAGTATGTAAGTTATATAGTCACAGCTTCATGATTTTGTTACATATATAGAAATTCTATCACAATATACTCTGTTTGTATTGGACATAAAATCCCATGGGAATGGTCAGCTGTGGTATTTAAGGAGCTACATGCAGATTAGACTGAAAAATCTGTCACTCAAGGGCACTTTTTACGCCCCCCCCCCCCCCCCCCCCACCTCTGAAGAGGAGGGGAGCATAGATCTTTTTCAGTTTACATGCAGACATTTATTAACATAACGATTCCATGACTCTTGCAATTTTCAAAGATGAAGGTAAAAGAACTTCTAGAAATTCTACTCTTTCTACAGAAATGCAGGTATGGGCATTTCCTCAACGTTGGCACGGATCGGGACAGTGATATCTCCCTATGTTATGCTTCTTGTGAGCACTTGGACACCTTTGCCGTACATCATAATGGGTGCCACATCCTTCCTGTCTGGAATTCTGACCCTCCTCCTGCCGGAAACACTCAAACAGAAACTTCCAGAAAGTATTGAAGAGGGAGAAGTTTTTGGAACGTAAGTACCGGTATATAAATGATGACTAAGTGAAATGATAACTTGTGAAATAAATACATGAGTAAACAAAAGATCTGTTTGAAGTGTAATATTGCACATTGTTCACTTGATATGAACTCACACTGTTTACCCAAGATCATTTGTTTCCGGAGATTTTTATCAGACAAGCCTCTGTGGTTACTGTCAACATATCCGGTCCCATCATGTAACATTGATATTTATAGTTACAATTGATGTGGGTGTAGATAGTGTTATCTGGTCTATAATTGTCATGAAAGATCTGCCATATGGTAGAGAAAATGACAGGTGGGCAGTTACACATACAACCCTTGTATGAAATCAATCTGCTGTCACTGTAAAACAGTCCTTGGATGTTTCCAACTGCAGCCAGCCACAAAAATTTCAATATCACTGAAATTTTCACAATGAGGAAAGACGTAATGCTTTATAATAATGTTTGAATTTTTGCATCATATGTTAAAAAGTGCAACGAACAGAAAATACTTTGTTTTGAAAAGATGTTCTCTCTGAGTTTGCAATGCACAAATTAAAGGAAAAGTTTTGCCCTGCTGTCAATAATTCTAGAAGCGGAAATATGTTTTCAGTGAAGTTTCACGACTTGTTTAACATGTTTGGTAAAGAAAAAGTAATGATTTTTGAAGATTTTGTCATCAGCGCAGATCAGATGCCATGTAGCCAAACTGATACACTTGTGAGTATTTTGAATTAATCTTAAATATTGACATGATGGATATCAGGAATACAAGCCGAACTAAAAGGAAGAAAGACTTTCATGAGAATGCCTCATTATTTAACATTCAGCAAATTAAATAATCATGGTGATGGATTGATGTAGTCTCCCTGAAAGCAGAAAGTAATAACTGTACATGTACCAGCAGGTGAAGGAATGTTTCAGATATTTGAATGGAATGTATGACATTAAGATACAGTAGTGACTCTGATTTACATCGTACAAAAGACATAGAAAAAACTCTACTTGATAGACTTGTTTGTACAAGCCAAAATCTTTGAAATCCATAATCAGGATCATTAAAAGTTTGTGTTGTAGTTTTGCATAATGCACAATTTTTGGCTAATGAATATTCTTCATTGATGAAATGAGTGATCGTCGGTTGATTTGCATACTGAAACGATGCTTATTGCCTCACTTTGCATAAATTAACATCATTATTGAAGAAATTGAGCACTAGATGTGTGGTATTGATAGTTTCCTGGCAGTTTAAGTTCGAATTAAATGCATACACCTCATAACATGTGAAAATAGTTCAAAGTTCAACATGATGGTCATGCGAATCCAAATTTACCCTTGGCAACTTTGGACTACTAATATTAACATAGTGTGATTGTTACAGTATAATTTAACGAATGCCAACTTCATACATGAAGTGTTTTGAACAGACTTGCTGCATTTTCCAAACTATAAATAAACATCAATGTCTCCAATACAAAGAATTTACATACTTACATGTATGCTATTGAAATGAAAGCTGGCATCACAGTTTGCATCTTTCAAAATCAGTCCACACCCTGAAAAGTGCGGCAGGTCATCAAAAATGGCATATATTTGTAACAGTACAGCAACAGCAATGTCCAAACTGTAATCATTGAATAGCTGATACAACAACTCACCTGGTTTTTGCTTGGCATTGAGTATCACACTTTGTAATGATGGGATGTCAGATGCTCTGGACTGTCTTGCAAAGTACAGTCCATCATAACAAGATATTTGTGATATTTGATGTGCCAATGAGTAAGTTTCATTGTTTTAGCCAGCGTGGGTAAAATGATAAGATGAAGACATCTAGAATAAGTTCACTAAGCTACATGTAGAACAGAGCACTGCCACAGACATGTAACTCTCCGCAAACTGTTCTGTGACTCATGTTGTCACTGAGAACATTGTAGAAACACAGCAATCTGCTCAGACTCCACAACTGACAGGATTCAGTTAGTCCACTTGCAAAGCTGAGCCATCACATTGTCAGCCATTTGTTTTTTCTCAAATGGTAGCTCACAGTTGTTGTCAGAAATAATGTTAGTGCTTCTGTACTTTGATTGAAATATACAACCTATGAACACAAGTCTTTCTGCTCCTTTTAGCTCCATCATGTATCATATTATATTGCCATGTAATATGTATGGCATGTTGGCTATCACATGATCATATCACACTTCATCATGCTATAACATGAATATTGCATGCCACGCACAGTGGGAAAATGTTACTGTAATCTCAGTGCCTGTGTTTGGGATTAAATGGGCGCAACTCTCAATAATGGCATGTCATCATGCTGCATGTTGAATGACAGCTCTTGATTCAAAGCATGAAACAAGCAAATTTTGAACAAGATTTGCAGGTAGTGATATAACAAAACAATATTATTGTGTCCAAAAAAATTGTCAATTACTTTCAGACTGTACACAAGGTTTCATCCAGAGATGCTGCAATCCAAACAAAAGGATGACTCCTTCTTTAATTTTGTTCAAAAGGGGAAAAAAGTGATTGCGATCAAGCTGTAAATTCTGATGCCCTAATAATTTTTTCCTGTTTGGAAAAAACAGTTTCTTGTTCTGCTCTCAATACCCTGTAAAAATGCTTTGTATTCCTGAATTTTGGTCCAGACTAGAATTCTCTTGTTTAATAATAACAGCTCATATTGAGCTGAGAGTATTTTTTTAGCAAGCTTTGATTGTATTTACCGTACATATTTATGGGGGAGAAGAGGGAAAAGTTCTCAATTAATAAACAAAATAGGTGAAATTATCATCAAAATTACAACTATTGACCCTTTGAAATAGAGATATCACTTGATATATTTAATATCTTGTCTGCATAATCTTGATCAAAGTTTGATTGAGTAAGATCTGTGGTTGCTACATGCAAAGCTTTAGGCAATTGTGTTAGTAATGCATGCATGGAGACTGCAAAATATCTTTCAACAATTTCTACAGCATTCTTGGGTTTTTCTTTGCTGCTATTGTTTGCAACTAACAGTTTCCATAATGATTTCTATCGGCAAACTGTGTAATCATCAGTATATGATGAAAAATATCTTTTACAATGTAAGTCAAGCAAACTATACAGCATATCAAGTCAATATCAAAAATCACCAAAACCATTATTCCCTTGCAAAATGTATTAATTTTAACAAACTGAAAGAATGACGGCACATAAAAAGCATATCACATTTGCACAAATTCAGATGTTTACCCTGATTGCGATGTTTGGAAGTTTATTCTTGTCTTTTGAATGGCTTCATTTTTTCTGTATAGGAAAAAAATGAGTCTGCAATATGACAAAGAAGACACAGAGGGACAAGATAGTGATGAAGCTGATGACACATCTTCAAAGACTCCTCTACTTTCTGATGTTCGTAACATACAGATCTAAGGTTTCAAAAGCAAAATGAAAACTCTGTCTTCTGTCAACTTCCACTTTCTCTGTTTGTGTCTACCTCACAGAAAACTGACCAAGAAATAAAGGGTTAAAGGTCACCATATTTGTGTTATCCTGTTCTTGAGATTTAGTACACATAAATTGTAATTTAATAATTTGTTTGATAATGAAATGGGTCTCATAAAAATTTTAAAAAAAATTGATTTTAAATTTATGTAATTATTCGGTTGTGTATCCTTTTGTACAATACTGCTTTGTTTTCATTCTCTGTTGTGTGACTTATTGCACTTTTGCTTTAAGGATCACTGGTGTCAAGGTCACTCTCTATTAGTTTGGCTTTCATTTGCATGTTCATAAGTCATAATCCCAGTTCCTTGCTGTGCACCCTCACACAATTACCACTGACAGTGAACAATGGTACTGCATGCTTCAAATGATAAAAATTCATAGGGATTGGAGTTAATCTCAATCATTAACATAGAACAATTAGAGGAGTGTCTGGAAGGAAAATTATATCAAAACCAGTTTTTCAGCCTTCACATCTTTTTCTATACTTCTACAGATAGCTTATAAATATTTACTTGTTTTTGTTACATCGGTTGAAAACTTTGCTTTTCTATTGGCATTCAGTGTTTTGTACAATCATATTGTTCAAGAGCAGTGAAGTCTGCCAATATGGAAATATGTTTGATACATTCTGCAGTGTAAATACTCTTTTTCCTATGAGTACTGGAAAATTCAACTAGACAGCCAAATCTGAATCACTAAGAAAGAGAAAACGTGCAAGCTGTGTGATATTATAAAAAGAAAAAGGGTAGAAAACTCTTGCTGGACCATGTGTGAAAAACCACTTAGTGTGAAAAGGAATGTTTTCAGCTCCAAATCTACCTCTTATAATCCACTGCCATTAAATTTCCTGAAAAACAAGTTTAAACTCAAGCAATAGAGTTTTACCAAAATTAAGTTGGTCAAGGGTGGAGCAAGCTCAGTCCTAGCAAAGTGGACTTTGTGTAAATAGGAACTCACTCTCTCCAATTTTCATAAAAACCCTGTCAGCTTAAATCTCTCAAACTACCCAACTCATCTGTAAATATGGTTTGATAAATACACAAGGAAATGGAGACACTGGGGTTGAAAACCTCATACTGCATGCTTGTTTATACTCAGCAAAGTGTTACATCCATGTAGGAGACCATGAGACATTGAAATCATCAAAAGACAGCAGATTATGCAAACACTTAGGGTATGGAAGACAGATTCATGGTGTAGCTATAGTCAATAGACTTTCTATTGTAGTAATTTATGCCAAGTATTTCAATCCTCTTGAACACAATGATTTCTCAGTTTGTCTTAATGTCATTGCAGTGCTCACAGCTGAGGTGTACATACTTAAGTCCCACAGTGTTTACAAAATATAGAGAGTGTGCCTTTAACACCAGTGTTCATGTCTACACACTAATAATTATGTGTTCATTGCTTTCATGACATTTACAATTTAAGTTAACTTTTCATTAAACCTTACTTCTCCATGCTTGTGATATAAATTACTTTGAAACCTTACAAAAGTATCCAGTGTTCTCCACAGCTAGGAAAAACAAAGGGTGGCCAATTTACACAGCAATACATAATTTGCATATTCTTTTGTTGTGAAAATATATTTTCTTATAGTTATTACCATATGAATAGCTTGCTCCAAATACAGAGGGGTGGCCCACATCTAAACATTCCCTTGTGGAGAACCCTGGGATCCAGTTTCATGGCATTGTGCAATATGCTTTGATTTGCAAAGTAACTGGACAGCCTAGATCATTTGATCAACAGGGTCATAGGTCATTCAGAGGTCAAGTTCTTATCATCAGTTTGTTACTTTGCACAACATACATGCAATAACAAGCATTATAGCTCACTGGTACAAGTAACAAGTCCATGCTAATATAGTCATTCTTTGTAAATATGGTTGATTTTTTATCAAATTTTTTATGTGGCATCATTTTTTTTGTAAAATTTTTTATACATCTCACTTTGATGCCAAAGGTGAATATTTGACCCTGAAATTATAAGCGGATCACAACAAAATGATGAGACAACAAAGTATATCAGGGAGCGCCTTCAGAGTCCAGTGTTTCAAGATCTTTTCAAATTTGAGTAGATGTACTCTGAAGATACTATGTCATCATTCTTATTGGTTGTTGTGTTAAGTAGCTGTCAAGAAGCCAGGCTTATACTCAACACCACACTGTACTCAGGTGGTGAACTCACAGGGTGTAGAATGCATCCCCACACACTAGCTCAGATTACAATATTGCCCTAGCTTGATGAATGTTCAATGTGCAGAACTTAAATTTCAGGAGACAAAGAGTTTTTTGTCATTATTCCAGAGATCTGCACATGTATGTGATTTTACAGGGTCAAAAATTGACTGTTTGGTATTTAAAATAACATTTTTAAAGATTGATGCAAAAACATGGTTGTAATGCATCTCAATATTTGTCATGGTAACTCTAAACACATTTCTTTTTAGGTCCTATGTCACTCTAACTTTGTCTTTTGTAGAAATGACATAAAAAATGCAGAATTGATTGTCTTTTCATGTAAAATACATTGCTTTATGTTATTCCTACAAGTTAAGGTCACCAGTGAATGTAAAATACTGTACATCATACTAATAATTTTCAAATAAGAGAAATGTTCATGCACAAAACAGAAAAGTAATCAGAATAGTGTAGTTATTATGCTGTACCCATGTAAAGACATAAATTTTGTAACTTTTATAACTAAAAGCATCCATTTATATTCATGTAAAATAAATATTTGGGATATATTTTCTGCATCATTTATTAATTAATATTTCTATCGCTTTGTTCGTTCACAACATATTTCTGTATGTACTACGTGCACATTGTCAGTCTAGCAACCAAGCAGTGTATCATTTCAGAAATGTCATTGTAGATTTGTTTCCAGTTTAAAAAGTACAGTAACATTACAATTTGACAAGTTAAAATACCAAATTAATACAACTGAACAATTCCAAAGCCACATTTAGGCTTTCAAAAAACTGAATGTTGACTTAACTGTAACTGAAGTTCAAATATAGCTTTTGGCAAAAATAAAGCCGATAGACAATTTTGATATTCCATAAGACAATACGTAATTGCTCTGACAAAAGTGGTACTGGCTTTTGTCACAAATTGGCAGCTATATTTTGTATACTCTTCCAACAGCTGCATATGATCAGCTACCATGATTTCTATGCAACATGCAAGTGATTACTAACATTGACAATTCTGAAATAATCTGTTGCTTGTTTCCACATCATATGACTAATAATCATGTAAAAATATTTTGTTGTATTTTGTTCCTCCAATCACACCCAGTGTTTCCTAATCTAGTTACCACTGAATCTTTTCCAAGCGTAAACCCTTTCACCTCCGTATCCTGTATTCAGTTTTACTACTGTATGGAAAACAATGGAGGCATTTCATTCCTATTTTCATGTCCATAGACATAATGTACTGTGTGCAAACATTAAGGTTGAACCATGCTTTGAAAGTGAAAGCGTTAAAGGTAGAATGCGCCCTGTGGACAGATGTTGAGACTCACATTTTTGCAGTACCTTTCCTGTCTACCGTCTAATTTTTGAGCTCTTGGAGTAAGAAACACAATTTTCACAATCTTATGTGAAAATCAACAACCAAATTTTTCCCCATGGAGTGAGCACAGGGACGGCAGCCATTTTGAATTTCTAATATCAGTGTATTTAAGGTAATTTGTTTCTCTAGTGCCAAAATTTTCACTATCACCCCTGATTTTTACTCTTGATTCCGAAAGAGAATGGTTTAAAGTTTCCAAAGGTTTGAGCAAAAGTTAAAGATTTTCACGATTGAGCCACATACTACATGTACCTAAGATTGAAAATAATGCTGTGTTACATTTATGTGGCATACTTCGAAACTGAAAAGATTTGGAGTTTGCTTGAATATTTGTCAAGGACACTTTATATTGCTCCCCTTAAAAGAAAAATAAAAATCAGGGGTCACCATACAATTTTTGTTCTATTAGAAAAACTAGTTACATATATGAACACTTGAAATTCAAATGGCCGCCTACGAAAAATTAAAGATTGAATGACCACCAGAATAAGACAGGTAAAACTTCATTTACTTTACAAGCTATGTAAGCCCACACTAGCAGTGGACTAGAAAAGTATTGTAAACATTTGAGAGTCCCAATATCTGTCAGGAGGCACATGCATCCTACATTAAAGGGATACAGTCACCTGTAATCTAAATATGCCCATATATGGTCAAAGGGGCGTTCCTTGGTATTCAAATGCCAATGTGAGGGCGCTGTTTTTAAAAAGCAGCCACCCGCTTAAAATCTGTGATTGGTTAGATTTTCTCTTTCCATGGTAACTGGCAAAATTTGGAACAGGTGACAGTACACCTTTAAGGGCTAAGAATAATGGACATTAAGAAGAAACTTTTGAAGGTTTTAGAGATACTCTTATGGGGCAGATTTTTATCTGCACTGTATAATCATAATGACACATTTTGTCCTGTGACTTTATTTTCTCAGAAGAAAAATGGGAAAAGATATTGAAGCTGGAAAAGAAGATGAAATTGAGTTGCTGTTGCATGAACACAGCGAATCAGAAGAAGAATATTCTGTCATGTGATGGCCATTGTTACAGTAACTACACATTATTTTTTGTCTGACTGAATTCAAATTTCTTGAACAAAAGTTCATGGAATAGCTAATATTGTAAAGTGCATCACTGTATTAGCATTCTTGGAATAGTTTCATTGACAGGGTTCAATAGGAGAAACCAATAATTTCCAATATGCTTTCCTTTTTTCAACCCAGTATCTATGGGACCATGTCTTTTGAAGGGACAGTAGCCTTGATGATTTTGTTAATATTTTTGTTTTTCATGTCAACTTCAGTTTCTCGTTCTACTCCCCAAAGCATATTGAGACATCCAGTATTCAGCTTGTCAACTCAGGCTGTACATCTGTACACTGTGTCACTGTTGTAGCATGTACATGAATTGAATGCATTGTTGTCGTCGGCAAGTGAATTCAATTCCACACCTACATTTAATTGTGAACGCACATTTTGCACAGGCAGGGATGCTTTATTGACAAGCTAAATAGTCTGTTTCTTAACATGCTCATGGGGAAAGAACAAGAATTTGCAGTTGACATACAGAAGAAAAATAGT
Organism: Ptychodera flava; assembly: GCF_041260155.1. Lineage (NCBI taxonomy): Eukaryota > Metazoa > Hemichordata > Enteropneusta > Ptychoderidae > Ptychodera > Ptychodera flava. The sequence goes on along the minus strand of NC_091944.1, from coordinate 5,725,197 downwards.
GATCAAAAGTTTCAGCTACTGGCAATGAGACATTTGAGTGGTAAAAGGGTACAATGGTTGCCCTCCGATGTTTTTTGTCAAGTGTGTATCAGATATGCTACTCACATCATTTTGTTTATTGAAACGCCCTAGAACAGGGTTTGATGTGATATACCAAAGTAAATGTTTTTCAGAACGGATCATCAAAAGGGATCCAGTGTCTTGTACCAACCAGAACTCTGCTGATGAATAGAGAACTGTTCTAACAAATGACAAACCTCAATTTCAAATTCAGGAAAATTAGCTGACAAATATTCAGAATTGACATCTTTTGAGTTAATTGTTAATGCAAAGAAAGTATTTAATTTCTTTCTTGACATCAAAGAATGCCAAACAATGCTGATTGTTTTTTATGCTTGATTGCTTGCCTGCAGTAACAAAAAAAGTCTGTAAAGTGCAAATATTTATTGATACACATATATGTACATACACTTTCAAAAGTTTAAATGTACATTTGCATAAGAAATTTTGATGAGATGCCATTATTAAAGCAACTAATTTTGCTTATCAGAGTCGCTGATGAATCACAGCTGCCCATGAATTGGCTGAATTAATAATAGCAAGACCTCCAAATTGAAGAATATTTTTCTTAATATTTTTCTGTGGATAAACAACAAAAAATTGCCCTGTGACTTGGGATATACATGTAATCTGGTGATGTTGTAGAATAATAAACATTAGCAGATACGGGTATTTGTTCATCAAAGGGATAGAGAAGTGTTATAGATTGTCTCTACTTTGTTGTCTATGTATACAAAAAGCTCACTACTCCAAATAGCATCCAAAATGGTTAGTATTAACATGGTTATACTTAAAAAAACTTGTTTGTAATGTATCCCAATGCCAAAACATCAGTGTTTCTTTTTGAAGTCCACTTAAAGGTATACAGTCCCTGTAATTTAAATATGCCCATATATAGTCAAAGGGGCGTTCTTGGTATTCAAATGTCCATGTGAGGGCGCTGTATTAAAAAGCGGCCACCCGCTTAAAATCTGTGAATGGTAGATTTTCTCTTTCCATCGAAACTGTGGCGAAAGTGGAACAGGTGACAGTATACCTTTAATGTTTCAACCTTCACCATGGTGCTTGAAAAGCCAGGGTGTACTATACCCATTCAGGTATGTTTTGGGGACCATTTTTGTAAACACTTTGATGGTTTAGAAGGCAAGGTGTACTTCATCATCCACAACTTCAGAAATGATTTATCAGGTGCAACGTACTTGAAATTTGTATTTCAAAATATATCTTTATAGTCTGTTCTAGGAACAGAAAGAGAATCATTTCACAGGGATTTGTATGGAAAATAAACGAATATGAAATGCATATGATTGATGTTCTTCTTCAATGTATGGTAAGGAGTGCGCCATACACGGTAACTCTGTTCAGGTGTGTGAAATTTACATGCTGAATGAATTATTCAAGAACATTGTCATGTTATCTGTGCATGAGATAGTTTCACTACATCGTGAAAATAAAATGATAAAACTGAATGCCAATATTAATGTAAAAAATGTGAAAATTTGAAGTAAAATCTTATCGTATGCTCGCATGAGCCGTTATGCTTGACTTCAGTCTCCCACTGATTTCGGGGAGCATCAAGCTGCCGGAGACAGGATACTTGGGCAAGCTAAGATGGTAAAATGGCCGGCCATCTTTAAATGTGTGCGTACAATTTGTCTGTCGTATTTGTATGCTGTACTGTCACAAGAAATGAACGTTTCTTGTTTCTGTGCGCAAGTTATTTCCTCCCACCATCATTGTAGTTCATCATTGTAGTCAATAGCAATTACGGGCTAGTTGTGAAAATGCGAAACTTCTGAAGAATAGTGGGTCTAAAGTTTGGCATTTAAGTCGGCTGCATATGACGATTCCTTAGCATTTGCATCAATGCAACAAACGTTCAGAAAATTTAACGCGCTTTTTGATACCCTGTGCCCACATAGTAATTGTATTGCCAATATAGATTTGTGGACCATATGTTCTCCATTGTACAAACTGTGCATGTTAAATTCGGAAAGCCAACTTCCTCTTCTCAGCATCCATGGCCGTTAACACTTTGAGAAGTCCAAAGACATTTTCAAAAATTCGCCGTCGTTTTTCATGGATCCATCCAAAAGAGTAAAAATTCTAGTTTGTTCTCATTCGTCCTGAGATGGTAATGAGTGAATGTAATACTTCCCATAGATGTTCAATTATTCAAACATCTCTGATTTTAAAGTTATGATCAGCATATACAGTAAGGTCAAGTTGTACTATAAATTATGACAAGAAAATACTGTCGAAATCATCAGCTATGCTGTTTACGGCATTTTTCTGGTCTCGCACACTGTAGAGGTGCATTGTGCGTTACGAGTTTCAAGCGAGTAAAGTTTACGCATGCGCGTCTGCTTTGCCTGAACGTGAAGTAAGTGACATTACTCAAGGTCATATAGAGAAATTTATTGCTTTCCAATGCTATCACGTTTAGAATACCAGTGTCGGCAGCTCTAGTACTCGAAAGGAGGCCATAGCAGCGAGGGTCACATTCGATTAGAGATGTCCGTGATCTTTATCAGCGTTATTTCATATTCGGAAATATTAACTCTTCTCTTCCGAGACTGTTCAATCATGGATGTAAAATCTATTTTTTACATCCATGGTTCAATCAAATACCAGCGAAACGTGACGTTCATCTGAAATGAAAATAGAGTAAAGTAGATGTTACATCCAATAGGACAGTTCCAACAAGAAGGGCGTTCGCTTTTAATCGTTTCAATTTTACTTGTACTGTGTTCTGCCTCCCAATGCAGTTGCTGTCTATTCATGTTATTACACAGAGACAGTTGTGATTTCAATCTCTGTCTTTGTTTATGTTTTCGCAAAGCTACAACGTCTGCTGTCTTTCTACTACGGTAGCTTAGAACCGGAGTCGAACAATATAATACCAGTTTATAGATAGTCTTCCTGTAACATCAATCGACTCCTGGACTAGTATTTTGTTGGATGACGCGATAATTGCCTCGTAAATGCTTGTTTGCACTCGCCGCTCAACAACTGGTTGTAAAATAAAAGTGAATTACACATTTAAGCTGTAAGAATATGATCGGATATGTTCTTCGGGTTATATTCCATGAAGGGTATACACCTTGACAACTCGTCAGAACGAAAATGTTCTTTAAAATGTCGCCAATACTTCACAATATGCTCGTAAAACACAAGTCTGTCACTCTGAACCCTTTTAGAAATAATTTCTAAAATACAACTATTTTCAGCATTTTGAGACTCGTATTAGTAACTTTATGTCTACTTATCCTTCCCAAGTACCGCGATTGTACGATTATTAACACGCAAATAGCCTTAACCCAGACACTAATAGTCATTTTGTTGCCCGTGTGAATTTCAAGGCCGGACATAAATCCAAGATGCACATTTTATGTAAACAGGCGAAATAGGCAAAACGGCGAATAATAGGAATGCATTTCAACACGCCTTGAAAACCGTTTCTAGGATGCCGTCCAAAACTATGGCTTATCCACAGAACAAGATCGACAGAAAGAAATTAATTTGGGCTAATCAGACTACGGTATGTACCTGGTCCTTTCATGGCTATCCGTGTTAGTGCTGCACGGAATGTTTCAGCTTTTATGGGTATTGATCATGAAATCGAAAGCCTGATTGAACTTTTATTTCATCTCGCCCAAATCAATGCAAGACCGTTCGCCTCCACCTGTACAGAGTGATTTCTTCCCATGGTTATTTTCTACTATCGGAAGACCAGGTACAGGAATTCTGATATCTGAACAGTGGAAGTGAAAACAGAAACATCCCTATAACATACAGCACTTTGTAGTCCTGTATCAGGCCAATGAATGTAAGTCACTTCAACCGACAAGGTAGATTTATTTGGCGTCAATAGGTTTTGAGATATCGTCCTATCAGGGCAAGTACTGAACAAGTAATGGATGAAGATGGCATGTTCCTCCTGTTTTACTGCCTCTACTTCGGTCTGCATCATGGCACGAAGTGGGGCCGGTAAAACATAAAGGTACAGCATAAAATGGTGTAGGCCTATGCTTGAAACTCTGAAATGGACCCTAAAATGGTCAACGGGGTTAGGGGTTTACGCAAATCTCAACTCATCTTCAGGCAGAAAACACCTTCGGAACCTCCGGGGTTGTTTGATAGTTGCCCAGTGAGCATATCCGGGTTTACCTGAACAGACCACCTCCCCTACGATTAAACCAGCGAGATGTCATCGTGCGCATGCGCATCACTCTGCCCATTCGGTGTCGCTTTTCAGTCACTCGGTGAAAGGTTTGCACAGGTACGGGATCTGAGTGAAAGGTAAAAAAAGGGCGGCAATTTTACAAGGTCGGGGTGTCAGGGCGATATTGCACTGAAGGGATAAATGATATCGGGTGTAAATCGTCTCGTAACAGGTATCGTCTGGTGTCAAAAAAAATAATCGCAATCATACCAATCCATAATCCAATAACACTAGGTCAAAATTTGTAAGACAATAGATGTAAACATAGACACAAAACAGCACAGAACAGACAGTAAATAGACGGTACAAACAAAGACAAATCCATGAAAGAAAGATATATGGACCTCTGGCCAAAGACCAAGAAGTGATGTCAGGTGTTTCGAAAATAGTAAGCGCATCCTGCCCCACATGTGGCACCCGCCATATATCAATCTGTAAGTCAGATAGGTAGTGGTCACTACTAAGGCCCAATGTCACCGATGCCATCAGTGATCATTTGTCGAAGAGAGATATTGTATTTATCTACCAGCTTGCGATACCTGCCAAAAAAGCGTTTGAATGTAGAGACAAGTCTTGCTCTGGTGTAACCTTGATTTAATTAGATATCATCAATGCTATTGTCTTTTATCTTCTTTCTTGTCTGAAAAAAATAACATGTTCTTTGCTGTGTTTGGATTTTATTCCTGCGAGCGAAGTCCTACAAACTATACCGTGAGTTTCAAAAAGTACGTAAAATCTTTTTTACGAATCATGTTCTCCTCGCAATATCCAATAAGTGATATCCATCCAATGCAGACTGCCATCACGTGTATTTTAAAATATTTGTCACCTTGCTTTTGGCGACATTAAAAACTCGATAATCTGTAATTTTTGAATGGTTTGCTCTGTGTGTAGGGTAAAGTTTCTGCTCTTCTTCCAAAGTCACAATCAATGCCTGTACTTTTCAATTTTCAATACAGCCTAAACGTGTGTACTAGCCAGTGTTATTACTGACAACTAAATTCTCATGAGGACAAGAATTACAGCTCAGAGAATGTCGTTTTTGATAGGGAAATTGGATATTGTACACAATATTTTGTGTTTCCTAGGCTGATGCTTTAGGTCGCATTTCTTGTTTACTAGAACAAAAAAAAGGAAATTTGATAAAAAATGCTCTCAATCGCATTAAGCGACGACATGTACCCTTTCTATCAGAGGACAAATAATGAAAATTCATTAAAATTGTACGATTATCCCTATCGGTCATGCAATGGTGAAATTTGCTGTCATGTATTTGTTATTATTCTTTGCCACCCCCTCCCCCAAATTAAACAGGATTCGGAATTCCCCTATCGATTTTTTGTATTCTTGAGATTTTTTGAAAATATTTCGTCATGAGATAACGGCAACTTTTCAAAGAAAATGGTATCAGAGATACCGCCTATTCAGACTAAGCGCGTAGCTTTAACAAACCCCGTCATCGATGACGTTGAACTTTAATCCGCCTAATATCTGAGTGTAAATGGGGATTAACCAACAGGTCAAAGTCCAAAACCCCACCTCAGACACCATATCTGACCCCACCATGTAGTCTGCCCATTTCCATCAAACAGACATGAAATGCGGAGATTACAATTTGATACTTCCGCAGATTATCAGCAATTAAGCCCAAGGCTCGGACACCTAGCTAGGTCCGTGGTTCAAGTATGGGTAAAATAGGAAGGGTCGCAGATGGTTGACTTAAACGTTTTGGTGCTGTGGTCCGTTTATTGCAGGTTCAGTAAAATTTGAATTGGGTCTGAATAACAAGCAGCCATATTCTCCTTTATATAGTAGTTATCAGTGTTATTGGACCATGTCTTCTTCAGTCTTATAGGATCTGTTCTTCCACCTCTTTCGATTACGATATTACTATTGGGTGCTTGAAGTCTGAGGATGAGCTGATAACTGCAGTAACTGTGTGTCATTCTGTATGTAATCGGCTTTAGTGTACCCGGCTCTCCAATCATACACAGACCTGCACACAGAGTTACAAGCTGCTAGTCTTTTAGGAAGTCCACCCGGACATATTCCCCCTTCCCCCGTAAGAAGTCATGTGACAAGTTTCGAACGTCACGATGACCACACTAATCTGCTAATCTGCCCTACTCATCATCGAGATCCGTATGCTTGTTGCCAAATTGTCATCGAAGGATCAAAGAACCTAAGAAAGCTCTACTAGACATATTAAATTAAATCTTTCAAGTATCAAAGTTAACTTGAAAAAGCGAAGGTTCATTTTGTATACACCGTTAATGGTTTTAAAGTGGTTGTCAGGGTGACGCCAGGGAGTGGTAGTTTTGAACAGCTTGGCAGTTAGTTACATTAGGTGTCGCAACCTAAAGCGATTGCCAATGTTCTCAACCGATGACAACTTTCTATCAAAAGCAGAAGTATTTATGAAATCTGCACAATTGTAGAAGTCAGCGTTCTTTTGTGGGCGATAAATAAAATGATGTTATCGCAAAGTATAGCTGCAAACATGTATAACTTAGTATTGTCCAAGGTAACTCAGGGCTCATCCGTCGTTAGTGACGATAGCACAGCTCTACCGTTATCCACAGTTATTCATCTCTGGAGTAACAGCGGTGTAAACCGTGACACACAGAGGAACAGTATTATGACTTTAACATTGAATTGCATATTTCCACCACTCTTCACCCTAAAGTATGAATGCTAATATAAGCCTTGCCAAAAACGCAGCGTGCAATATGCAATGTTATTGTCATTGATGAATTGAGTTCTAGTCAGAACTAAACTTGAATGCACCTGTCAACATCAATATTTGACCTTAGGCGCAATACGAGTTTACCACTATGTATTTCAAAATAATTTTTGGAGTGAAACAGGAAAATGTATTGAAAGGCTTACACTTTTGCTAGAACTTTCCGCAAAAAATTGATATACATTCAACAATTCCCTTTAGAAATCGAGAATAAAAATCGAGTCTCACTGTACGTGCAAAATTTGCTATCAGAGAAACATTTCCAAATATTTACCGACACTCTATACATATATTTAAAATGGCCGTCATCCCTGTGTTAACTGTATGGCGAAATATTGATTTTTGTTTAAAGAATAAGCTAGTGTTAAATTCAGTCAGTCAATGAGCTTCAAAATGAACCTCCTTAACAAAAATGGTAGACCCAAACACTGTAAAAGTTTGAGAGTCTGAATAACTGTTCTCATGGTATATTCTACCTCATTTGACATCCTGTGTGATTGCATATTGTAGATGTGGATGCAGCACGCACAATGACAAGTGATATCCTTCGTTTGTTTTTCGGTAAGCTGAATGTTCCGTTACCTAATAGCGTGCTTTCAATAGAATTTCATTACGCGGAAATGAACATTCTAGCTGATTAGAGTTGTCCAACATACTCGATCTTTAACACGAAAAAGCGAATGATGAACTGTTCAAGTTATTTACGTGTGGTCAGAAAATCCCTATCCACCTTGTAGCTAGCATGGTCGGCTCCCGGCTCTGGTTTCCAAACGCGCGACCAAGCTTGTGCGCGACATTCTATTGACGCGACCCGGCTTGCACAGCGCGCGCGCAAACACCGAATGTAATACCACAGCTTAGCAAGTCTAAGAAAACCGCGTTTGCGAATTATCTATTTTCCTGTTGCTTCTGATCTTTGCCATTCGCAGGAGATTCATTTCATCCACTTTTGATATACATAAAAATCTAATCTAAATCCAATACCGCAAGCATGTGACATCACTTCCTTGAACAGTCAGTGAAGTCCCGTTTCGTTTTATCAACTGACATCGTGTAATCTCTTGTATCAGGATGTCTGGAACCTATTAATCGGTATTTTTACTTCCCTTATAGCATCTTAAATAGACGACGTGTTCAAACCCGGTAACTTTCGATATTCTCATGGCTCTGCTTTATAAAAACAAGTACATTTTCCCATTCTCCATAGTTTTGTGATACAAAGTTTATCCTTACCAACACAATGCATAGTAGTCTATAATATGCCACGGTACTATAGGAAGATTAATTGCAGTATAGGGGCTAATATATTATAAATTTCAGCTAACTACAAGAACATTGGCATTAATCATAAAAATGAACATGTACATTGTATCGGCAAGTTCGCAACGATGAGTTTTTGATTTGATGTTGGAAGTGGAACAAGAATTAACAATATTTTACATCGAGGACAAAAATATATATTAAAAGCAGCAGCTTATGGAACTATATGTAACACGCGCATCGAAACATAAGTTTCATAACCTTGGCCAAGCTTTTTAAACCAATCAATGCCATAGTAAAAATTAAGGAGACTATAAGAATTTCATTTCTCAACAAGCTAAAAATAAGTCAACACAAAAAGACGACTACAAAGAATCATGAAAATGTAGGTGTTCTATAAAGTATCTTCACGCACACAGTGGTTCAGTTTTCTGATCGACGAATACCAGCGTAACGAATAAAAATGCCATCAATTAAAACGATTCCACGCCGAGGGGAAGGTTGGTCATGGCCTTCGTGACGGCTACATGAGTTTTTCAAAGAGTATTGATCCTTGGTCCCATATCTCGCTAGTCGTTTAGTTGCTAAGCTCTCGCGATTCGGGGGTTGGCCTTCAGGTTGGTTTTCTGACCCAGTGGATTTAGAGAAATTGATGAAAACCGGAAATGTCGCCAGACAACGGAGACACGTCGCAAAAACATGATCTCAAGAGCCACCAAGCTGTTCGTCGTTTCTTTTTTTAATTTGCAAATTCAAAGGAATGAAAAAAACATGTTCCAGCCAATGGCACAATTCCCTAGGTCTGTCCCTGTGATGACAGACTGTGATGCAATCCATTACCATTGCCATTGCCTTCACATAAATGTGAAATGCGTAGTTTTGGCGGCATTCCAGGAAAATGAGCAGACGACACGTTTTATTATAATTCAGGCACAGTGACGCATTGGCCTCGTCCTATATTTGGAGAACGGTTAACAGTATGCATGACGTCATTGACGCGTGGCCCAGCCCTCCTCAGCTGTTGGTCACCCACTGTACATGTGATCAAATAGCCGGTCATAGTACTCACATTAGTAACGATATATACTCAGTTCGTCAGCTATCTTCCTACCATGGCGGTGTGTAACATCCGTGTCTCCAGTTCGGGGAACAAAGGGCTTCCTTACCTCCTCGTCGTCCTCGCGGAAATTTGACGAAGAGAATTCTGATTTGCCGGTCGGCCGGTCTGGACATTTTTGTTCGTCGTCTTTGTACCGTTTACACTGTTTTAAGTGGCGACGACGATCCACAAAATGGAAGTCGAAGAGGTATTTACGTTTCTCGGGTCTTTCGGACGCTACCAGCGATTCATTTTTGTCCTGATGTGTTTGGTGATGATACCATGCGCATTTGTCAGGCAGGTGAACACCTTTCTCGGTGCTTCGACCGATCACTACTGCCAGGTCGCCGACAACCAAACCTATGAAGAACTGTCGCCGCTTAAACTATGCACAATACCCACACGCGGCGTCCACCCAGATGCCGGTTACACTGACAGCGGCAACTACACAAATAGTGTGTACTGGGAACAGTGTGTGCAATACGATGTGAATATTTCCAATTTTACCAATCTAACCTATGTACCTCAAGACTGTGACGGTGACACTGCACGAGATGTCGTTAGCTGCCACAGCTGGGTGTTTGATCGCTCGACATACGACAACACTGTCGTCCATGAGGTGAGGCCCTACACATCGGATTTCTGGTTCGTTGACTAGTCGTCAATCTGAATTATAGATCCGCCGACATTTTATACTATAACTGTCACCATATTCTAGTTTCTATGTGTATTGCCTTAGATTTTATAAATAGACAGAAATGTGACTCGAATAGCATATACGGTCGGCATTAAGGTACATTTTAAGTGTTTTCCGTTTCCATTAGAAAAAGCACTGTCAAGTTCCATATGTGACGTCCCTTGTAAATTAACGCGTGCGCACTCTGTAACATTTCTACCGAACTGACCTGAATTTACACTGCAATAACACTGTCAAATAGGCAAAAATATCCACAGAACTGATCCTGTTTTCATCGCCCGGTAATTACAAGTACAAAGCGCTGATTTTTATCAAATTATTGGTTTCAATACGAGCTTGTATGAACGTGCGATATTCGGTCAAGGATACACGTTCACTAGCCAGTCAACAACGCGCGACCTCAGTCTAGTCACGATCGCGATATCATTGCCAGCCACCGCGCGTTTGCTGAAGTATACAAAAGGAATCCTCGACTTACGTAACGTCGTTTCACTTCTTAACGACGCTCCGCGCCCTGGCAGTGTCTTTATATGTTTTGTCATCGAAACAATAATTGATTTGGTATGTTTCTATTTTAGGGCCCGCGTCTCGTCGATAGTGTCATGTCACGTTTTGCATAGGGCTTTGTGTGATGTGCTTTTTTCCACGAAGATTCCGATCTCGATAAATTTGTCACGGACGTAGGGATTTCCCCGGGTAAATTTGACTCATAGACCCTAAACTCAAAATACTATGGTAGCATCGACTTCCCCTTACCTGTGTTTTAACACACTGTCTATGGTTTAAAGTGTTCCGGAAGGCATTGGAACCCTACGTAAGAGACAAAAGCTTACAAAAAGTAATAGTCCATGTGCAGTGAAATAATTAAAGCTTGTGCAATTTAGGAAGCAAAAGCGCATCGAATCAAAACTACCTTAGCTAAAAAGACCAACCGTTTCTACAGGCAACAAAGTAGTGTAAATTATCGTGGAAATAAATGTAAGTAGGACGCGTATTGAGGGTGACAAAGCATTTGAAGAAGTCGGTAGCGGTACGCAGTTCAGATGTATGGAATGATGTGTCAAACCATAGTACTAAGAGAGCGATGTGCTGTTCGTTTTTTCCGTCAATCACAAAAAAATCTCGTACCAGGGAGAGGGCTGTGCTATCGTGAGCGGGAAAGGCCATCACGCCAGGTACGCTACAAAGTCTTTCCCACTGTATCTGGAGACAATGGAATTCGAGATCGTGCATATCACGGTCCCTCCACATATTTTGTGGAGGGACCGTGTGCATATATATATGCTGCGCGTTACTATTGCGTTCAGGTCACCTGAAATCCGTGGGCACCGCTGCGGTGACGTCACCCGAAACCGTGACGACATATCAGGGTGACACTTAATACTGTTCATGTTTTGGTGCGTTGTCCTCAATGCAGTGCTACCTCACCGAAAAGCTTCGCGTAAATACACGTAATTCGGGTGTAGCAAATCGCAGTTGTGCGTGTTAGCGAAATCACACGGTGATTACAGCGAGGACTCAATTCTTGAACATCGGATTAACTGTAACGTGAGAAAGGCAGAGTCCCCTGAAAATTGAACTGAAAAAGCTAATCTGTGTCCGGGAAGTAAAGCAGATTTACCATTCTATGTGGATCACGATTATGTCTGACCATGGATAACCATGGAGGTAGTACTACTACCTCCATGGGATAACCAACTAGCGTCAGTGATTACTAGTTTGATACTGGCCGTGTGAGGTGTCCTTCATTCAGTTTCAATAGAACTCGGGGCATAAAATGAGTCTCCGTTCATGCAACCCATTTACGATTTTTCTACAATATTGAATAGTACTGAATACTAGCCTTGGTATAGAATCTATTGGTGATTAAATAAATTACCGTGGTCAGCAATAAAATTTATTGAAATAACAAACTTGCCAATGCCGATATACGGGAATGAGAATTGTGTGATGGATGTGTACTGTCATTATGAGATCGCTGACTGATTTCATTTTTCGATGTTAATCACGTTGGGACTCGTGGAGAGATCACCTATAATCGAAATCTTGATTTATACTGTTGGCAATCTCTCCATCACATGCATAAATACGGAAAAAACTGCAAAATGCTGATATAGAGATAAGTCTTGGCTGTATCAGGTATCTGAAAATTTCAGCCTTCCGACTGTATGGTGGTTTCCACTGCGTGATTAGAAATCCAATTCTATTAGCAAACATGTGATTGTTTAGTTTTCCTGTGAAAATATATTATGATCTCGAAATATGAACAAAATGAAATTTCCTTTACGCGTTGACATATTTAATATTGTTAATCCTAACATTTTTATTTTACGTCTTTTCTGATAAGTTGCAAACTTGTTTGGTAGCGTTGCAATTATTTCATAAGAGTCCTTTAGACGCATTTTATTATCATAACATTTTTATTTATTAATTTATTTATCATCAATTTGTGTTTCTATTTCCCCGCTTTTTTGTCTTTCTTTCTGTCTGTCTGTCTGTCTGTCTGTCAGTCTTTCCCCACTCATCGAGTCCGGTGTCCATAAATCCTTACAATACACTACCAACCTGCTGCTGTATGGCCGGCTTAGCTTTCAGGAGAGGGACAATGGCTTTCCGTCACACGATAGAGCTTTTTGGATTAACCAGTGACATTCGATAGTGTCCCTAATGAGACAGAGTGAACCTTTTTACGTTCAGCAAAGTTCACTTTGATCCACCACTCAGACCTGCTCCTCATAATCTGCATATATGTTCGCTAATCATGGCTCTATGCATGGAGGTAGGAAGAGAATAGCTAACAGTTCACATATTCGTACGGTTGAAATTTGCATTATTAGCGCTCCATGCTACCAATTCATTATCAGATACGTTTTATGGTTGAGACCGGTGATTTAAACAAACATTCCCATTCGTTTGAGAAATCCATGGTATTGTTTCACGCAATTTCACTTACTATTCCTTTTTTTCCCTTTTACCACTATTACTAGTTTTCCCTAGTTTGTGGACGAGAATGGTTGAACGACTTGGCTCAACGCATGATACCAATCGGTAACCTCATCGGTGCTGTAGTACTTGGACAGCTAGCGGATATGTAAGCACGATATTGCATTCCGTTCTACATTAAAATTCATAATCTGTCATGTTGCAAATAAAGTGGAGGTTATAGATGACGTCACAAGACGCCATTATTCCCCTAAATAGTTGAAGACAAGACAATCATTGTGGAGGGACCTTGCTTTGACCAATGATTTGGCGCTGTTAATTAAATTAAATGAAAGTAGTTTCATTTTCATTTGGGTTGTTCGACCGGAGAGTTTACAGTCACAGTAAGTCTGTCACTCGGACAATAGAGGTAGCTCCGAAGACCGTAGCATGAAGCTAAATCCGTCTCGACCCCCATGTATATAGCTGTATAGTGATTCACGCAGTCCAAAACGTGACCTCTTAAAGCTGAACTCTGCTGCGCAAACTCACATACCAGCTATTTTATCGAATCACCTCGTTGCCAACAATTTGACAATACACCCCCATTATGAAGTAAAAGGAAAATACCCATTGTTTTACCTTCTACTATGACGTAACTCACGCACACTTCGCGTGACAGCCCATGAAGATTAGTTTTGGTGTCACTAGAAGTATGACAAAGCCTTGGGCTGAGCAGTGAAATTCCACGCTGTTGTCCACGCGTTACCAATACCATGGCGTGGGGTCACGATTTATTTGTTTGAAGTAGTGTCCAGTAACAAGGTGTTTCGGATCGTTGTTAGTAGTACTGCAGTTTTTGATTAAAGCTCTATCGAAATCCTTACGCATGACTTGACATCCTTACTGAAGTGATAGGCGCGGAATCTGAATTCAAAACTGATTTCAGTTCGGCAAAGATATCCATAATTTGACATCTACAACCTGCAAGACACTGCAGTAAAGATGGGTGGTTGATGTACCTATGTTGTATATATTGCGAACAAAATTGAAGGGAAAAAGTAGCGGTCACGACAAAAATGCCCGATATTTCTCATGATGTACGTAACCCATCGATATGAATTCCCAGTCAACGTTAGATATCAAACAGAAAAAACAACAACAAGGTCGATGTAACAGCTGCTCAAATCAAGTAACAGTTGTTTCAACAGCCTCCACAATAATGAGTATTTAGATCAATAACAAGACAACTGTGGGCTAGATAGGCTATCGACTATAAATTATACTTTGCACAACAGTGTGGATTGACTGTGTAGAACAATTTGTCATTAGTGTATGGTTAAGTGAGTTAAATTTTCTCTGTGGAATTACTTATGGATATTTCCACAGACTTGGATCGTATATTTAAAAGTAAGGAATGCTAATCTCCACTAATAAATGTTGTTAATGTTTTGTAGTGTAGCATGGAAACGGAAATGTCTGCCATCTCAAAATGTGACATCCATAGATAATGAAAATGATGTGTTACCAAATTAAAATATAATCCCATCTTACTGCAATTAATAGGACAATATCTATCCATGATAAGAGTAATCGTGCTGAAATGCAATCAAGTCACACGGTGAATTAGTGCGACACATTGTATCACTCGTTGAGCACGTGATTTGATTCGGTGGCCCAAAGCTCACGTGATCTCAAGACGAAAAGTCCGATTAAAAAATTTTAAGTTCTTACTATTACAAGACATCAATGAAGTGCTGTCATTGGTGTATGGTTAAGTGAGTTAAATTTTCTCTGTGGAATTACTTATGGATATTTCCACAGACTTGGATCGTATATTTAAAAGTAAGGAATGCTAATCTCCACTAATAAATGTTGTTAATGTTTTGTAGTATTACTTTCTTCAACAGATTTGGCCGTAAGCATGTATTCTTCACGTCGATAATACTGACATTCCTGGCTGGCTTTGCCACGACCTTTTCTCCGAATGTGATATTTTACATGGTGGGTCAGCTTACTCTGGGATTCTTTCACAGTGGTGTTTACATCGTTTCCATAGTAATAGGTGAGTGAATGTGGCATAGCCAAGTTTTTACCATTGATTAACCTCAGTTTTGATGCTAAGTCATTGTCCAACGTTTTTCTTTACGATTTTTGTTGGTAATTATTTGTGTTTCGTCTGAACGCTACAAAAGATCCAGACACATTCTATTTACATACAATGGTTTGCCCTATTGTTCTCTACGGAAATGGCAAGGCATCACTGCCCGGTACGAAGTAAACATGCCGAACTATATTCTCGTCCAATTCTTCATTGAAGATGTTACGTTCTCATTACAATTATTCATTTCTTATTCACCAACAGAAGATACACTTTCAGGTCGTCACTTTCAATATCATTATGTTTGAGGGCTACCCCAAACTTTCCAATGTCCCCTAACTTTCCCAATGTCCCCAAACTTTCCCAATGTCCCTAATTCTCCCGATGTCGAATGTCTTCAGCGCCCTCTCCAAAGGTTGTCGGTGAACTCAGTCTTCCGACATAAAAGGAATTTGGCACTTACTTAATGCTCTTATTGTGACATAATTCATTGTCTCTAACAAGTTTCTCTGTTTTACAATTTTGCCCATCTCTCACAGGAATAGAAATAGTCACGGAAGGCCATCGTGCTATGGGAGTGACAATGATAATGTGTACCTATGCCTTCGGTTACATGTTGGTGGCTGTTTTAGCTCTGTTACTGAAAAGCAATTGGCAGCGACTCTTGTTTACAATCTCCATCACGTGGTTGGTCTACTTTCCATATTACTGGTAAGCCTCTTATAGCGGCTTTCGAGACCCAATATTTTTTCATCAAATGCCACGATGCATGGACTTATTTATTCATTTAATCAGATTTGATTTATTAAACGTGTAAATCAAAATTGTGCGATTTTCTCAGATGTTGGCGCGACTGATTAGATTTGTGGACAAAAGAATTGGTCCAACTGTTGATATATTACTGTTTACTAATTATTCACAGCTTATACTGACTGATCTGACCCATAACACATTCTGACCGACCGTTTTGCAAATAAATTTACTTATTATCCAACAACGGCTGGCTGCTACATGTCAAAATGCATGACTGATTTGTTGGCCCCCGACACTCGGGCAGACTGTGTACGTCATTCGTCTTTGTTGTGACCTTTAACCCCATTTCACAACTTTCGTCATCGCAGACAGAAATAGAACTGTCCGAAAATATCTCTAGGATTAGCATACCACAATGAATTGATTTTCCATCAGAAAAATTACCCAAGCACGAAGATAAACAGCGCCCTCTTTCAAACACCTGTAATTGTTTTCTATTTTATACAGGATTGTACCGGAGTCCCTCCGATGGCTGATCAACAGACGTCGGTTCATGAAAGCTCACGCACTCGTTGACAGAATAGCCGAACACAATAAAGTTGAACTGCCAGCAAATTTTTACAAGAAATGTTTCCCGAGTTCGATGAATGAGGTAGGTGTGTGCGTAATTACAAATGCAAAACTCGGTGACATCTTTGTGAGGTCACCAATTAATACGCCATTGCACCCATACGATGTTGAACTCTATTTTATTTCTCAGAAATGCAAGTGCTGGTAACCAGTGTCTTCATAACATACCATTCACAACAAGTCATGATGTCACCTTTCTAAGGGCTAGCGTTACCACACTCATGGTATTTTTCACCGACCGCCTACTGCATGCTGCCTACCATTAACCTGCCATCGTCTGCTTGATGTTCAAGTCCCTCTAGATTCATCATATTTTTTGCACTGACAAAAACATTGAAATTTTTAAATCATGATTCCATAAACGTTAATTTATGTAAGAGCCTAAGCACATCTTTAAACAGGGCGGACGTTATATATAGAACCGTAAACCCTGGAACGAAACTTTCTCCATGGTAGAATCTACACAAATTTCCATATTACATGTTTACTAGTAGGTCTCTCACTGTATTTTCTTTTCCAAATGATCAAAAATTTCGATATTTTTAAATCACAGCCACACCAGAAAAGAACCATTGTAGATCTGTTCAAGCGACGTCGCCTGTTTGGTCGTGTATGCATTGCTTGCATAATTTGGTAAGTCAATATTTAATTAGCAATAACAGGGGTCCTAATCACGCTCATATTTTACACTGATTGATTTTTTCACATTCCATAGTAGCGATTCTTTGAATGCCAGTGGTTTCCGCATTCCACGACAGTTCACTCTACACCAAGTTGTAATTCTCCTTTTCTGACAGTTTCATTGCCTGCAACCCGTTCAGATCTTGATATATTTTAAATAGACTGGAACTCGATGTCAAAATTTTTGAAAGTGGTATCCACATATTTGGACACCGTTCCTCATTAACAAATCCCGATCTAAATAAGCCCAATTGTTTAAGTTGTCTTATGGATATGTCCCTCTGCCTTATTCCCAGTCTCAAAATTACAAGTAACCCATCGAAATATCAATGTAAGAACAAGTCATGTTTTCTACACAATGTCGACAGACTCTCGTACCCTTTTTGTATGTTTTATCAGTGCCTTCGTCACCGATCTCTGTGACGCTTCTATTCACTAGGCAGGTGCAGAACAAAGCATGTCAGAAGCGAGTGAAATACCAATCATGTAACACTCCACTCCACTGTTTATCCTTGTGTGTCTAGAAAAACAGATTGACATCAGTACGTTTACGTTGTATTATGGTTTGTTTGGCCAGAGTGCTGTCCTAATTAACTTCAGTCTCTACTATCAATTCAACAAGTAATTTAGCAATTCCCTTGTGTGTTCTATCCAGACACTCAAATGAGTCGGCTCTTTTTATCTACAGTGTTATCTACAAAACTTGTATGCTACGTACAAAAAAAGTAAACGTAATGTATATGAGACTGTCCAACCATCCTGTTTTTTGCTGCGGACAGACTATACTTTCCAGATTCTAAGAGTGGAATTTTTCTAATGTAATTCATCGGCATTTCTTCGTTTCTGTCTAGGTTTTCTATTTCTTGCACTTACTTCGGCATCTACCTTGAAGCTGGTGAGTTATCGATGAGTCCGTACCTACGCCCGGTGGTGACTACCATTGTTGAAATCCCGTCGTTCTTGCTGACGTGGTTCCTGGTGACTGTGATCGGTAGACGAACCATGCTAACCCTGAACACAGCCTTTGCCGGATTGTCGCTGATTGCCTCGGTGTTTGTCGGTAAGTAACACTTCTACGTCGATAAAGGAAAGCCCGACTAAATTATGCATTTATATGTTTGTCTATTATTTACATGCTTGTTCTTTCTTGTCTATTCGACTACAAATTTCTGTTATGTGCACAATTAAAGGTATACAGTCACCTGTAATCTAAATATGCCCATATATGGTCAAAAGGGCGTTCCTTGGTATTCAAAATGCCCATTTGAGGGAGCTGTTTTTAAAAAGCGGCCAACCGCTTAAAATCTGTAATTGGTTAGATTTTCTCTTTCCATGGTAACTGTGGCAAAATTGGAACAGGTGACAGTATACCTTTAACACTCAGGGGAAGGCTCCACGAAAATATTTGGTTTTTGCCAATTATTTTTCCATTCATAACTTGCGTGTTTCCATCACTTACAGGGCATTTTATAGTCTCCATGACGTTCCTTTTCATCGGAAAACTGTTTGCTGCATGTTCTTACGCAGTTGCACATATTATTACGTTGGAATTTCTGCCCACTCCCGTCAGGTAAGGCATCGCTGATTCTTAGCGCCCCCTCGTGGCCTCTCGTTACGTATACCTTTCATTGAAGATGAAGTTTAAATTTTCATACGTTCTGTGATCTCAAAAGGAGAACTCAAATGTCTGTGTAGTGGCAGGAATATTGCCTCGACTGCATGCCGAGAAAATAACAAGACTAACTAGGCTATCGACCAGGTCATACCCAAGCATAGACAGTGGGGCCGAAGACTATCTATTCGCCGAGTTCGGTCAGAGGATGATGAATCAATGAACCCAAGAACTGGGTCAATGTATCACACTAATGGGTCATTGTTCATTCGATGGTTGTGCTTCGTCGGTGACAGTTTATACATTACAGTCAGCGTATTTAATCTCAGGTCAAGGGCATGACTAACCGTCTTGGAACGTCTCCGAGTCCGCCTTAAAATCTATGTATCCGGTCTATGACACTGTCCAGACCGTGTTCAGTACTACGTTTTCTCTCGAGATTTGTTTTTCTAACTGGTTTTATGTGTCTCAAAAACTATTGTTTCTAGGTTGTTTTTTAATTTGAACAAGTATTTGTCCATTTCATGTTTCTTCCAAGTTCAAGGATAACCTGCAGAGTATAGATTTCCCCATATAAGCTCTTGTTGAATGATTTAAAGAAGTTCAGACTAGAAATTTTACATGACCATTTCCCGCCACTTTTCTATCTACAGGAGTGTCGGCTTTGGTTTGTCGTTTGCGTTTTCCTGTCTTGGAGCGGTTGTGTGCCCGTCCATCCTCCAGCTCAGCGACATATGGAGACCACTGCCCTTCCTTGTTTTCAGTCTGTTGTCGTTAGCTTCGGCGGGGCTAGCTCTGCTTCTGCCCAAAACAGTGAGCAAGAAGTTGCCCGAGACGATGGAAGAAGGCGACGCCTTGAAAAGGTAAAAAAAAAACAAAATCTTCCCAAACAACATACCATTCGATATTGTTGACGTATATGTATTTGTATCAGATAAATCTAATCATCCATGAAAATACTGCTGTGGATGCGGGGTTATAATTACGTCAGGTGAAGCATGTAATTATTTGATCTGGATAGACAACGTATTCTGAATGTTTAGATTTTAGTTTGTAGGTAGTTTAGTAGTCCGGGTCGCATGGTTGCAATGCAACTTTAGGTGTGATACTATCGTTTGTATGGGAAATTTTGCCATCCAGCATAGTCGCAAAATTTGTAGTGGAAGCCCGAAGTTGTGTATAGAATTATCCTAAACGACTCTCTTGTGGCGCAGAATAGTTGAACCATCTGTAACATGTCACTTTTACTGCCTTCTTGCAGACGGGGCTCAAGAATGTATGAAACCGACGGAAAGGACAGTGAAAATCCTTCCTCTGGTGTCAAACTTCAACTTGAAAGTGAAGACGGACTTTAATTTGAAAGAGACAAGGGGCCGCAATGGTGCTAGCGCCCTCAGTAATCAGTTGTTCACGTCTGCGTGTTGAGTGTGTCTTCATAAAATTTAGTGTGGAAAGTATATACAGTTGTGTACGCAACGCTGTATTGTGTTTACTTCCACTGATTTTAAGTAGTACTGTGTCGGCCTAACGACGTCGACGGGCAGCAATAGATATATGCAAAAATCCGAAGATGTTTTTGCAACAAACTGTGTGCTTTTACAACCATGTCATCACAATAAAATGTCGGATAAATTGCTTATCCCGTAGAATTAGAAATAAGGTGCTGTCAGAATCGAAACACATTTACTTTCAAGTAAACAAAGGAATCAATGAAATAATGGTGATGTAAATAAGTCGACAAAAGATTCCATGGTTCAGGTTTTGTCTGTAAAATATTTATTATCTTTTAAATTAAACAACTCAAATGGTTTATGCTGAAAGCAATCTTATTGTAATAAAGGATGAGTTTTTTAATAAAAAGTCTATTTCTTTTATCAGCATGATTGAAATGCAATTGAGGATCGATTGGACTTGTGATTGATCGAACATTATTTTCGACTTAGTTAATGAAGGTATCTCTGTTTCGCCGCTGGGGGCGCTTCTCAACGACATTTGAATCTGGCTGGAATCTGGCGGTTGTACAACTTGCTTTACTATCCCGAGTGCAGAAATAAGTTGAGGGCATACAATGAAAAAATAGACGCCAACATGCAACAAAGCGTTCAAATTTTGAAAATGGTCATAGAAAACTGCAATAGCGTTGAAATTAAAATGTTGAAATCAAATGTACATACAACACCAACAGTATAAATCATTTTGGTATCGGTCATGGCAAAGGCAAACGATTTGTGGGGGAAAGATCCACACTACAGTATTTTCTGCAAACCTGACAGTTTACACCAATTCTTCTTCAAAACGCAAACCAATCAACAAAAAAACCTGGAAAACGGTCATCAGTCTGCAAAAAGTAATAATAAAACACCGAAATGTCAAATGTATATTCAATCCTGTTTCCGAGAATTCCAAAATCGTTTCGTTTGGCCACTTGAATGCATCATGTTACAACTTATCAGCAGAGATACAATTGATAGGTATGCAGGTAGATGTATAACAGAACGAGTTATCTGCACATATTGTTAAGAGATAGTAAAGAATTAGACCTTAAAATATTGAAATTTTGGTACAAGTTTTATGATAATGTGAATTGACTGAATAATGAACTCTGCCCACGCTTCCCCTTTGATTTCAGGGTGAAAAAATGTTTGGCTGAATAATGAATCATACCGCACTAATCCGTGGTACATTGCGGCCACTTAGTGCTGAGAAAGCACATTCAAGATCGAAATTTTGTCCAAGATTAATATAAACTCTGATATAAACAGCTATGAAATAATGAAATTTGCACGCATTTCAGTTGTCATTGTTTGATTTCAGAGTGAAAAACTGGTTGCTCAAATAATATAACGAATTTAGCGTATTCATACGACATAGCACAGAATAAATTTACTGTAACCTTTCATATTGTCCCACCCACACCCCGGCCCACTCGGCCACTCATCGATCAAACCAGTAGCACACAATCCAAATACATTGCCGACAGAGGGCGCCACACTCTGACATCGAACAATCCTCTGGATTTTACTTGCGGTTCTATACACGGCGAAGGTCCTGTAAAGCATCAGAAAGATTTGCTTGCACGGGCCTTCGCTGTGTTTAGAACTATAAGCGACTGTGATATCAATCCTAACTGAAGAGCCATAATCTTCTAGGGGGTAAGCCATTTGATATCGGAGGGGGGGGGGGCTTGGAAGAATTTTGAAAAAAAAGAATTGAAAGAGGCTCCCTCTGACAAAAAAAATCTGGCCAAGGATGGCAGAGAAAATAAACAAAGCTTGTAAGCAGACATTAATCAAAAATAAGCACCGACATGTACTTTCAGCCATTGCTTTCGTTTTTGGTGGTCTCTTCGGGCGCTTCATTTTGTAACATCTTTCATTTTTCGGCACTCCATTTTCATAACATCTTTCATTTCGGTTCTCTCCATATTCAGAATATCTTTCATTTTCGGCCCACCCTTTGGTCAAAACATTTTCATAACATCTGATTTCATTTCATGAATACCAAATTGTGATTATAACTTTAACTCATATCTTGCTGTTGTTTAACAAGTATCCTTTTTTAATTTCACACACCAGGTAAATTATATTTCTGCTGCTGTTTCTCATCCTTGCTACTGAAAACACCTAGAATACTCAATTTAGCTTATCCATCTTGTCTACTCTTGATATCTGATGTAAATTTTAGTCGTTGTCAACAAAAGTAAATACGAGTGGGGCTCCCGCACCCATCGCCAAAATTAGATGTTTCTAGACCTTCATTTTTAAATTTCCAACAACTTTTAGCACAACATTTGTGATGCAAGCTGAAAAGGCTCAAGAATTTGCCTACTAAAACGTTTTAATATGCTTATTAATGATTTATTTGTTCAAATCAAGTTGCAGTGTATACCCGTTAATATCCAAATAGGAGCTGCATTCCAAAATTAACAGGTATACCGTGAATTTGAACTTGTACATCACATTAACTTTTGAAACATTAGAAAACCCAAGAACTTATGTTGGCTATACATTTGCAGAATCTGCATTTTGATTTCTTTGCATCAACATAGAATGCTGAAAATGTTTTGTCTTTAAGTTGATGTGTTCATATAGACATTGTTCATATTGGGATATGTACTTTTCTCTGTTGACAAGGTAATCATCGCAAAC
The DNA here is from genome assembly GCF_041260155.1 of Ptychodera flava. NCBI lineage: Eukaryota > Metazoa > Hemichordata > Enteropneusta > Ptychoderidae > Ptychodera > Ptychodera flava. Next base: position 5,702,266 of record NC_091944.1, on the reverse strand, counting down.
GATTCTGTTTCTGATATACTTTTGAATTTTCATGAAAACTCTGAGATTACATCACTTCAAACGGCCACAAAATGATTCCGTTTCAATGTTTAATATGTTTTCTATCAGGAGGAGGACACCCCGTCATAAACCCCCTGAGTAACTGGAGAAATTCCTCATAACACCCTGAGTAACTGGAGAAATTCCTCATAACCCCCTGAGTAACTGGAGAAATTCTGTCATTTCAGATAAGATAATTCCACTCCCCAGATGCATAGGGTATTCTTCCAAATCATTAATGGGTTTGCACCATATGCTTTAAGCCTTCTACCTAGAAAAAACTTAATGACTTGCAGTGGTAGTGATTATTTCACAGATTGAGCCACGATGACTTTTTTCGATTTATAATTTTTCAGTAGTGTGGTTTGCTTCTTTACTATTTAATTCAATGTCAACATGTGCTGCTGCACATTTCTTCACTATTCTCACTTCATGTAAAGAATTACATTTTTAATAGAAAGAAGAGGAAATATTGACTTTGAGCGCAAATATGCAAGTGGAATTCCTCTGGGAGAATTTGCACAGTTAAAAAATGAGTGAGGTAGGGAGAAAAAAACAGTGCTTGCCAATTAATCTTCAAAGCCCCCTGCTTTTCAAATGGTCTGCCCCTAATTCTGTTAAACGACGTTCTAGTCGACCGGGTACTTGCAGCTAGGCCAGCCACTAAGTGCTGCGTACTTCAGAGTAAAACTTAAACGACTGGGACTGGTCTGCTTAAACAGACAAACAACAACAACAACAACAACAACAACAACAACAACAAAGAATTAACAAACGAACAAAAATCAAAATTAAAACAACAATATATTGAAAAATATTTTGTAATATAACCGAGCACTGCAAGTTTGGACACTCACATAGATGTTGCGTTGTATCGTGTGATGCTATACATTTTGCAAATTAGTACCTTTTCAAAATCGCGAAATACCTTGCACTAAATTTTTCTTTAGTTTTTTGTTCAATATTGATCACTATTGTATTTTTTGGAGATTTAATCATCCGTGTTTATCTTTAACTGCAAATGAAATACGTAAGCGAAGCTTGTGGCTGACTTTGCCCATAGTATATGGATATTGCCAATTGTGTCATAAAATTACAAATACAAAATTAATTTTTAATTTTAAAATATAAAATTACAAATACAAAGAAGAGTTTCTTATCCTACAACCAGAGCAAGATCAGAAATTTTTCAAATGACATACAAATGTCAGTTTGAACTACAATGGGACAGTAGATGTCTGTTTTGATAATACTTTCACTTATTTTATTTTAGAAAACAAGTATATTTAATTATTATTCCTCTCCCTCAAGTGTGTTTACAATACAAAGTATACTCCCTGCCATCCTGTCATTGTTGACAAATAAATTCCAGTCTGGACTGGAGTTCAGTTGTCATTGTTGACAAATAAATTCCAGTCTGGACTGGAGTTCAGTTGTCAACAATAACACTGTACATGACACACAGGCAGGATGTATTTACAGGTTGAACACAAGGCATTATAACATCATTGATATTACAGATCTAGAACATACAGATGTGTACATCAAAAGTTAAATATTGATGAAATGCACTTCTTAAAATGAAGTTTTAGAAGAATTAATATTGTAATCTTGCATCAATGACATTGACTACAGCGGTGAATAATGACAATCATGATTTACACAGGAAAAGTACCCATAACAAAATTAAAAATACCTGAGTTTATTCAGCCTCAACAACTCTATCATCATTGATCTATGGCTGCACTCTGTGCCTCTAACTCTCAGTGCATCATGGAAGAAGTACATAGGTTTTCATCGTGTCTTTCCAGCTATTTTCGTTTGTTCCATGGATAGTCACTGCTTGTTACATACATTAAAGTGATGTTGGTTGACAAAATATGCTTTTCATGATGGTATATAACTCTTCTTTATTGTATTAACACACTGCATTGTGACTATGTTTTATTTTTCTGTTATGTTCAACATACAATAACTGTCCATAGCAGAAAATATTGAAAACTATCAATACTATACAGAAAATTTCACACATAATACTGTACAATGTACATCCAATATTTTATATACAGAAAATTGATTGCATTACAAGTTGTAAAAATATAAATCAATAACAACAACAATAACAATAGAAGTAATAATAGAAATAATTATGAATACTACATAACTTACGGCATATTCAATACCAGACAATCTGTATTTAAATGAAAACCTTCTACTGTTCCATATTTACATGGCATTAATAGAATGCTAAGAGGTGTAACGTATGAGATGATAGTGATACGCTGAATTAACGGATGGATAAACTTGATGATACCAATTGTCTGGCTTTTCCTGCTTTGATACTATTGACTGTAATCCAGTACATCCAGAGCTGTTTTGCTCAATGAATGCCCTTAGTGTCATTGAATCCAGTGTAACCTGATTTGTTTCTATTTCTTTGCTGACAGGTATTAGTAGACTGTTCATAGCAGTCAATACATCGTCATCATCCATGGTTTCAATCTTCAAGTGTTTCAGAACCTTGTTTTCCCTCAGAGCTGCTGCTATGCTCTGCCACCTCTCATCAATACCATGAAAGTTGTAGTTGTCATAAATTGTCATTGACTTGGCATACTTGTTCTGTTTTATAACACTGAAAACTGATTCATATGTTTCATTGCTGATCGCCATACCTATATCATTCAGTGTCATGTTAGCTGACAAAGCATTGCACAATTCATGATGAGTAAACAGTAAGTGCAGTGATTTCAAGCTGGGGCTTATTCTCATCAACGCTGATTTAATGTTCAGAATTAAATCTGATCTGTCATTATGATGTATACATACTTTGAATGACTCTGTAGTATCACAGTTTTTAAGGAAGGTGGATACAGCATTGACTGATGCAGCTTTCAAAGACCAGCTATGATCCATGTAAACAATTTCTTGGGTGCCATTTTGTGCCATTGATTGAAGTATATCTTCGGATTGGTTTGCTTGAAATTTGAAACATTTTACTGATGTGTTTTCTTTGATTCTTTCAATTATATTGTTTAACCAAGAGTTACTTCCTCCGTTTCCTTCATCAACATTTAATGATAAAGAAATATTTTCTCCCCTGAAATTCGTTATTATACCAGCCAAATTATCAGTATCTGTCCGGGTCCACTTTGTTGTTGAATGAATGATGAGTGATTTCATATGAATTGGATTTCCGTTTAGTATCTCTAGACAGCTATTGATCTTTTTTATTTGAGATCCTAGTACACATAGAGTGTCAAGAGGCATACTGGTTTTACTGATGAGTTGCAACAAGCGCAGGAAATTTTGAAAGCTGCAGTGTTTTTCATCTAACTTGATGTGAGTTTGATATTTTAAATCCGAAATGAAGAGGTTACGTCTACAAATTAACACAGGCTCTCCATGTGTGTAAACTAAAGATTCATGGCGTAATACATCAAAGCTGGTAATTAAGGCTTTAGAATATTTTGATTCGAACAAGAATTTTATACAATCAGGATAAAACTTTTTAAAAGGTGTGAATGCTTTTCTCATGTTCTCGCAATTAGTGTCCAACGACTGCAGCTTTTCATGCATTTTCTTCAGGTTGGCATTTAATTCTGTAAAAAACAAACTTCCTGTCTCTTCGGTGACATTACCAGCAATAAATCTTAGTATTTGGAAACTTTTTTGGGGTACTTTAATAAACTCCTGCAGAATCTTGGTGTTTTTTGATATCAGTTGAGATGAAACATGCAATGCTGTGAAGTATTCAAGCCATGTCTTGTGATAGAAAAAGTATATTTCCTTGAATTTTCGTAAAGCATGTCCAAGGTCTTTCACTAATAATCCAAAGTTGAGAGATACTTCAGAGGAGATATCTGACTTATCAAACGTTGTTTTTTTATTTCTGTAAGCTGAATAGGAATCAGACGCGAGGGCATCTATTTCACTAATAATGCTCTTAGGTAACTCACTGTCTATGAGCTCTATCTTATTCTTAGCACAATATCTCTTTAGGATACATTCGAGTATCTCAGAGTACAGTTCGGTTAGTGTCTCTGGGAAAGAGTAACCCTGAAACTTGTGATATTCCCAAAGAATACATAGAAATGAGACATGTAATGGATTCTCTAGAAGATCTGTAATAAAATCTGACCCGTCCTTCTGTTTTTTAATTTGTTGGATCAATAAATTGCCTCTATTGCTATCATCCTTGAAATACTTTAAAATGTATTCATTTGTGCGTTTTGATGTGAAACCCTTCACCAGTAAAAACACATCACATGCATTCAAGTATTTGTCACAAAGATGAGGTCTTGTGGTGGTAACTACTGTACACCAGTTATAAAGGTCACCTGAAATGAGTCGTGGAATTTCAGTACATGTCAAATGACCCTCATCTACTTCATCCAGCCCATCACACAAAAAGATGACAGCTGTTTCGTATTTTAAAAGTAGACCTGAAAGCTCTTCTGGTGACAAATCAAAGTTATCTGGTATGAGCTGATTGCGTATTTCGGCGATCATATCATATTCTACTACATGTCTCATTTCCAGAAAGAAAAGCAGGGTGTACTGCGGTAACTCACCACAAGACCAATCGTAAGCTAACTTTCTACAGAGAGTTGACTTTCCCATAGCTGGTGCGCCCTCTATCCTTATACGCCGGTCATCAGACGACTTAAACATGTCGTGAAGATTTTCTAGTGCTTCACCCATTTTATGAGTCACTCCCTTTACTTTTTTCACTTCCAGTGTTGTGTATACTTCATGAAGATTGAGATGAATCTCATCATTCCATGGAATTGGTAGGAGTTTAGAGTAGTGACGTTTGTACTTGTCCTTTAGTAGTTTAGCCAGTGCTGATACTACAGACAGAACACCCAGTAAAAATAATGTTTGAAGGTCAACCATTAATTATCATTGTGTTTCGGCATACTATCAAATACCATATAGACAAATAAATAATGAGTGAATGAATTGCATAACCAAGACTTTGAGTGCCACAGCGGTAAACTGTCAAATGTACAAAACAGAGATGGGATTTCGACTTTTTAGCAATCGTTGTATTGTGTACTATCTATGGTATGACATGACTATCAAATGACTCTTCATGCTAAAACATGGTAGGATTTGTCTTACGAGCGATTGATGTCTTGTTTACAGTATGACACAGTACACAATAAATGTAACCAAACCACCGTGAGTGACTTCTCCTTAAAGGCGGTATAAAGAGGGCCATAGTAACATAGATAACAATTCTACACTTGGTCTCTCACATTTTACACGGGTCCACTTGTCACCGTCCAACATGTTTATGTTTGAGTGTTCAGCACGACTGGAACTTGTTTGGGATAATTGGATGGTGAAGTAATGTCTGTTTAATCTGCAAATATAAGCTCATCTGCTTTTTCTTTTACATTATACGCTTGTTTTTTATGAGTAATTTGTAACATTGCAACAATCAGCTATTAGGCACCTAACACTTTTGAGAAATCTGAAAAATATGAAATCCAATTATCCCAAATTAGTTCCAATCGTGTTGTTCGTAGATGCTCCTTTTAGTGAGTCTATTTATTTTAGTTGATATAACGGTGTATCTTGACATGTTTGAGATTGTTAATAAGATATCCACCAATCCACATATCCAGTATTATCCACAGCGTATGATATACGAAATTAATGGATTGATTACATCAGAGTAAGTAATTTATTGTTACTTTTAATATTTTAACTGTCACTGTAACTTGTTCTTAATACTTGTCAGTAATGATAGTTCCTTTTTATCAAATTTTATGCGGATGTAATATTTATCAGTGGTCATCTTTTTTATCTTTTTCACTAAAAAAAACAGAAGGTCACAGTGCATGAGATCAGACGTACACCTTGTACTGTACTGATAACTCTGAATCTATAGTTTGGCCAGTGCATATTGTGTGGCATCAAATTCTTGTTCCACAAGTATGTATTCAAATGAAGCTAAGGTACAATGACAATTCTAGCTATATTATCTGTTATTGAAGCAAGGTCAATCCTGACCAAGCGCACTATATTTAACAAGACACACAAATCCCTAGTTCTCTCCTTTAATAAATAAATGGTCCAAACCAAAGCGTCACTGAAGTCGGGACGATGATCAACCCACTAGATTTGAGTAGTTATAAAATACATGTGGTATTATTTCTCTTTGCAAATTCAATTTTAACGTAATGCGAAATTGAAAATTAATGATCGAAAACGTTTTGAGCATCTACGTGCACGTTCCATGAATCCAGGTCGAATAAGTCGATAATCAAAACGTTCATTATAACGTGAAATGCAAGAGCTGTACCGTGACATTTTGCACTTTGAACATTCTTAAATTAACCCTAAGAAGTTTCTTTCTGAACTATTTATACAAATCTTTATGACAACCCACACCCTGCGATTGGTTTGCCGATCAGCTTTACTACAGCGTGATCTCACCTCTTTTAGAGTGATAGAGCTCCCTGAAGTTTATCCTTTATATATATATATATATATATATATATATATATATATATATATATATCCTGTTGTTCGTAGATGCTCCTTTTTAGTGAGTCTATTTACTTTAATTGATATAAGGGTGTATCTTGACATGTTTGAGATTGTTAATAAGATATCCACCAATCCACATATCCAGTATTATCACAGAATATGATGTACGAAATTAATGGATTGATTACATCAGAGTAAGTAATTTATTGTTACTTTTAATATTTTAATGGTCACTGTAACTTGTTCTTAATACTTGTCAGTAATGATAGTTCCTTTTTATCAAATCGTATGCAAGTATGCAAATATGTAAGTATGTAAGTTCAGAGGTTGCCATAAAGCCATTATGGTGATAACCGGGAGGGCACATTGTATACATTTTGTGTATATATATATATATATATATATATATATATATATATATATATATATATATACAAATCTATATAAGAAATGAAGTGTTGGCCAGACTGTGAGGACTCAGTTTTATATCTAACATTTGAAGTCACGACCATTAGGTACGTGGGAATTCAGTTTGTATGTCATTTCTCTGGCAATAAAATGACCTATTTTTCCAACCTTGAGTACTAGGTACCACCGAAAACCAACAACAACTTAACCTTCTCCAAATATAAATTATGCAACTATTTTTCATCAGCCCTTGAGGTAGCCAACTCTGTAGAGGCGGTTACTGAATGTCTGAGTGTGTGAATTCGATATGCATTATCTTACCATCTGTTGTTTGTTGTGACAAATGGCTGCGACTTTCAAAATTGGTTGGAATCATGCTTGGAGGATTACATTGCCCAGCTTCAGTTACCCCTGGATTTGGTGAAATTTCTGTAACTGTAACAAAATATTTTAACTGTAAAGTGTCATTTGATACATGATGATTGAATATAGAAATGAATTTAATAAATGCCTCCAACCGTAGCTCATGCGAAGAACTGTCTCTTGTAAAGCACACCGACGACCATCGAGGGAAACATGTAAACATTATGTAAAAGGATGCAATATTCGATATCTGATCGATATTCGAGCTGAATTAGGATACGCAGTTTCAATAATTTCTATTTTTCATGTTGCAACATTTTCTTGTTGGAATAATGACGGAGTGATTTTCGGCCAACAAGGAAAGGCAGCACAAACTGTCTTTACGAAGCTGAAGGACTGTTTAAAGAAAACACGATAAAAAAGTTTTATAGCAATGACTAAAATTTTTAAGGTCTATTATTACTGCACTTCAATCGCCTGGGTTTCAGGTCACCGAGGAGGGCGCACTATATATAACATGCAGTACTGCATATTTAAACTAAAACAAATCAATATAAAACTCTGTGCCATCGCATATTTTTAAGATACCTGAGATTAGAAACAAACTGTTTTGGCCTAAGTTTGCAATGCTTCTTTGTTTTCTCTGTATGGTAAGTGTATTAAAGAGCTAATAGCTGTAAACTGATTTTTTCAATATGTGTTTGTCTATTGCAAGTTCTTGTTACCGGTAAAACCAAAAGGTATTTTGAAATTCCGGCTATTTAGGTTGTCGACACAGCGCCTATTTTGGTGAAATACTGTTTATCGCGTCAACAGTGCAGTCTTCACATGTACGCGCTGTAATGACAAGAGCATCTGCATATTAACATATTTCAGGAGATAGAATAAGAAACTGTAATTGGCATTCAAATCAAATATAGTGGTAAACACATCAAAACTTTCATTTACAAATAAAAAAAGTTGATATCTGCAAGATATTTATCAAACTGAAATAAAAATTAGTACAAATGCATTACACGAACGGTTACAAAAATTGTGTGTTATCAACATTACGTACACACTGAGTTAAATTACCTTGATCCCCTAAGGTTTGAAATACTGTCCTACCAGAGCATTTCTCATGGGACATAAACAAACTTTCCTGAATAATTCTCACTTGATGCAATTGGTACGCGTCTGTAATGTAGATTTATACGTTTTCCTTCAGCCTATCTATTCAAATATTTTAGATACATATTAAGGAAATAGTTTATTTTTCATCCAAACCATTTCCTTCGCTCAGCTTGAAACATAAAGAGTACAGAAAATGGAATCTATGCACGATATAATTATTTAATTCATAGTCCTTTACAGAGCATTGGTGTTGGATCCGATGTAAATGGTTTGGATAAGATTCTGATTCTGATTTGCTTACAAGTAATCGATGGATGAAGGTGCTGCAATGGTTCCTTGATGTCGTTATACCGGTAATCATTAATTGCCAAATGTCAAAGGAAAGACAATTAAAATTCCGCAGTGAATGTATATGTGCTACTTTCTTGGCACCAAAAAGTTCAGCGACAAGCGTTCCGATATGTAGATCATCTGAATGCGAGATTTCTACTTGAGGATGTGTCTGAGGATAGCTTCAAGATCGAGATTATACTTATCTGGCGTGTTTTACTTATTCATGAAACAGCTCAGAAACATTTCGCACCTGAATCCGAATTTACAGGTCTAAAAACATTTGTTATCGTGATTAAATTTGAGAGAACCGTGCAAAACACAAGCATCTTCTTGTTCATATAATTGCCGCTGCATGCAAGACTTTCTGTATTGTTTATTCGTTTTCTTATTACTGACCATATTTTATGAACTGAAATATTAATAACATACAAATAAACAGTAATTTTGCATAACCCAATCCTTCCGTATATGATCCCTGATAAGAATTTTTGTTATCGCCGAAGCAAGGGATTGTCCATTCAGTTTGTCGCCATATCTTTCTCTGTTCATTAATAAGGTAAACAATGATGACATTAATCAAACTATTCATAGTCCAATTACCTTGATCTGTTGAAGATTTGAAATGTTTCTCGATTAGTGCATTCCGACCAATTTTACACAACATGTCCTCCACCAGTCCTGTGTTTGATTCACTAATGAGATTTTTATCACGCAACGCAAAGAATAAGTGGCAGGGATGACTCAGTGAATCAAGTTTTCGTCGAGTAAATTTGTCGTTGCAGAGATGTTTCAACTCCCCAAGCTCAGCTGTAGAAAAATAAATAAACAGAAACGTTCAGTACCAAATAAAAGCACTATTGACACCGGTGATCTTAATGTGATCAGGTAGGTAAACATTCAATAATGCCGTTACAATAACTTTTCTGTGATACAACCATTTTTTGACGAAAATCATTTTTACAAATTGTGTGATTCCAGCGATGCTGACCAAACAACAGCCCCATTCTATACGTACTTCTAGGGACCGTAGTTAGTGTTGTCATTTTTTATTTTAATCTGACTAGTTTCCGTTGTTTGACTTTGCTGTGTAGGCACGTTTCAAGTCAATAAGCTCTTCCGTTCTAAAGTAGAGAAATAGAGAAGTTCTTTTTACGGTGAGAAGCCACTTGCTCTCGGCAAATAAGAACAGACAGTGCTATCCAAAAAAGTACTCAGTCAATAGTTACATAACGATATATTTTCAAGATACAGTTTCCGGTGGGCTCGCTCAAGGAGGCAATATCGATCACAGCGTCACCCTGCTAAATATAGCATCGTTACAGAAATTGCAACGGCCAATGCAAGAAATAGTAGATAATACATAGAGATTTATCAGCAGAAATCAAGTAAATTTATAATTTTACAGTACATAATATGGCCCATTGTTTGCTATTATCAGTATCTAGTGATGATTATGTGACCTTAACATTGCCCTTGCTATTTACAAGAACTCGAGTGCTTTTATTTTTAATAAAAAAAAATAAATTGTTTTGTATGCAGAATTCAAATTAAGCTGCAAAATGGTTGACTTGGTTTACTAAGGCGTTCTTCTCAGTTTAATAACGTTTTTCAGGTAAAATTTCAGTAAATTCAGTTTCAACTCCGTATAGCTTGACCAGCCAATGATTCAGTAAGGAGACAATTAATTTGTCAAAGTATGACCACTATGTAAATCAACTTACCATCTGTAATTTCTTGTGCTAAGCCACAAAGTTTTTGAGTGAATGAATCACTCCGACTTTCATTGGTTGATATTGGTTCAAAGGTGTTCCCTGAAGCATCGATATCACTTTCGGTCTGATCGGATGAAACCTCTGTCACAAAAAATTAAGAAAACGCAAGTCACCATGAGTAAACGGTGTAATCTAATGTCTCTTCTGTCAGGTATCTTGTTGTAAATCTTGACCAGTCATTTTCTTGGAAGCCTCACATAACAGAGTTATAAGAATTATTACTCCAAAAATTGGCATTATTTCAAAAATCAGGTGTTTCGTGCCAAGGTCTGTGCTTATCAATATTTACAATGCTTTTATTTTACCCCACCTTACTTATTGTTTAGAAATCTGGGGGAAACTCTGATATACGTTACCTTGAGCCCATTTTTCGTCTCCAAAAGAAAACAGTTCGTTTGATTACTTCAGAGTTTTGTGCTCATTCTGAGCCATTATTTCACAAGTTAAATATATTATGAACATTTTTAAGTTAACCAAATATTACTCATGTGTGTTTGTATTTGATCTAAAGCATAATAATTTCCCCATGACGTGGAATATTTTTTTATTTTCCACTAAACGGTTACTCAACACTTGCCGCTCACGATGGTAATCTTCGAGTCCCACCCACAAAACTTCGAATTACTCAACACAATCTGAAGTATGCAGTTGTCAAACTCTTGAATTCTCTACCTTCGTCACTGAAGCAGTTGCATTCTAGACACTCTTTCAAATCAGGATTTGAAGTCTTATTTGTTAACTCCATAGCGTTCTGTTTTGCTTATTATTATTAACTAACAAGTTTTCTCTGTCCCGTTGCGGTTGTCATCCTTGATTTTCCTTTGTACATATTCCATAAATTCTGAGGCCATGGACTAGATAAGTCCTAGCGGACTATTTCCACCGGTCTTCACCAGCAACACTTAAAGAAATGTAATTTTATCGTTGTTACAATGTTTATATACTTGTTTTTGTTCAAAATTAACGATAAGCAATTGTGAGTTTTGCTTTTTTCTGCTGATTTGATAAAGGATTATTAAGATAAGATTTCATTGTGGAATAAAATCGTAAATACTCTAAAAGAATCAACAATACCTGACCGCATGCAATTGCCTTTACCAAAATGAAACAAAGCAAGCGCGGTCTTGAACACACTATGTGGATGGTTGGATTGAAGGTATATGGATGTCATTTGGAGAAGGTCTAAGAATGCTACAGAGAGACTTTAAAAATAATGACTGAAGTCAAAGAGGTCATGACCTTCAACCAGCTGTTTAATTGACATAGTTGACCAAGACAAATAAGACAGAAGTGAATAAAGTGGAAACTTTTTTTTCAAAATGTTCAGATATTAGTACACTGACTTTCGACGGACGATTGTCTACACCTTTTACTTCAATGTTAATCAGAAGGTTCGAAGTTTTACATAATCTACTATGTCTTGGGTTACAAAATATGATTTGGTATCAAATATGAAAACTTCAGGCCAAATTTCATACAGTAAAAGAGCAACGAGATAAGAGAAGAGTTTTTGACCAAAAATGATAAAAATCGTCCCCAAACTACATAATATGTAACTTTCATCACAATTTGACCAAATCTTACTAAGATCAACCATCGGACAAGCTATACTGGGGCTAAAAGGCTTGTGAAAGTTAAAGGACGCCGCCACAACAGACGACGAAGACGGAAGATAACGGTGGATAACCACGTATCCGATAACTGACGCAGTGCAGGCATTTCAGGCAAAAACAATCCGGGGTCACCGTGCAAAATTTGTAACAAGGGAAATGAATTACCCGATATTTACCAACACTTGAAATTCAAAATTAGTACGATCGCTGTTTTAAATTTATACGAAAGAAATACAAATTTTCGATTTTCACCAAGCAACCCTGTGGAAACTTTAAGTCTCAATCAGAAAATGTATTCATTAATGACTTTTCATCTTCGTCGGACTAGGTGGAACATGAGCACTTTTCGTACAATAACATACTTTCAGATCGCGTTATGAATTTTGTAAAAGCAGTGTACGGGTTGATGTTTTCAGGAACTTATACTGTTCCAATTTTTCGTTTCGGAGGATTTTGATGGACAGACAGAAATATGTTAGTATAAACGGCTTATAGTGAAAATACAGTGACTCTAGCATTCTTACATCACTTATAGTGTCCCTAACCCCGTACGACTACCATAGTTGTGACAAATATTGCAAGCTGCAGTTACAAAATATCAAGAGTACTGTGTTTGTGACTATGTACATTTTCATTAATACTATTTCTAATTTGCTACAACAAGACAGATATTCATACATACGATTGAATCGTTTGGAATTCATGATGATGTTTTCTGTATTACTACTGTCTTTGGCAAATTAAAGTTTCAATCGCCGTTACCGCGAAAAACACTCGTATACGATGATGTCAAATGGAGAAAAATACCATGGGATTATATATTTATCACAAGAACTGTCTTCTTATGTTTCTTTTGATGTCTATTAACCAAAATTATGAAATATGATTTTTGTCGTGATTTGCAATTCATTTACCCGGATTATTTTCATTTAATGAATAAGTAGCCCGTCACCCAGGAGATATGCAAATGATTTAAAGGTACATTCATTCACAAATCCGATCAAATTGAAATTTCGATACACCGAATGGTATCTCCACCAATCAGACATATAGATTTGGTCAAGTCATTGTCTCGCAATGTCCTGACGCCAAGGCAAGTCGACCATCGGCGGACATAGCTTTCACCGCGCTGGCGACGGATAGCCATAGTTTTCAGAGTTATTTAGACTACTTACAAATATATTTATGAAGTAAAGGCAATGACGCGATCGAAACGGTAGTCCTCATTCTCAGAGAAGCCATGGCTTTTAAAATATCACAAGGTTACGACCTTGACTTGTGTACCTCATTGCAATGCTTGTCGCCACAAGTGCCACAACGCTCCCGTCACCGGTCTCCATCGGTGTCTACTCGTCAATCCCGGTCTCGGTCGTCATTTTTTTCGTATTACGGACTTTGATGTTTGCAGTGACACATATCTCGCCCGTAGATACATCCTAATTTTCTTCTGTTGTCCGAGTCAACTCCCGACTATACATCTACAGGCTACAGCTCGACAGTTTATTATCTTAACTTATGTTTTCACTGCAGGTTCAAGTTCGTTTCAGATCGAGTATTTGTGGAATTTTTTTGTGATGAAGGAGATTTATCGTTGTTCGACGAATGACTTGATGTTTGTGCCTTCTATGTCGCTTTCCCGGAGATGATACAGTACTTGTTTATTCAGTTGGACTTACGTTTAGGTGTAGCTTTCAGGTTTATCGACAATGTCCACATTGAGCTTTACGGCTTGCTAGCCGCGACGTTACTGAGCCATTGAAACGGTGGGCGACATCCCCCATTTGATTCTTGGGAACAGCTAAAGCCTTAGCAACTCGAAATTTCGTTGGACATGCCATTCTATGTTTCCATGTCTGGATTTATTGTGTCACCTTTTCGTACAAATGTCATTAGAGCACGGCATCCATCACTACAGATCGATCTGTGCACGCGAGTGTCGAGGCGTGCATGTATGAACGGTATTAGTGCAGGAAAACAGTTTGGGTTGATGACGTACAACTTTGGTAATATGGATTTGTATGTTTGCTAGAGGTAGGGGGGCACATGAAATTTGCTTTTCATGCTGTGTATTTCACTACAATGTGAGGTGATAGATTATGAAAAGAGAACTTCAAAAGTTTTTGAATCATCAAAATCGCCCAATCGATGGCCGTTTTACAGACTTTTAAACTTCTTAAAAAACGTAACAATTTCTGCCAAATATTTGGAAAAAATGCTAATTTGCATAAATTAGCATATTTAGACAGTTGTATTTTAAAAACCGAATGGCAGTTTTTCATCTTCATGTAAAAACTTGTTCAATTTTCTCAGTATTTTCACTCGATGGTATTTCATACCAGGAATTTCTATGCATTTTTCAACAATTTTGGCTCAAATTTCCAGAAAACATTAAAAATTCATGATGGGAAATTGAATGCATTATTAAAAATGACAAAGTCAAATAGATTTTCACTAAAATTGAATTTTTGTCTTTCCTAATGGGCCAAATTTGAAAAAGCCCGCGATCATAGGGTTTATTGGGGTTTCTTTCCAATTCTGGCCTCAGATTTTGTCCACAAAGTCAAAATATAGTGTTTCCATGGTAACATGCCCCAAAATTGCACTGTCTCCATGACAACACATAAGGACGTAACTGTTACATTTCAACATTCAAAAAATGATCAAAAGACACATTTAACACCTTAACTTGCATCTTGGCAAATACAAAGAACATTCTTTTTTTGTTTAAGGAGATTATTTTGGTTACTATGGATACCTAAATAAGGCCCATGCAATGGACAGGTATTCCCTGTGCAAAAGCTGCACAGTTTTGCATGTATTCCCTGTGTACAAGTATTTTGTATTTCATTCATTAATACTTAAGTTTACTCAATGCCTTTGTGTTATGTTATTTCACTATTTAAGTTATTCAACCAAACCATACATTGTTTAAAATAAATAAAAATAAAACCATGATTGTTTCATTGCTCTATGCGATGCGTATAGTTTACACTTACAGGTAAGTCACACATACTGTCAGTGTCATTTCTATTGAGTTCAGCCTGCCTGATGTAAAGCACATTTGACGGTATCAACAATGCTTGTTCTCAAGTCCTTTCATGCATGTAGAGTGGCAGCAATGGAACATGGAACATGACAAATTATTTCCTTTTCAGGGTTTTGTTGCTCAGTGCGAAATATTTGTTCCAGTACTTATTATATGTTATATTGATGGTGTCTATATTTTCAACATGAAAGTACCTCAGGTTCCTTTCAGGCACAACTATCACGTTATTGCATATAGACAATTTTAAGTCCGTCTCTGCTATATCCTGTGTTTGTGGCCATACAAAGTTACTTTGTTTGTACATCTTTCCATGTAGTTAATTTCCACAAAATTTCCACACACTTTCAAAACTTGTCCGATGTACCAGTTGTCATCATATGCTACTGCCACCATTTCACCAGCACGTACACACAACGGCCATTCATAGAAATGTGTGTTTTCATCCTTTTCTCAGCTGGTTCTCCTACTCCCTTTTCACTCTCATCTTCACTGAGGTCACTTTCAGCTGTGCTGTCAACTCTCCTTTCATCCTCTGATTCTCCTTCTGATTCTTTTTCTGTATCTTCCTCTGAATCTTCCTCTGAATCTTCTTCTGATTCTTCCTCTGAATCTTCCTCTGAATCTTCCTCGCGCTCTGACTCTCTGTCTGTTTCACTGACATTTTCGCAAGCGGTGGTGACACGCTCATTTTCCTGCCTTTCACAGCTGTCTCTTGCATCCAACACCTGCTTTGCATAGTGGGCTTTTATTCTATCAAGCTTATCATCTATGTCAGCATCAGCATCTTCAGAATTCCCATGAATGTCTGTATGAATGGTTGTCTCAGTAGTAGAATTTCCAGTGGTGTTAACATATGTGATTATTGCTTTCAGATTTGTTTTAAGCTCTTCAACTGAAAATGCTTTTCCATCTTTGGAGAATTTAAAAAGGTCTGCAGACATGAGAGTTACTACTGAGTTTGTTCGCAGATAGGTGATGTGACACCGAAGACCTTTGACTTGATTGGTCTTTGACCCAAGACTAGCAGCAAATTGCTCAACCTGTTCTGGGGAACTGCATGGACCACCATGATCATGAATCACTTCAGCCTTGTTTCATTTTGCTGAACTTTCTTCATTTTCTGGGCTTCAAATTCTTTGGCTCTTTTCTTCAGTGCATCTGCTTTCTTTTCTTTATTTTCTTCAAGCCATATTTTGTACTTCTTCTCCCACTTTTTCCTATCCTTCTTGGCTTTGTTCAGTACACTGTGAAATCTATCAGGGTTTGTATTGGATAGAGTGTACAACCATGCACTGGTATTATTGCAGCGATACATGGTGGTTCCTTCAGCATTCATCATACCTGGTGATGGTTTCACTTGCTTTAGGTAAGCCCAGTAGCCGAAGTCATTCTCTCCGTGTTTATTTGTCATCTCTGTAAACTCCAATTCTGTTCGTGTCTGTTGCATTACAACTTTGGCATATCTACCAAGAACCTGGTCAGCAAAATGTCGCTCAAACACAACTTTTATACCACAGCATATGGTTTCTAAGGCTTGCCTTGTGAGCTTGTCCATCTCAGCATCTAAACTTGCATCGTACAAAGCAGACAAGACATCATCTTTCTTGGATTGGACATAGGTTTCATTTGGCAACTTGAATAGGCATGGTATGTCTTTGTCAAGTAGTGCTGTTGCATCATGGCTCCACTCCTCAAGTTTGGTGTAGAGTGACTGAACCTGAGCAGAAATATCGATGATGTGAACTTGCTTGTTTTCAATAAATGACCAATATGGCTGGGTCACTTGCTTATGTAAAATCCCAAAAGCTCTACATCCGGCTAACAATGGCTTGCTCTGAATATCTGCCAGGACGGACGAAGTAGCTTATTGCCAGCTTTGACATAATTATCATTGAACATGGCGGCAATATGGTTTCGATGGTAATGTACACCGTTTCACATTCAAATAATATATTTAATCGATTTGCACGGAATGCCTTCACCTCACATCGTGTGATATTTTTTATTTCACAATATGTCTTGAAGTCACCAATGCAGCCTGCTTGTTGGTTTCTCCTAGCTACAACAGCATGACAGACAGTGCTGACCAATCTCTAAGTGGTAGAACCACCATGTTTCCATGCATAGTTACCGGCTTTATCCTGAAACTCTCGCAGCTCCTCCACACTAAGTTGACCGTATTTTGTTCTCAATGCCTCTTCAAGTAGTTTCATAACATTATTTCCATATGTAGTGCACCCAATTAGAGCATGAAGGTTGCAAAACATGTGATTCATTGATAGTATGTTGGATTGGGTTTCTTCATCAAGTGTACTCCAATTCTCAATCACTTCTGGCAAAATTTCAGCTCTTTATTGCTCAAGTTTTCTATTAAAACTCTTTTGTGTGGCAGCCTGATCACCCATAGTGTTTTTAATTTTGCACACTAGTCTCTTGGAAAAGTCATTTGTGTTCTCATTTTCGTGGAGGTCTGACAGCTTTTCCATGATGAACTTAAATGCATGTAGCTGTGTATCAGCATCACCAGCATGTACCTCCAGAAGACCTGATGATCTTGTTGTATTCTGACCAACAGTGACTTCAAAGTCAATGACATTGGTCCCATCATGTGATGTACCATCACTGTGTTGACTTCCAAGCTTAATCGATGAAACCAGGTTGGCTCAGCTGGTATAAGTTTACAGAAGTCTCTCCTGGTAGATCAGTGTCCTCTACATCAAATTTATCCAGGGTTTTCAGTATGGCTGCTGTTACTTTGGACATAGTCTTTGCGCTGACTCCTAGACTTGAAAGTGACACATAGCAATGCCTGGCATCATTTCAATATTGACTATTTGCATTGTCTCCATCTCTGAGACAAAGTTCTGTTCCTTCTTGAATTTTTTGTTCTAGGTTCTAGGTTTTCAATTACTCTCTTCAGTGACATCACCTCATCTTGAACTTTCTTCTCTCTTTGTCTGCTTTCCTTTATTTCTGACACACTCTTGTTAACTTTGTTCCTGAAATAATCTCTTGAAGACTTTCGTCTGTCTGCTAACAATTTATACTTATGTACTTGTTCTTGTGCCTCTTTCATTCATTTGTGACATATTTTAACAAATTTTGTAATGTACTAATTTTACAATCTCTTCTATGCTCTCTCCTATCAACATTCCTTGGTGTGTACTTCTCAACTTTAGCATTCAACAATTCTTCCTTTTCATTAAGTGCTTTCTGTTGTCTCAGTAACTTTTGTTTTTCTTTGCTTGCTTGTAATTTCA
This sequence comes from Ptychodera flava, assembly GCF_041260155.1. NCBI lineage: Eukaryota > Metazoa > Hemichordata > Enteropneusta > Ptychoderidae > Ptychodera > Ptychodera flava. The sequence continues at coordinate 5,683,818 of NC_091944.1, read as the reverse complement.
ATTTAGAAATTTCATCTTCTGCTTGCTGGCATTCCTGATATGCCTGCATGAGTGCTCTATCTTTCTGTTTAATTTATTCTTTCAGAACATTTCGACCATGTGTTGCTGTATAGAACTTGGCAAACACACACTTGATGATGACTTTTTGACTGGCAGCTCGTAGATGTAATTTTTCATGTATCCTAGGTTATTGTTGTCAAGGTTTCGTTTAGCTTTGTCTCTTTTTGCTTTTATCTTTTGAAATGATGATCTAAATCTTTGCTTAAGAATGTTTGTAGTCTCACTGTGTAAAATATCAATCCAATTTCTAACCACCTTCCACGGCATGGAATGCTTTGAGCAGAAGATCTCCAGTTCAGCCACAACCATTTCAGTCATGTCTTCCTCCTATTTCACACAACTGTCAACCTTGCCATCAAGAACTTCCCTATAAATTCCATGATTGGAACACTGCTCACCAATTACTGTCATCAAGTTTTCCTTTGTGCCATTTTGATCTGCTCTGTGGTCAGGTTATCATGTGAGAAACTGCATGTTGCATGGGCTATACGCTCACTCAATTTTGGCCAATTCATTTATTTTGATAAGTAGGGTGCAATCATAGGCTATATTTGAAATTAAACAACATACCGGTACTCATCTAGTAGAATCCTCTGGAGATATTGAAAACTTGGAGAGATACAAGTTCCAGGAAGTTCTGATAAATAATCCTCAGATTAAGCACATCTTGAAAAACGTTTTTCTATTTTTCTGTTTTTGTTTGTTTTGTTTGGGGAGATCACCATAGAAATGATTTTAACAAGTCAATAAATCGTTTCATGGAAATATTTTGTATCCGGTATATTCAGTGTTTTTTTGATAAATAGAAATATATGACGTCCCCTGTTTATACTCAAGACACTGCAGGCCTGTGTGTGTTTGACAAGTTTTCAAAAGCGGTTTCTATTTTATTTCCTGAGTTTAAAAGACATGGAGGTTTTACCTCCATGAAAAAACAATGCTTTGTTGATACTCATACAAATGAAGTTTACACAATTTGCTTTCAAACTACTACGTCTGGCTCATTGGCTTATTTTCGCTTATAAAATTAAAAAAGAAGAGAAATTTATAGAATGTTTCTGCCACAAAATAGTTTCCTTTCCTCCTTCAGCGATTTTTTTATGTCCGTTACCAGTCACACAGCGAGAACGCAATGAAAATGAATGTCGGGTTAACTTGTGGTCATGTATACATCTGGTGATTGCCCGTAGTTTAGCAAACGAAAACACTGTCGTTAAATTAAAACTTTGTTACTTTAAATCCTGCTATAGAAGGACAATAAAAAGTGGATGACTACTATGTTTTTTCCCGTAAACCTTACTGAGATCGCCACTCACTGCATTATTGCCAGAGTTCCTGGTATCGGATAGCAAAGTTGGTTTTGTGGTGACATCATTGTCACACTAACGGCAGCTTACTTTGCGTACCCCCACGTATCAACATCCTTTCTTGCCATGTATATTAATATTTGGCATTCAGCGTAATGTTTTAGTGACAGAGATTTCAACACTTTGTTTCCCTTTTCAAATTATCGATGCTAACTCTGTGTCTCGGGCGACGAAACGTAATTTGTTGATCCCATCATCGCGTCTGAGCGGGTCAACTTCTGGTCATGTTTATTCCTTCGTGAACCTCCCTCTATCATGATAAACCATATCCACACCCGGTGACGTTTTCGCCGGTAAGCAAAATTATGCATACTTTATCTCGATGAAAATACACATTAAAGCAATTTATGTTATTTATATGACACATTCCAAGAAATTCTGACCCTTAAAACGGCATGGCATCGCAACTCGCTATCATTTATATTCAATAAAACTTTGACCTTTCCTCCCTACAACGTCTCTCTGTCAACGACGCGACGTTTACTCTCTCCATAGCAACAGTCTCAATCGACGACTCTTTCGAAAAAATGAACACGATCACTTTGACATCCCCAAATTTTAAAGGAAAAGTATTATGTTACTCACCTGAGACTTCGTCCTGATCAGAAGTCACACTCAGAACATTTCGCAATGTCGAGGAACTCAATGGCGTCACAATGACACTGGCGTCTGCAAAACCCGCCATGACAACTGAAACTTAAATTTATGCAAGACGCAAGATCAATGAAAGTATTTTTGATTTCCGGTAGCCACATTCCATCAAAACTATGAGTTCAATGTACCATATAAAGGTGAAATTTCAAATTTTTTGCATTCTGCGCACGTATTAAATGGTATATTCTGAAGAAATTTTAATTATTTCAATTTTAAAGTTGTATTTTGCTATATTTTCGACGAAAATGGGCCGTTTTTCGATACGAAACCACCACCATATAGATCGAATTTTGGACTACAAATAAATGTTGATTTTATGTATTTAGCGTACGGTACGGCCTCCGGCTTCAGTTTCAAAGAGACGGTACAAACGAAATTTACGTCCCATTTTTGCGGCGCATACGCGTCGCGTAGTAAGCGATGAGTTTTAAATTCGGTCACCGCTGCTCATAAAATAGCACAATTAAGAAAAAACACACCAGTCTAAGGTAAAAAGATATTTTTATTTAATCATACATTTTTTTTTCTTATACGTCGCCAACTTCATTTCATTTGATGAACGTAAAAAGTCGGAAATATTGTCAGTGAGGCAAGTCCAAACAGAAACACTCCATACGTGTGACCCCCCTACTAGAGGGCCGGAAGAGTCGCCTAAAGTCAGTCTGTTTGGTCGTAGGCAAGGGAAATGGGTCACATGATAACCAGTAAAAATATGTTGGAACTCCTCCGTTCACATCATTCGTTTGGCTTTAAGGAACACTTTCTCATCGGCCTATTTCGACCGTAAAGGTGTACGTAGATTCCAGAAAGAGACTTCGCACAAAATTGATGTGAACAATTGGAGTGGTCGTGAACCGCAGCAACCATCTTTTTCTAAAATCAAGGAAACTAATCAACCAATAACCTCAATGGGTGTAATGTAACACATTTTTATTGTTGGACATTAACTCAATTGTCATTCATTCATTCCTTCAAATTTTGCCTACCAGCTATAGTTGAGTGATAGTATAATTGAAGATACTCTAAGTTAAACTTGCATTTTCTTACCGACTGTTGCTTGTCGCGGAGAGTTAGGCTGTTCTGTATCGAACGCATTACTCCGACTTTCAAAACTTCCACGTGGATCTGTCTGGGTTGAAGGATTGTGTTGTCTTTGACAACTTTGTCCAGTTTCAATTCCTGCCATCGATGGACTAGATGAGACCCCTGTCAAAGATTCACAATAAAGACATCATCTTGACTTCGTGTGCAATTACAGTACTGCACTTTATTACTTTCCAATCTTATCTCCGTACACTGGACAATATAGACTAATCATTTGTCATTTCAAACGTAACAATTTGCGCTCACACCAACACCTTCGCGACAGTTTTAAAACAAGTATATTAGGCCTACTTGAATTTCGCGGTCACTAGGCCTAAATCATCAACGCGAAAGCCTCCAAAAGTTTATTCTGTTAATTTACTCTGCTGTAATTTTATGACTGCACAAAATTGAAGAAAGTATTGATACTGCCAAAATGATTAAACTCGTCAACATTGGTCAAATTGCACGATTCATATTTTCTATACGAATTGTTTATGGCATCTTTCAGTCAAACTTATTATACACATTGTCGTAGACATTTCTTTAAGTACCTAACATGTCGTAGAGGGCGTGATTTATATAAATTTCGGGAACTGTTGTAGGTTAACTTGTGGACAGATTATTTATTGACTCGTTATTGCTCGTCATTGGCTCGTTCTTAGGCCGCTGTTTTTAGGGGTTGTCGCTCTTTATGTGCAACCATTTTTGAAGGGTATGAAATATCATACATGCAGTTTTAGGAGGGTCACCCTTTTTTGCTCAAATATTAGAAGCGAAGATGTGGGCCAGGCTGAAATAGTCCTTCGTCCATAAATATCAAATCATAATAAAGGGAGTCTGCATTGGACAAATTATTAACAATCTTCCCCCTACAAAACAAGCTATACCGGTCCTGTTCTTCTAATGATTTTGATAACTTGTGTTAATGTTCGTTGCTTGAAGTGGGAGGTTCTGGTTAAAATGTACATGTGTGTGCAAGAAATTTGATTTTCATCGAAAATGTTGATTCGATATCCATGGAAGTCTGTGAGAAAATGATGAACAATTGTTTTCCAATGTAAAACAAGTCATCGTTGATGACACAGTCCCCACTTGTTAATAATGGGTACTTTGATTACATGTCCTCAGAGAGGATAGAGTCCTCTTCATTAATTAGGTCTGTGATAAAAATACTTTGATACAGATGGCGCTCAATGGCCAAGAATGAGTTCCATGGTGATGAAAACATAAAACCAATGTAGGCCACCATCTTAAAGTTCATACCAGATATGAACTGAAAATGCTCACGTGTTTCATACAGTTATGTGTAAATTTGAACCTTTGCCACATGTTTGCAACTTCATTGAAAGTATTATGATCAACATAATGAACAATAATCACCGCCGATTAATCTCCAAAGGTCATGAAGTATACAGATATGTAATTAGCTGAAATAAAAATATTAAAGTTCTTTGACTGCTGTCATTGTATCACCATTTTACATAGCAAGTGTAATTACCGTTGGCCAAGTCTTTCAAGCCATATATGCCGAGCTGTGAAAGCTCATTAGATATGCAAATTGTAAATTAGCTGACATGAAAATGTGAAATGACTTTCGATATTGTTTTAACCAGGTATAATCATCAATGTTGTCATGTTTTGCCAACTTTGATCAAGTAAATCCCAGTATATCCCTAATAAGCAAAGTTCATTAAATATGTAAATTAGGAATTGACTTAAGTAAAAATGCTTAATGATTGTCAATAATGTTGTATCATGGTATCTGCAATATATGTAGCAACTTTTGTCAACTTTGGTCAAGTCAATTCAGATATATATCTCTAATTAGGAAAGTTCATTAAACATGCCAATTAGGAATTGGCTGAAGAAAATGCTTAATGACTTTCAATAATATTGTATTACAGTGTCTGAAATGTACATAGCAAGTTACATCAATTTTGATCAAGTCAATTCAGATGAATATCCCTAAGTATGAAAATTCATTTAATATGCAAATTAGGAATTGGCTGAAGTAAAAATGTCTTTTGACTTTCAATAATGTTATATCACAGTATCTTTGATATATATAGCAAGTTTCAATGACTAAAATCAAGTTAATTTAGATATATATCCCTAATTAGGAAAGTTCATTAAATATGCAAATTAGCAAATATCTTTCATGTCACCCCTTAATGGTTCCCACTGCTGATGTATCCTTTCAAATCCTTACCTAACTTGATTAAAATCAGACCTCTAGCTCTATTGGCTGGCTCAGAATTAGATATGTGCATAATTAATTAGGTACAGGATGTGATGTCATAAGGTCTCCCATCATACCAAATATGGAGGGTGTAGCACTTAAAGTTACTCAGTTATGGCCATATATGTATATTTGAGGTCAAAGGTCATCGGGGTCACATGACATTTTGTCAAAAAAATTGTATTGCTAAGTTATCCCTATATACCAAAAATCAGACCTCCAGCTCTATTGGCTGGCTCAGAATTAGATATGTGCATAATTAATAAGGTACAGGATGTGATGTCATAAGGTCTCCCATCATACCAAATATGAAGGGTGTAGCACTTGTGGTTACTTAGTTATGGCCATATATGTATATTTGAGGTCAAAGGTCATCGAGGTCACATGACATTTTGTCAAAAAAATTGTATTGCTAAGTTATCCCTATATACCAAAATCAGACCTCTAGCTCTATTGGCTGGCTCAGAATTAGATATGCGCATAATTAATGAGGTACAGGATGTGGTGTCATAAGGTCTCCCATCATACCAAATATGAAGGGTGTAGCACTTGGGTTACTTAGTTATGGCCATATATGTATATTTGAGGTCAAAGGTCATCGAGGTCACATGACATTTTGTCAAAAAAATTGTATTGCTAAGTTATCCCTATATACCAAAAATCAGACCTCTAGCTCTATTGGCTGGCTCAGAATTAGATATGTGCATAATTAATGAGGTACAGGATGTGGTGTCATAAGGTCTCCCATCATACCAAATATGAAGGGTGTAGCACTTGGGGTTACTTAGTTATGGCCGTATATGTATATTTGAGGTCAAAGGTCATCGAGGTCACATGACATTTTGTCAAAAAAATTGTATTGCTAAGTTATCCCTATATACCAAAAATCAGACCTCTAGCTCTATTGGCTGGCTCAGAATTAGATATGCGCATAATTAATGAGGTACAGGATGTGGTGTCATAAGGTCTCCCATCATACCAAATATGAAGGGTGTAGCACTTGGGGTTACTTAGTTATGGCCGTATATGTATATTTGAGGTCAAAGGTCATCGAGGTCACATGACATTTTGTCAAAAAATTGTATTGCTAAGTTATCCCTATATACCAAAAATCAGACCTCTAGCTCTATTGGCTGGCTCAGAATTAGATATGCACATAATTAATGAGGTACAGGATGTGATGTCATAAGGTCTCCCATCATACCAAATATGAAGGGTGTAGCACTTGTGGTTACTGAGTTATGGACATATACTCATATTTAAGGTCAAAGGTCATCGAGATCACATGACATTTTGTCAAAAAATTTGTATTGCTAAGTTATCCCTATATACCAACCAGATATGAACTGAATTGCCTCGCGTGCACATTTTGTAAAGTACTTCTTGGGGTATTGGCTTTTATGACATTACATTGTTTTTATTCCCGAAATTAATCCAATCTATCTAAATTTGACATTATCCCCACTGTATTACGCAATGAAAAAAAGAAAAGAAACCATTTGAAAATTATGATCAACAATATCTGTCGATGCAAGTGCAAATGGCTGAGCAGGCTCTTAACTGGCAGAGGTCGCGTTTGCGTATAAATTCTGCATATTTCACATATAATTGCCATGTAGAACGAGTTGACCTACTTCACAGTATCTCAATGCGCCCAAAAACGATACAATCATCTGTGCCGCGCCGTGTAGCAGCAAAATGAGTTCGTGACCTTTGAAGTACGCGTTTCAAAAAATAAATACCCATGGGAACCTGCTCACCACGCCACGCAACTCATGTACAGCTGACTATGGTGCACTTGTCAGGCGATGGTCGATGATTCTGGTTATTGCCTATATTGTCAAGTTCAATGCCTAATTTACGGAAACACGAACTCTGTCTAGTGTATTCGAAGCTCTGCGTACAGGTTGTGCACACGGCCTCTACCACGTGCTGTCCTGTGGACAGTGTGGTACAAGCCGTCGGCCTACCACCGTACCGCCGGGAAACGCAGACCTATTGTACGCAGGAGCATGGCAGGAGCTAGCCTACTGCTCCTGATTTAACATCAATGCCAACATGGAAATCTCATGAAAAATTTGTCATTGTTGGTTCTGTAGCTAATACAATCTTGAAAAGCAACTTAAAAGACACAGACTGTCAATACGTCGCCATAATATTATGCTGATCTCAGCGGAACCATGCCGGAATATAAATTCGCTGACACACACACAAGATTGAAAAGTGTCACTCTACATCTCATTCTCAGAGAAAAATGCATTGATCAAATATTATGACGCTAACCTTCGATAATCTAGCTTTTGGTTCGCTATGTCCAGAGTAACCCACACGATTCTTAAAGTCAAACGTCGACACGACGACATCAACAGTCAAAACTCAAGATTAGCGATCAGCGCGGCCGAGTGACTGAATTCAGAAATCACTTGTGTAAAATGTTTTAGTGCAGCAGTACATGAAGTAGGTCATGGCCTTGGACTCTGTGCACGAACCTGATTGGACACTTCAATACCTTTGACCCAAAGTTATTATTCATCAGCACTTCCATGCCATGAGGCTAGGTAGAGAACGTATTACGTACGCAGTGTACGCTGTGTGTTAGGAACGCACACAGGGAATGCACAGCGTACACTGCGTACGTACGCAGGGCTAGCGAGAGAGTTGCCGACATCGACGGTTATTTACGATAAAAGAATAAAAGACTGGCATTTTTGGAAGCGATCGAGTAGCTGCGGTAGGCAGGATACGACTTGGGCCCAAGAACGCTGAATTTCGGCAGTAATTTGGCTTTTTACGTCAAGTCCAAAATGGATTTGAAGTCACCAACTCTACGTACGGGTCTTTGCAGGGCTGTGGTGAGCGGGGCTATTAATAGCTGTAGCGGAACACACAGCATCGTACGCAGGGCTAAGAACGTATGTACTCATTTCTGGCGATCGAGCAGCGAGGGAAACAATCAATTACCAAGGATGAAGCTAATTTGCTAAACGATATTTTATCTTGAATAGTGAGTTGAATGAGTAATAAAATATCATATTTTTAATGTTCAATACGAGGTTGAAACACGGAGGGACCGTGGTTGAAACCAGAGCTATCCAGCTGTAGCCAACCTGGACAAGCACATTTCACAGCGCCCTCAAACAGTCGATTGTTTTCACTTGTCATACGCGGCGTAACAGAAAAATTAAAACTTTCATAACTTCATTAATATCCAAGCCACGCCCACCAAAACCTTTTCAGTTCTAGCCATTTGAATTCTGAAGATGTCTACCAAATTTGACTGAAATACGTTCAGCCGTTTTTGAGAAAATGGACCAACAGACAGACCGACAGACACACAGACACACAGACACACAGACGGACAGACAGACAGACATCGCTGCGACATAACCTCGCTGCGCGCATGCGCACGCGAGGTAAAAATCAGACCTCTAGCTCTATTGGCTAGCTCAGAATTAGAAATGCACATAATAAATGAGTTGCAGGAAGATGCCAAGGTCAAAGGTCAAGTGGAATCCCCAAAATTGTGGAGAGCAATTTGGTCCCCTACTGGCCATTGTCCAATAGACGCTGGCTGTCTTGGACTTTAACATAGGCCAGAATAAGCCATTGCCATAGCTTAGCTGCATAGGTATAGGGGAGGTCAAAGGTCATAGAAAAATCAGAAAAATAATACTTTAAAAATCTTTTTCTCAAAATCGGCAAGACCTGTGACTTTGATATTTGGCATGAAGGAGCAAGGCTATAAGGTCTAACCAGGGTTAGGTTGGTAGCGGGTCGAGTTGACTGGGGTCGAGTTGGTTAGGGGTCGAGATGTCCAGAAACCATGGTCATCATGCTTCCCATAGACTACCATGTATCAGAAAAATTAAAACTGTGATAACTTCATTAATATGCAAGCCACGCCCACCAAAACCTTTTCAGTTCTAGCCATTTGAATTCTGAAGATGTCTACCAAATTTGACTGAAATACGTTCAGCCGTTTTTGACACACGGACACACAGACACACAGACGGACAGACACACAGACACACAGACACACAGACATGGCTAAACCATATGCTCACGTGTGTGAACACGTGAGCAAAAAATGAGTCAACTAGGAATTAATCAACAGGATGTTGCAAAACATTTTTGCATACAATTCTAACACTTAACAGATTATCACTGGTACCATATTTCATAAAGTTTGATGCGATATTTACAACACTATGAGATCAACATCTGTATCAAGTTTCATCACATTTGACGTTGTATTAATTTGTGGCTATTAATTAATTAAAATGACACTGATAAATGTCTTTTTCAATGTTAAAGCAATGTGAGCTTAACATCGGTTAACATCTGTATAAAGTTTCATGAATTTGATGCAGTACATATTTCTTGACATATCAGCCTACTTACGAAACTTCAATAATTGACATGTTACTGCTACATGACGTGAAACAAATTGAAGAGCATATGTATGAAATAGGTCAATGTCAACTTTGAATGATACTAGTGGAAATATGTCTGAGTTATGGCTCTGTACATGAAAACATCGTAATAAATGGCTGCCTAGCAACCATATTGGATCGTATCACATAAAAAATCGACGTACATATGTATGACATAGGTCAATGTCCTTGTACCAACTTTGAATAAAATCAGTTGAGATATGCCTGAGTTATGCCTCTGTTTATGAAAAAATCGTAACAAAATGACCACACAGCAGCCATATTGGATCGTATCACAAAACAAATTGACGTGCATATCTATGACATTGGTCAATGTCCTTGTACCAACTTTGAATAAAATCGGTTGAGATATGCCTGAGTTATGCCTCTGTATATGAAAAAATTGTAATAAAATGGCCGCCTAGCGGCCATATTGGATTGTATCACAAAACAAATCGACGTGCATGTCTATGAAATTGGTCAATGTCCTTGTAGCAATGTTGAATAAAATCGGTTGAAACATGTCTGAGTTGTGGCTCTGTACATGAAAAATCATAATAAAATGGCCGCCTGGCGGCCATATTGGATCGTATCACAAAAAAATTGACGTGCATATCTATGACATTGGTCAATGTCTTTGTACCAACTTTGAATAAAATAACTTGAAACATGTCTGAGTTATGGCTCTGTACATGAAAAATCGTAATAAAATGGCCGCCTGGCGGCCATATTGGATCGTATCACAAAGAAAATTGACGTGCATATCTATGACATTGGTCAATGTCCTTGTACCAACTTTGAATAAAATTGGTTGAAACATGTCTGAGTTATGGCTCTGTACATGAAAAAATCGTAATAAAATGGCCGCCTGGCGGCCATATTGGATCGTATCCCAAAACAAATCGACGTGCATCTGTATGACATATGAAGTAATCCTTGTACCAAGTTTGAATGAAATCGCTTCTTGCATCTCTGAGATATCTGTGTGAACGGACGGACGGACGCACACACGCACGCACGCACGCACGCACGGACGCACGCACGGACATGACCAAACCTATAAGTCCCCCCGGACGGTGTCCGTGGGGACTAAATAGCAATATCTGTGCATTTATAGGCGGAAAACTCTGCCCAAAAAAGCCGCCTGTGGTAGCCATACTACGCAATTCTTTGTTGCATTGCAAAGTTTCACATATAGCTATCAAGCTGCCGTGCCTATTCAGTCTACTGGTGCTCATTGGCGACGTGAAAGCGAACCCGGTCAAACGTTAGGGTCAGTTGCCACGAATACAGATACAGGACAAGATACAGCAACCAAAGAAGACATAGCAGGTATTCTGGAGTAATTAGACTTGAATTCGTGATTTTGAAACTTTGAACCATAACTTTGGTAATATTCAATCAAGAATGAATAATATCGATGACGAATTGCATGACATAAGAGAATTTACGTTGAAGAACAGCGCAAAATATACGAGCTTTATGAAGGTCGGAAATCTTTTGATGAAACAACGGTCAATTTTCAAACTAATGTTAAGTGCCACTACGTATTTTCTAGTAAACTCATTTTCATGTCAACGACGTTCTATTGCCTGATGTACAAGGCAGTGGTATTTTTTTACGAATTTTCATTAGTCTTACACATGAATTTTTTGATCGAAAAATGTATGCTTTGGAAGTTTGGTCAAACATCCGATGCATTCACTATTCCCCCTGGACGTTTTTCGTATGGTCAACGCAGTCAATGTAGTATCATTCAAATCCATATGATACGAAACATGTCAAGCTGTCAGCCGACCCCTATCGACCTCTTGCGTTTTCACTTAACGGGGCTTTCTTTCTTGCCTACATACTTTTAGCAATTTCCAGAAATATGTACGGCTCTAGTAAACATAGCCAAGCCAGTAGCTAAGGGCCGGGGCAGCAGGTAACCTCGACCCCTGTCCTTTTCGACCCAAGTAATTCACACCCTCTTGTCGTTGGTTGTGGTCAGATCAATCCCGGTGCCAGAGTCAATTCGACCTCAGTAGCTTTTTATGTTACCTGACAAAATTTTACTGAGTACATTATGCAACTTGCAAGAATTGGTTTTTCTATGCGAAAATCTGCTTGCTTCGCTACAACAATCTGATACTTGTGGGAGGCCTGAGGGGTATCACCCATTGTCATTTAATGACTAGGGAACGTGTGTCACTGAAGTGGGGAGGGATTAGCATGTCACTTAGTGACTTGGGGAATAACGCATTCGTCACTATCGCAATTGCTTGCCATATGCGGCAAGTTTGGATGAGCGAAGGTGATTCGCTCGCCTCGGTGTCTTCACGCCAAATGAGCCGATTTCCGGTTTAGGCGTTAGACTTGCAGCAATGCGTTTTGGGATATCTTTGAGGGCGGGGGTATGTCTGGATATCACAAGAAGCAGGAGATACGAAAGTATTTTTGTCATCATTTATCTGCAGGGTAACAGATGTATACTATACCAAATAGAAACTGCAACCCTCTTAAGGAATGTTAGACGTTCCAAGTGTAACAGGCGGAGTAGCACATCAAAGAGGTCACTCAAAGGAGTCAAAAAATGAACCACTGAACATAGCAATTTCAACAGAAACTGGGAGATGGAAGTTGGGATGAATCCAGTCCAAAAAATGCCGATGCTCATTACCACTTCTCGTTGGATTGGAGACAATCCCTGTAAAAATTAAAGTTACCGCAAGGCCATGTTCAAATTTGAAAATAACAAAATGAGGTCCTTTTATATTCATACCTATGGCTGACCACATGCACTTGTATATAGGCGTTTTAATACAATTCTTTCTTTGCCGCCCGCGTGCTGGTAGGTTTTCAGAGAAAATTAAGAAAGCAAACACAATGTCATCACAATTACAAATAAAAAACTTCCCCCAAAGAAACCATATAAAACTGAGCTTATGTTAATACACTTGTTTATTTGTTTGTGTTTGTTTTTCCCTGTCTGGCTGGTAGCTTTTTTCAAAAGTCCAAGGACGGCTAACAAAGAATTTTCCTTAAATGGCCTTAGCACGAACAGGCACACTGTAAAAATAGCGGACGCTAGACGCGTCTTTACGCGTTCAAAATGTAGAATTTGAACGGCTAGTGTTCATGTTGTTAACACTAGTGTTCATATTATTAACAATGATGTTCTAAACCTGAAACTGTGTGTTAACAACTATCTCCTTCAAGTGTTCAAATACTTAGCATTACAGAAATTTTACAATACTGTGAAACAATTAACAATCTTTGGTGTTTTTACTTATATATATATGGCTATATTAAATTTACTACTGCCTCGCTGTTCGGCAGACGTACATGGATTTTGATGTAACGAATTTCCCACCAAGTGAAAAATATCTCTGGTCTAAAATTGCTGAAAGCATGTTTTTTTCTAAAAAGGAAGTATACAGAATAAGTTTACACGTTTATTAGGGATTGAAATTTTGAAAAGAAAATCAATTAACCACCATGAACGTTTTAATTTTAACATCGGCGTGCAATAGGCGTTCTACTCCATAACACTTGGTGTTCAAGTTTGGTGCCTTTTCTTATCCCGTCATGCATCAAAACGGAAGTTGTGACATTTTTCTTGTAAACGCACGCTGAAGTCGTGATTGCGCGAAAGCAAGGCCAGAAAGGTTCATTTTTCTCTCCAAAATAGTAAAAGGTTTTGAAATTATTTGTATAGTACTTTGGAACTGATAAAATAAGTGAAGAAACCTGTTTTTCTTTCAGTGGCTGGTATACCATACGCTAGCTGTTAATACGCAGCGGTGTTTTGGGCCATGGCGTATCGATCGTCTACTGATGTTTAGTCCTTCAATTCGCCATGGCTAACCAACATTTTACATAAAACAGCCAAACATGATATACACTTACAATGTACACAATATCATACACAAAACACAAACATTCCAAATATAAACGATGTGTTCCGAGTTGCTTTCCCTTTACTTCATATGCTCACTGACTTGGGGCAAGTCTAAGCGTGTTCATCTTCATATTGTGACGGGCGTAGGTAACACAGGGAGCTCAAAAAAGTAATATTTGATGTGAACTATCAAAGAATAGAAGAGACTTGTATTGAGGTAAATAGTACATATTACCCAGTTGATCTAATAATTGTGAGCTACCCACCCCAGCCGCGCTGTGAATATCTTACCATGTGATGCCTGTGTCAGCAAATTAGTTTGTTGTGTATTTCGTGCACTCTGACTTTCATAGAATTGTGGAGTCGTTTTGGTTAAAGGTGAAGGTTGTCTGTAATACTCTTGCCTATCTTGAATCCCTCTTTGGTGAGAAGAAGAAACCCCTGTAAGAAATTTAGTGTCAAAGTTCAAAAGAATGTACATACGTTTATAACGATATTCAAGTCAACATCTGTCATCGCTAATTTATGTTTGACAACAAATGCCTATCGACAAGTACATTTGCAGTTACATTTCACCCTGAAAAAAGTTAGGCCAAAAACAACCTTTTCAAGAATATGCTTTCTTTTCCAATAATTTACAAAAAAGTGATTTTTGTTCAAAGGTGTAATTCTTAAATTTAATGGAATTGCACGATATTTATGATGTATGAGTTTCATTTCCCGGAGCGATCAAGCATTTCACACGTTATTTGCTCTTAGTTTGACTGAACATTTTGAACAAAGCGATGGGTTGTAATCTGGCATAAAACTCCAATCCGCACATTTCATTCCCTTCTAATTTACCCTTTCTGATGCCTCTTAAAAATACCGCCAATGCTACCGTGTTGCTCACATTTCATTGATCAGAATTGGTACATACAAGTATTGGTACCAAAGATCAACGATGAATGTTGTTTCTGTCTGTTCAGTGCAGCAAAATTCTGCATTGATGTAATGACAATTATTTCTACACAGTACTATTGTCATCCCTGGGCATCTGTACACCAAATATAAAAGCTGTCTGTCCAGGTTTTAAAGAAATAAGATTTTTGACGATTTTTTGACCAAAAGTGACAAAAATTGCCCTAAAATGGTAATTTTGCCCGTTTTGACGTAATTTCAACACAGTAGAAGGATAACACCATTGCAAATATCTAACCCGAATCGGAGAGCAATGGGCCGGTGGTTTCAGAGAAGAACAATTTTTACTTAAAATGAGAAAAATGACTAAAAATTTCAGCAAAAATATAAAATTCAAGATATCTTCACGATATTCATAAAACTGTATAAGGTTCACCTTAGGTACTTGCATACAAATTCTCAAAGTAATCAAAACACCGGTTCTTGATTAGTTGGTGTTTTGACCATTTTCACATTTTTAAGCTCAATTGCATAACTTTAACAATGCAAACTTCATTCGAACAAAATCCCATTTATAGTACAAGATGCATCCACACACCAAATACAAAGCTTAAAAGTGCAGCGAGATTTCGATGTTGACGGACATACTAGACGTACGCACATGCATGCGTGCGTGCGTGCGTGCGTGCGTGCGTGCGTACGTGCGTACGTACGTACATACGTACATACATACATACGTACATACATACATACATACATACATACATATATACATACATACATACATACATACATACATACACACACACACACCACACGTACGTACGTAGGTACGTACGTACATACGTACATACGTACGTACATACATACATACATACATACATACATACATACATACATACATACATACATGCATACATACATACATACATACATACATACATACAGGCGACACCGACTTCAGCTTATACGATAACCTCACATTGGTATACCAAAAGTGAGCAAACATTAAACGAAGTAGATTGCAGTACACTTATATAGACTGGTCATGAAAATAACGGTATATATTTGTTTCCTTGCAGACAGGACAGTCACAAGAAAACATGTTTCACAAGGCTGTAGGCCGAGGGAAGTGGGAGTCAACGCAAATTAAAAACAAAGTTATGTTCTTAACCATTCAGTTAATTCTATTGGCATTATGAACACTTTATCAAGGGCCATTCTCAACTGTTCAGGCATACTTTGCAGAGGTTCTGAGTTTTATATATATTATATTCAATATAAAAGAGACCACGCAGCCGATAGGGATGAACATCCGGAGTCGTAAACTGCAACACATATCCGTATTTCATTTTCTAATATCATAGCAACTCACTATACATCTCTGTACTATTAGCCATAATGGGCAGTATCAGGGTAAACTGTTTTAGTATTAAGAGCATCACTAACTCGACTGTCATTCATTCATTCATTCATTCATTCATTCATTCATTCATTCATTCATTCATTCATTCATTCAATGTCATTCATTCATTCATTCATTAAAATGTCAGTAGCTAAAACTTTAAAATCATTAAATGTGAACAAAAGTCCAGGTCCTGATTGTATTTGTGGTCGCACCCTGAAGTTCTGTGCTGATCAGCTTAGTGTAGTCTTACAACACCTTTTCCAAGTTTCTCTTGATACAGTTAGTATTCCTGCCATATGGAAAAATTCTATAGTAGTACCAGTCCCAAAGAAAGCTAGCCCTAAAGAACCCAATGATTTTCGACCTGTTGCTCTTACTTCCCTGGTAATGAAAACATTTGAGAAAATAATTAAGTCCATTATTCTGACAAAGGTTGGCAACAAACTAGACCCCCTACAATTTGCATATCGACCGGGAAAAGGTGTTGAAGATGCTAAGCTTTTCATTCTCAATACACTGTACAAACACTTAGAAAAAACAGGTGCTCATGCAAGAATCCTTTTCGCAGATTTCTCCAGTGCTTTCAACACAATCCAACCCCAAATCCTTGCAGAAAAACTCTTAAAATTTAATTTTAGCAATCAACTTGTACTTTGGATTATTGACTTTCTTACAAATAGATCACAAAGGGTGTTTGTCAATGGCATTTTGTCAAGTATCATTCAAACAAATACAGGTTCTCCTCAGGGTTGCGTTCTGTCTCCTCTGTTGTACATCCTTTATACTGACGATTGTAGAAGTACACATGAAGGTAGCCATCTTGACGATAGTGCTCTGCTTACACTTCTACAGGGATCAGAATGTCATCATGGTCCCGCTCTTAGTGAGTTTGTTGAGTGGTGTGATAATTCGTATCTAACTTAAATGTTAGAAAACTAAGGAAATGATAATTGATTTTAGGAGGCAAGAACGCAACCCTCCTACGTCCATTGTTCACGATCAAGAAGTCGAGATTGTTTCGAAGTATACATACCTTGGTTCAATATTTGACAACAAATTGAAATGGGATCATAACACCGATGCTATACTGAAGAAGGGGCAGCAAAGATTGTACTTTTTAAGGAAACTGCGTTCATTCATGGTTGATAGACAAATTTTATCTCTTTTTTATAAATCTTACATTGAAAGCGTTATCTCATTTTCATTCATTTGTTGGTATCAAAATCTGTCTGTTAAAAACAAAACTTCACTTGATAGAATTGTTTCACTTAGCTCAAAACTAATTGGTATCCCCAGAGAAGTCTTTCTACGTTTTATAATCAGCAAGTACTCAGGAAAGCCCGCTCAATTATTTTGTCTAGTGATCATATTTTATCAGCAGAGTTCGACACACTTCCCTCTGGTCGGCGTTTTAGATACCCGGCTTGCAGGTCAAACCGGCGCAAGTTGTCATTCATTCCAACCGCTGTGCGGCTTTTAAATGATTCCTAAACTGTTTTTTGTATAGTCCTGCGTCTCCTACCATTTTGTAAATTTGTATTTTATATTTTTGATGTTGTATTTGAGCCACGCTTTTTAATTGCCCGTGTTTGGGATAAATAAAGTTCTATTGAATTGAATTGAATTTAAAAGCTAATACAGTGATAGTATAACTAAAGATACTGTAAGTATTACTTCCATTTTCTTACCCGCTGTAGTTTGTTTCGGCAAGTTAGGCTGTTCTGTATCGATCGCATCACTCCGACTTGCAGAACTTCCACGAGGGTCCGTCTTGATTACTTTCATCGTTAAATCAAGTGGGACATCTATCACAGATTTACAAGAGAGTTAGCATCTTTGGTTTGTTTGTAAATGGCGTACTGCACTTCATGACTTTCTACTTTTACGGTACATGGAACAATTTAGACTAACCCTCTAGTCACTGGCTATTTCTCGGGCGAACGCCATAGTTTCTTGTTCATCTTACCATCTACGCTATCATCTGCCAAAGTATTATATATTGCTCCAGTTTCGCTATCAAGTGTTTATTTCTTTCAATTTATCCATAATTATGATGATATCAATAAGTCTAAGGCTGACTCTGTTGACTGTACATTTTCAACAAAGCAATGGGTTGTAATGCGGCAAATATTTCTTCTAGAAACGTTTCTTTCCTTTTTTAATTAACCCTTAGCTTTCTGATGCCTCTCGATTGATTAAAAGGAGGACATTTCAGCACACTTAAATAGACTGGTCATAAAAATAATTATAACGGCATACGTTAGTTTCCTCTCAGGCCGGACAGTCACCGAAAACCTGTTCCACAAGGCTGTGTTAATAATGCACCCGTACCATTATAATTATAATGGCATTATGAACACTTTATCAAGGGCCATTCTCAACTGTTTAGGCATATTTGACAGAGGTTCTGAGTTTTAAATATATGGTATTCAATATAAAAGACACTTCGAAGCCAATAGGGATGAACGTCCGGAATCGTGAACCGCATCACATATCTGTATTTCATTTTCTAATATCATTGTAACACACATATACATCTCTGTACTATTCGCCATAATGAGGAGAATAAGTGTAAACTGGTTTTTAGTATTAGGTGCATCACTGATTCAACTGTCATTCATTCATTCATTAATTCATTCATGATTTCATTCATTCATTCATTCTTTCAAATGTCATTTAAAAGCTAATGCAGTGATAGTATACCTATATTGTGTAAGTATTACTTCCGTTTTCTTACCCGCTGTAATATGTTCCGGCAAGTTAGGCTGTTCTGTATCGATCGCATCACTCCGACTTGCAGAACTTCCACGAGGGTCCGTCTTGATTACTTTCATCGTTAAATCAAGTGGGACATCTATCATAGATTTACAAGAGAGTTAGCATCTTTGGTTTGTTTGTAAATGGCGTACTGCACTTCATGACTTTCTGCTTTTACAGGATATGGAACAATTCTAGACTAGCTCTCTAGCCATGCTTTCGCGTTTATCTTACCATCTAGGTGTACTGACAGTCTGCCAAAGTATATTGCTTCAATTTCGCTATCTAGTGTTTATTTTTTTCAAGATATCCATAATTATTATGATATTAATAAGTATAAGGTTGATTGAACATTTTCAACAAAGCATTGGGTTGTAATATGGCACAAACCATATACAAAGCATTTTCTTACCCTTTTAATTAACCCTTTCTGATGCCTCTCGATTGATTAAAAGAAAGATACTTCATCACATTAATATAGACTGGTCATAAAAGTAATTATAACGGCATATGTTATTTTCCTCTCAGGCCGGACAATCGCCGAAAACCTGTTTAACAAGGCAGTGTTAATTATACACCTGTACCAGTATAATTATATTGGTATTATTAACACGTTATCAAGGGCCGTTCTCAACTGTTTAGGCATACTTTGCAGAGGTTCTGAGTTTTAAATATATGGTATTCAATATAAAAGAGACCACGCAGCCAATAGGGGTGTACACCCGGAATCATAAACTGTATCACATATCTGTATTTCATTTTCTAATATCATATGTAACTCATTATATATACATCTGTGTACTATTCGCCACAATTAGAAAATAAGCTGGTTTTAGTATTAGGCGCATCACTCACTCAATCGTCATTCATTCATTCATTCATTCTTTCAAATGTCATTTAAAAGCTAATGCAGTGATAGTATAACTAAATATTCTGTAAGTATTACTTCCATTTTCTTACCGGCTGTAGTTTGTTTCGGCAAGTTAGGCTGTTCTGTATCGATCGCATCACTCCGACTTGCAGAACTTCCACGAGGGTCCGTCTTGATTACTTTCATCGTTAAATCAAGTGGGACATCTATCACAGATTTACAAGAGAGTTAGCATCTTTGGTTTGTTTGTAAATGGCGTACTGCACTTCATGACTTTCTGCTTTTACGGTATATGGAACAATTTAGACTAACCCTCTAGTCACTGGCCATTTCTCGGGCGAACGCCATAGTTTCGTGTTCATCTTACCATCTACGCTACCATCTGCCAAAGTATATTGCTTCAATTTCACTACCTAGAGTTTACTTGTTTCAATTTATCCGTAATACTCATAAGGCCGCACATTTGAAGCAAGTCACGAGTCAGTGCCGAATATGATTAATGTGGTGTACAATATTGTTAAATTACACGATTCACATTTTTTATAGATTCAGTTACTGTGAGTACAATTGCAAATTGCAAATGTTTTTCATATAACTCAATTCACATTTTTATTGCTGTCAGGATGCCAGTGCACCGTCTAGTATCAACTTTCAAGGTTTATATGAAAGTAATGTCACCGTAAGAACTAGCCTTTCAATGAAAAAAAATGAGTTCTGGACTGGTCCAATCCTGTGGTGAATTCAAAATTGCGAAGACTGTTTACTAAGTTTATATTTAATGTTTCATTCAGATTTTCCGAATTAAAGCTGATTAAACATCATTTTTAAACAATAGCTTTACTCATTTTTTTACCAAACAGAAATTAATACCCAGAGACTTAGCACTATTATTATCAAAAAGAAAATAATTCAAAACTGAGTATTGCGACCGATATTGCCAATTGCAGGCACGCTATATCAATTTCACTTAATCAAATGCGATGATTATTTTCAGTCTCAATGAAACAATCCACTTTTTGTTATATTACTTCATTGTCATTATTTGGCTATCTGTCACTTCTAATTCTTCAAAGTTCAGTAAATCCATAACATTTTCGATATGATTAAAGAAAGTTTTGAAAGGACTGATCAAAGGGATACCATTTATCAGTTCAGTTGGTGCGACATTTCACAATGTATACCTTGGACTCTGAGGTAAACGTATGGATTGAAAAGCCCACAAGGGGCAACATGTAGGTTCGCGTACTACCATGTCGGTAAAACGTTTGACGGAAGGCAAACCAAAATTGTACATTAATATCAAACAAATCATACAAATAATGAATGATTTATGTGTGATTAATCGGTCGATAATAAGTACATGTAATTACATTTTATATAAAGATAAACGACACACATATTTTGCCGCAGTCAATGATGTTATTTCCTGTGGCATATACTATGGAGGCTGGTCTTTGATTTAAAATGTGTGTGGACAACCTGTTCTCGAAAGCAAATTGGTCTTTGCGAAAAGAGGGCGCTGTTTTAGTGAGCGACAAGTTTCGGAGGGAGTACTCAGGGTTTCACGATTCATACTTAGAAACAGAGTTAAAACGACATGGTGATCCACAGGTCACACGATTCAGTTTTTGAAGTGATCGGCCATTTTCGTGGTAATTCGTAAGGTCGCGTTGATGTCATATTTTCTGTAACATGACAACATATTGTCACCTTTGAAATCGGTACGGCATGATTCGTTTTTGTCAATAAATTTCAGAGAAGCCAGTACAAATATTTTCCCTGTGGTGTACGTGCAAATTTACCTTTGGCCGGGCCATGGTGCTATTGGTAAAAGTCATCATTTGAATGAGATGTTTTCTTGTGGCAAACAACTTCAGTCCACTAAACTAAGCTTGACTAGAATATAAATCTACACGTTAATATTGTCATGGCTTTTGAGACATAAAACCGACTGGCCATAGCTGCAAAATTGTAGCTCTACGGTGAGGCGGTCGGTGAGTTTTGGTTTTGCGACCTCGCTCACCAGTAGAGCTACAATGCCGAAGGCCCTGAAGCATACAAATAAGCACGCTGCACATGGCACGGCATTTTGATGTAAAATCCCATATATTTACTGCATTTGGTCATACTGATTTATCACTACTGAAGATTAAACACTATACTACACTAAACTTGTCGTGTATGGGGTTTGGTATTTGTTCAAATACGTCGATCGCGTTTCCAAAAACATTTCTTGGAGCCACCATTACCAACTTCCGGTAATGGAGGCTCCCAACACGCTCAATGTTTATCGAATGCGATCGACGTGTCTGTGCTAATACCAAACCCCATAAACGACAAGGTTAGTGTAGTATAGTAGTGATAAATCGGTACGACCAAATGCAGTGAATATGTGGGATTTTACATGAAAATGCCGCGCCATGTGAGGCGCGCTTATTTTGTATGCTACAGGGCCTTCGGCATTGTAGCTCTACTGGTGAGCGATGTCGCAAAAACCAAAACTCACCGACCGCCTCACCGTAGAGCTACAATTTTGCAGCTACGCCTGGCCAATATGGCGACAAAGTATTCTTGACCGCGGACATCCGGGAACTCGCGGATTTTTTACGTCATTTTTTTGCGTCACACTGCCGAGAGAACAAAATATTGAAGTGTGGATTTTTCAACATTTACAGCAGTATTCAAAGTTTCAACATCATGTCAATGATAAACACTAAGTTCTGTACTTTGTCACATAATTTCTGCATTGTTCATTGTCCTGTGAAGTCAAATCCCATTTCACCTCACTCGCGTGCGTGAGGTGAAAGTGACGTCACTCCGCGGTCAAGAATACTAAACGATAGATCTGAGGTCGAACGACAAGACACAAAAACGGCTTTCCACTCTCTCTGTGGAGTGTCCATAAAATGGATATTTCGGTTACGAAGCATTTTAATGTAGAATCATTGAACAGAAAGTATTGAACTTTGTCAAAAATGCGATTCAATTGGCAAACGTCCATTTTGAATCAGTTCAACATGGGGCAGACAGTCCATGTAGCCGATAATGACATGCTAATTGGATGCATGTGTACGGAGTTACAAGTTGGCCTTGCGGAGTTCCAGTATATCTGTGTCAAGTATCAACTAAAGTTACACTATTACACAGTAGAAGCGAGATTGTTGTTACACCTATATTACTACCTTACCTACGTCTGATTAATCCGGCCTCTGTACGAAGTTGCGTACTAAGTTATGAAGTAAGATACGACTGGTTGAGGGCGTCCTACACTTTCCAGTGTGTACGTCGGGGGGGGGGGGGGGGGGGGGGGGGGGGGGGGTTCATATAGTTACAGAGTTACAGTAAGGGAACTATGCGGGCGGCCTGTACAAGTTGCGTACTTACATAGTTACAGAGTTAGGCTGCGGGAACTATGCGGGGGGCCTGTATCAAGTTGCGTACTTACTTAGTTACAGAGTTAGGCTGGGTGAACTACGCGTGGGCCTGTATCAAGTTCGTACTTACTTAGTTACAGAGTTAGGCTAGGTGAACTACGCGGGGCCTGTATCAAGTTGCGTACTTACTTAGTTACAGAGTTAGGCTGGGTGAACTACGCGGGGCCTGTATCAAGTTGCGTACTTACTTAGTTACAGAGTTAGGCTGGGAGAACTACGCGGGGGCCTGTATCAAGTTGCGTACTTACTTAGTTACAGAGTTAGGCTGGTGAACTACGCGGGGGCCTGTATCAAGTTGCGTACTTACTTAGTTACAGAGTTAGGCTAGGGGAACTACGCGGAGGCCTGTATCAAGTTGCGTACTTACTTAGTTACAGAGTTAGGCTTGGTGAACTACGCGGGGGCCTGTATCAAGTTGCGTACTTACTTAGTTACAGAGTTAGGCTAGGGAACTACGCGGGGGGGGGCCTGTACGAAGTTGCGTACTTACTTAGTTACAGAGTTAGGTTGGGTGAACTACGCGGGGGCCTGTATCAAGTTGCGTACTTAGTTACAGAGTTAGGCTGGGTGAGCTACGCGGGGGCCTGTATCAAGTTGCGGACTTACTTAGTTATAGACTTAGGCTGGGTGAACTACGCGGGGGCTGAGTGAACTACACGGGGGCCCGTATCAAGTTGCGTACTTACATGGTTAGAGAGTTAGGCTAGGGGAACTATGCCGGCCCTCTACCAAGTTGCGTACTTACTTAGTTACAGAGTTAGGCTGGGGAACAATGTAGCATTTGAAAACCTTAACATCACAATTTCTTGACTTCAAAACACATACGAAGGTATAATGTTACAATGTCATAACAAATCGCATTTCTTCAAATATATGTTAGATGTGAAACCCCGATTTTATGATAATATTTTCATTGAAAATCTGCGTCCACGAAACACACTCACTTCATTCATTTTGTCATAAATTTCATCTTCTTTTCACTGCCATGGTTTTGTCTGTTATGTCTACTTTACTTACGCATTTGTAAGTGTTTCTTGTTGTCTATTAACTAGTTGCCCTACCACCCTGCACGTCAAGGTACATGCCACAGGCAGGGTTTGTAAGTTATGTTATGTATCATGTGTGTGTGTGTGTGTGTGTGTGTGTGTTCGTGTTAGCACTGTGTGTCTGTGTTCGTGTTAGCAATATGCCGGCTCATTTTTATCAGGTGTCCTTCCTTTGACCATCGATGGAAACTGCTAATTGGCGGGCGAATATGCGGAGCAAACTTCGTTCTCTATTGTTATGTTATCTAATGTTATCTTTATTTATTAAAGTGTCATGTGTGGACTTATATAATGCCACACCCAGCCCCTACGGCTTACAAGACACTGGAGTAATACAGTTCTTTAAGTTATGAATAAATAAGCGTAAACATACTTTAAACATTCTCTTACAAAAAGCATTTACTTACAAAGTTTGCTAGGTCTACAGGCATGACTTTCATTAAACATTCTAGATTTTCATCGTCGCCCTTTATATCAAAATGTGGGGATATTTCCCTCTATTACTAACTTCTCTTCATTTACCCATGATAGAAGGTTCGGATTTCTGCGATATTATTACACCCTCGTTACGTGCAATGTCACTTTCAGCTACTGTGTTATAAAGTGTTACAACTTCCTCTTCATTCATTTCCGATTTGGCGCTAACTCTCCTGTGAATGCACTCCATTACCAGCGTTTATTACGTTTTTCGATTTTCCATTTTCCCCTGTTAACTATTTCATCGGAATCGCACATATACTCAAGACCATATACTTGCTTTAGTACGACCATTCTTTTGCGTTTTCTACGTTCTTTCGGTTCACTTTCTGCCGCCATTACAACTAGCCTTTGCCCGAAATTGTTTTCACACAAAAATGTGAAAGAGGCTCCCCCCTTACTATCCAAAATGTTTTTTTTGAATTTGTGTTTGATTCGTTTTCGATATGTGTTCCTACATTCTTATCCGATTGTTTGTGTTCATATAATGTTTGTTTAGCTTCGGATATATGTAGGGATTTGCATTAGTGTGTACGGTAATGTTTTGTTTGTGTGGGGAAAGCTTATTTCATAGAGTGGCCCTTTGATGCTTGCGTTTTGAAACCCGAGTGTGGTCTCTCATCAGTCGCAGTGTAGATTCTTTCCTCAGTTTGTGTTTGTTAAAATTTATTTTAATGCATTTTAGTGTTCTTGCTCTTCGAGTAGCGAGGCAAGTATATCAATGTTTGGGTCTTGTTGTGAGTCTGTTTGGTGGTCCGGTTGTTTGTTCTATTTTTTTTACTTCTAACTAAATTTTGTTTTTGACTAGTGTGTCTTTTAGATTTTTGTTTATCTTCTTAGAATGATTGGTGCATGATTGGTGATTCTTCCTTAGTGTTGAATCCTTCTCCAGTTCAGCCCAATCTTTCAAATGACTTCCCCTAAGATATTTTGTTTTGATGTGTGGGCTGTATGTTGTGCTGAACATGAGTTTGTTTGTTGTTTCTTTACGTGTAAGTGTGCGGTTTGTTAGTGTATTTTGGATAATCTGGTCTATTTTTGCTGTTATTTTCGTCATTTCGTTGTTTTTTGTATTCTCTATCGAGTAGTTTGTTTGTAAAGAAAGCGACTTTTCTAGTAAAGTCGTCATTGTTGTTACAAGTGCGAGCTATCTAAGGATTTTGCCTTAAGTTTGATAAAGCCATTAACAGTTGCTGTCGGGTGACACGATTCTCTATGTACAAATTGGAATGTGTGTGTTGGTTTGTATGTGTTTAGATGTCGAGGATATTTTCTTTGTAGTATCTTGCACCTTTGAAAACAACTACATCAATAAATGTTATTTCTTGTGTTGAGCTTTCGAATGACAACTTAAATGTTGGGTGCATTGTGTTGATTTTTTGGATGAAGTTTGTGAGTTCGGTTTGTGTTCCGAGAAAGATAGCAAAGTATCATCTCTGAATCTTTTCCAGAAATGAATGTTGTTGTGGTTATTTACGATTATGAAAAGTCATGTTGGCTATTTCCGGTGAGGCGTTTGATCCCATGCTGCAGTCTCGGGTTTGGCAGAAATATTAATTGCCTGTTAAATTCAAAACTGTTGTGTTTGAGAATTAATGATAGCATTTCCATTAATTCTTCCGTGGATCATTTTTGATGCTGTATTTGTTTCATGCGAGGTTTGTGAGTTTAGTGTTTCACTGACTAGCCGAATTGCTTCGTTGTGAATTGTCTTTGTGTACATTGACACCACGTCGAGTGTTAAGAGAAATGCTTGTTAAGGGACATTTGTCTTTTCTATTTCTGGTATGAAATTTGTTGTATCTTTTATATATGTTGGTTGTTGCTGAACTTGTGGTTTTATGAAGTAATCCAGGAATTCTGTAATTCTGTAAATGGGACTGGAGTAGCCACTGATTATTGGTCTGCCTGCAATTTTGAGTTTTCAGGCGGCAGTTTGTGAATTGTAGGCAATGAGCACCACTGTGGAGTACGGACATTTATGTTTTTGGATCAAGATACTTATAAGTATCATGGTCGATGTGTTTGTTCTAGTACATTTCGTTTAATAGTTTGTGTACTATTTTTTACTGTTTGTTCTGTGTCGTCACCGCCAAGTTGTGTATAAGTGTAGGTTATCGCCCGATTGAAACGTAAACAACGAGGCGGAGCCGAGTTGTTTTACGTTTCAAGCGGGCGATAACCTACTTTTAAAAACTATCTACTGTTGATTGACCAATCAGAGTGCTCAATTCAGGGTGTTTTATCTACTCGTAAAGCTTGGTCACCAAATTCCAGAAACGAATGACAGCGCCGCAGTAAAGTACTGTCCAATCAAAAGTGAACATGTCATATTCTGTAGACATCTGGTACGTTTTAATATTCAAATTTGGTAACACAGCGGAAACCACGGCAACACAACACACAAAACCTGCTGTGCCCCAGGGCATTTATATAATGTGCCCTAGGGCATTTATAGGATGTTCCATTACACTGGAAGGCTATTTCACAAATAAAAGTTTAATTCATATCCTAAACATGTTACATGACAAAGGGACGGTTGAACGTAACCATTGAAAACGAAAATATATCAGTTAGGGGCGATAGTTTTAAGTGGGATAAACCACCCCTTGTACTCAGGCTCTTCTGGTGATATAAAGTCCAACCCTACGATAAAATGTCTCGGCCTGCGGCCTCGACATTTTATCATGGGGTTGGACTTTATATACCAGAAGAGCCCTTGTACTCGGGCTTTATCCTATACATAGCCGTCGAGCTAACAGGGAACCCAGGATAGTATTTATCACTCCTGTCAGACAGTGCTTACGATTAAAATGTTTTGTTTTCAGGCAACCTAATTTTTCCCATCAGACCGCATGACATCGACTTATCACAACTTGCGTTTATCACTCGTGTCACACTGCTTACGATTTTAAATGTTTTGTTTTCGGGCCACGTAACTTGCCCATCAGACCACAATGACATTGACACGTTTGAAATCAGGGAAAATTTACCATGGATAAACCACTCACACACCTACACATGAAAAATAACAACTTTTGGAGGTTATCAAGTTATCTTCATTCTTTATTATCAATAAATCGTAGAGCGTACGGTCTATGGATAAATTGCGAACAAAATACTATGTGTTTCAAGCCGGTGATGACCGACTTATAGCCGTCCAGTTAACATGCAATTGAGTCTCTGACAGTCAATGAGTCAAGAAATCCTTTTGTAACCCATATATCATCAATCATCTAACTCTGAAAAATCAAAGTTTAGTTCAAAATTTACATCCGAATCTGATGATAATATCACGTCCTTGTACTGGAAGTTCTTATGACGGTAGTGTGAATCGCGAGGTTTCTTGAACTTCTTCGAGTAGTTTGCACTACGCACAGTAAGTCTGCTTGGCGTTACAGTTGCGGTTCCTGCGCTTAGGTAGTTGAGACAGTCGGGAGCATACGGTTCACTTTCTTTCTTTCTTACCTCCATTACAAAGTGGCTCAGGAACACAAAACTCTGCCAGATTGTCTGCCATGGGAATTTGTAGCTGCTTCCCCAAAACCTCTGTAGCATTTCTCGCCTCGGCCCACTCATTCCTCACGCGGAGACTCCAGCTTGTGGTTCTTCTGGTGTTTTGCGGCGCTCTTCCACACACTTTTTCCTTAATATCGTCTTCAGACATGACATGGAAGCGATTACGTGCTGCAGCCATCGTGGTCTTCAAATTAGTCTTCTTTGGAGGCAAACCTTTGAGATGTTACTCGCTACACATTAAGGAGCTTGAATGAAAATCACGTGTTCATCTTGCGTTTTTCTAACACCCTTACTGTCGGCGACGCACATCCTAGCACTAATTTATATAATCTCAATTGATATTAGGTCGTGTGTATTTTTCAGGTCGTCTTTCGCATTAACACCTCTGTGGTTTTCTTTCAGTACGTAATCATTTATCACCCGCTTCCAAGTTTTCTTTCAGTAGTTAATCACTTAATCACGCAAAAACCCAGCCACACCTGATAAGTCGTCCTGAGCAACAGTTTTAATCCTCAAACACATCAACTGCTGGGTAAACATTTGACAGAATCAGGCTATAAAACTGAGTGTTGCGTAATTGCCTTTCCCCTTTGTGTTCGTAATCTTTTGTGTTCAAAATGACTATGCCCCAAACCTTGTCGAAGGGTTTTATGGTCGATGATAAGGTCACCATACAAGCACTCGCGTACTCCCCCCAGCAAAACTCTGTAACTGAGTAAGTACGCAACTTCGTACATGCCCCCGCGTAGTTCACCCAGCCTAACTCTGTAACTAAGTAAGTACGCAACTTGATACAGGCCCCCGCGTAGTTCCCCCAGCCTAACTCTGTAACTAAGTAAGTACGCAACTTGATACAGGCCCCGCGTAGTTGGCCCAGCCTAACTCTGTAACTAAGTAAGTACGCAACTTGATACAAGCCCCCGCGTAGTTGGCCCAGCCTAACTCTGTAACTAAGTAAGTACGCAACTTCATACAGGCCCCCGCGTAGTTCCCCCAGCCTAACTCTGTAACTAAGTAAGTACGCAACTTGATACAGGCCCCCGCGTAGTTGGCCCAGCCTAACTCTGTAACTAAGTAAGTACGCAACTTGATACAGGCCCCCGCGTAGTTGGCCCAGCCTAACTCTGTAACTAAGTAAGTACGCAACTTGATACAGGCCCCCGCGTAGTTGGCCCAGCCTAACTCTGTAACTAAGTAAGTACGCAACTTGATACAGCCCCCGCGTAGTTCCCCAGCCTAACTCTGTAACTAAGTAAGTACGCAACTTGATACAGGCCCGCGTAGTTCCCAGCCTAACTCTGTAACTAAGTAAGTACGCAACTTGATACAGGCCCCCGCGTAGTTGGCCCAGCCTAACTCTGTAACTAAGTAAGTACGCAACTTCATACAGGCCCCCGCGTAGTTCCCCCAGCCTAACTCTGTAACTAAGTAAGTACGCAACTTGATACAAGCCCCCGCGTAGTTGGCCCAGCCTAACTCTGTAACTAAGTAAGTACGCAACTTGATACAGGCCCCCGCGTAGTTGGCCCAGCCTAACTCTGTAACTAAGTAAGTACGCAACTTGATACAGGCCCCCGCGTAGTTGCCCAGCCTAACTCTGTAACTAAGTAAGTACGCAACTTCATACAGGCCCCCCCCGTAGTTTCCCCCAGCCTAACTCTGGTAACTAAGTAAGTACGCAACTTGATACAGGCCCCCGCGTAGTTGGCCCAGCCTAACTCTGTAACTAAGTAAGTACGCAACTTCATACAGGCCCCCGCGTAGTTCCCAGCCTAACTCTGTAACTAAGTAAGTACGCAACTTCATACAGGCCCCCCTGGAGTTCCCCAAGCCTAACTCTGTAACTAAGTAAGTACGCAACTTGATACAAGCCCCCGCGTAGTGGCCCAGCCTAACTCTGTAACTAAGTAAGTACGCAACTGATACAGGCCCCCGCGTAGTTGCCCAGCCTAACTCTGTAACTAAGTAAGTACGCAACTTGATACAGGCCCCCGCGTAGTTCCCCAAGCCTAACTCTGTAACTAAGTAAGTACGCAACTTGATACAGGCCCCGCGTAGTTGGCCCAGCCTAACTCTGTAACTAAGTAAGTACGCAACTTGATACAGGCCCCCGCGTAGTTGGCCCAGCCTAACTCTGTAACTAAGTAAGTACGCAACTTGATACAGGCCCCCGCGTAGTTCCCCCAGCCTAACTCTGTAACTAAGTAAGTACGCAACTTGATACAGCCCCCGCGTAGTTGCCCAGCCTAACTCTGTAACTAAGTAAGTACGCAACTTCATACAGGCCCCCGCGTAGTTCCCCAGCCTAACTCTGTAACTAAGTAAGTACGCAACTTGATACAGGCCCCCGCGTAGTTGGCCCAGCCTAACTCTGTAACTAAGTAAGTACGCAACTTGATACAGGCCCCCGCGTAGTTGGCCCAGCCTAACTCTGTAACTAAGTAAGTACGCAACTTGATACAGCCCCCGCGTAGTTGCCCAGCCTAACTCTGTAACTAAGTAAGTACGCAACTTCATACAGGCCCCCGCGTAGTTCCCCCAGCCTAACTCTGTAACTAAGTAAGTACGCAACTTGATACAGGCCCCCGCGTAGTTGCCCAGCCTAACTCTGTAACTAAGTAAGTACGCAACTTGATACAGGCCCCCGCGTAGTTCCCCAGCCTAACTCTGTAACTAAGTAAGTACGCAACTTGATACAAGCCCCCGCGTAGTTGCCCAGCCTAACTCTGTAACTAAGTAAGTACGCAACTTCATACAGGCCCCCGCGTAGTTCCCCCAGCCTAACTCTGTAACTAAGTAAGTACGCAACTTCATACAGGCCCCCGCGTAGTTCCCCAGCCTAACTCTGTAACTAAGTAAGTACGCAACTTGATACAAGCCCCCGCCGTAGTTGGCCCAGCCTAACTCTGTAACTAAGTAAGTACGCAACTTGATACAGGCCCCCGCGTAGTTGGCCCAGCCTAACTCTGTAACTAAGTAAGTACGCAACTTGATACAGGCCCCCGCGTAGTTGCCCAGCCTAACTCTGTAACTAAGTAAGTACGCAACTTCATACAGGCCCCCGCGTAGTTCCCCAAGCCTAACTCTGTAACTAAGTAAGTACGCAACTTGATACAGGCCCCCGCGTAGTTGCCCAGCCTAACTCTGTAACTAAGTAAGTACGCAACTTCATACAGGCCCCCGCGTAGTTGGCCCAGCCTAACTCTGTAACTAAGTAAGTACGCAACTTGATACAGGCCCCCGCGTAGTTCCCAGCCTAACTCTGTAACTAAGTAAGTACGCAACTTGATACAGCCCCCGCGTAGTTCCCCAGCCTAACTCTGTAACTAAGTAAGTACGCAACTTGATACAGGCCCCCGCGTAGTTGCCCAGCCTAACTCTGTAACTAAGTAAGTACGCAACTTGATACAAGCCCCCGCGTAGTTCCCCAGCCTAACTCTGTAACTAAGTAAGTACGCAACTTGATACAAGCCCCCGCGTAGTTGGCCCAGCCTAACTCTGTAACTAAGTAAGTACGCAACTTGATACAGGCCCCCGCGTAGTTCCCCTAGCCTAACTCTGTAACTAAGTAAGTACGCAACTTGATACAGGCCCCCGCGTAGTTGCCCAGCCTAACTCTGTAACTAAGTAAGTACGCAACTTCATACAGGCCCCCGCGTAGTTCCCCAGCCTAACTCTGTAACTAAGTAAGTACGCAACTTGATACAGGCCCCCGCGTAGTTGCCCAGCCTAACTCTGTAACTAAGTAAGTACGCAACTTGATACAAGCCCCCGCGTAGTTCCCCAGCCTAACTCTGTAACTAAGTAAGTACGCAACTTGATACAGGCCCCCGCGTAGTTCCCCAAGCCTAACTCTGTAACTAAGTAAGTACGCAACTTGATACAGGCCCCCGCGTAGTTGCCCAGCCTAACTCTGTAACTAAGTAAGTACGCAACTTGATACAGGCCCCCGCGTAGTTCCCCCAGCCTAACTCTGTAACTAAGTAAGTACGCAACTTGATACAAGGCCCCGCGTAGTTGCCCAGCCTAACTCTGTAACTAAGTAAGTACGCAACTTGATACAAGCCCCCGCGTAGTTCCCCAGCCTAACTCTGTAACTAAGTAAGTACGCAACTTCATACAGGCCCCGCGTAGTTCCCCTAGCCTAACTCTGTAACTAAGTAAGTACGCAACTTGATACAAGCCCCCGCGTAGTTGGCCCAGCCTAACTCTGTAACTAAGTAAGTACGCAACTTCATACAGGCCCCCGCGTAGTTCCCCAGCCTAACTCTGTAACTAAGTAAGTACGCAACTTGATACAGGCCCCCGCGTAGTTGCCCAGCCTAACTCTGTAACTAAGTAAGTACGCAACTTGATACAAGCCCCCGCGTAGTTCCCCCAGCCTAACTCTGTAACTAAGTAAGTACGCAACTTGATACAGGCCCCCGCGTAGTTGCCCAGCCTAACTCTGTAACTAAGTAAGTACGCAACTTGATACAGGCCCCCGCGTAGTTCCCCTAGCCTAACTCTGTAACTAAGTAAGTACGCAACTTGATACAGGCCCCCGCGTAGTTGGCCCAGCCTAACTCTGTAACTAAGTAAGTACGCAACTTGATACAAGGCCCCCGCGTAGTTCCCCTAGCCTAACTCTGTAACTAAGTAAGTACGCAACTTCATACAGGCCCCCGCGTAGTTGGCCCAGCCTAACTCTGTAACTAAGTAAGTACGCAACTTCATACAGCCCCCGCGTAGTTCCCCCAGCCTAACTCTGTAACTAAGTAAGTACGCAACTTGATACAGGCCCCCGCGTAGTTGGCCCAGCCTAACTCTGTAACTAAGTAAGTACGCAACTTGATACAGGCCCCCGCGTAGTTGGCCCAGCCTAACTCTGTAACTAAGTAAGTACGCAACTTGATACAGGCCCCCGCGTAGTTCCCCAAGCCTAACTCTGTAACTAAGTAAGTACGCAACTTGATACAGCCCCCGCGTAGTTCCCAGCCTAACTCTGTAACTAAGTAAGTACGCAACTTGATACAGGCCCCCGCGTAGTTGGCCCAGCCTAACTCTGTAACTAAGTAAGTACGCAACTTGATACAAGGCCCCCGCGTAGTTCCCCCAGCCTAACTCTGTAACTAAGTAAGTACGCAACTTGATACAGGCCCCCGCGTAGTTCCCAGCCTAACTCTGTAACTAAGTAAGTACGCAATTGATACAGGCCCCCGCGTAGTTGCCCAGCCTAACTCTGTAACTAAGTAAGTACGCAACTTGATACAGGCCCCCGCGTAGTTGGCCCAGCCTAACTCTGTAACTAAGTAAGTACGCAACTTGATACAGGCCCCCGCGTAGTTCCCCAGCCTAACTCTGTAACTAAGTAAGTACGCAACTTGATACAGGCCCCCGCGTAGTTGCCCCAGCCTAACTCCGTAACTAAGGAAGTACGCAACTTGATACAGGCCCCCGCGTAGTTGGCCCAGCCTAACTCTGTAACTAAGTAAGTACGCAACTTGATACAGGCCCCGCGTAGTTCCCCAGCCTAACTCTGTAACTAAGTAAGTACGCAACTTGATACAGGCCCCCGCGTAGTTGGCCCAGCCTAACTCTGTAACTAAGTAAGTACGCAACTTGATACAGGCCCCCGCGTAGTTGGCCCAGCCTAACTCTGTAACTAAGTAAGTACGCAACTTGATACAGGCCCCCGCGTAGTTCCCCAGCCTAACTCTGTAACTAAGTAAGTACGCAACTTGATACAGGCCCCCGCGTAGTTGCCCAGCCTAACTCTGTAACTAAGTAAGTACGCAACTTGATACAGGCCCCCGCGTAGTTGCCCAGCCTAACTCTGTAACTAAGTAAGTACGCAACTTGATACAGGCCCCCGCGTAGTTGGCCCAGCCTAACTCTGTAACTAAGTAAGTACGCAACTTGATACAAGCCCCCGCGTAGTTGGCCCAGCCTAACTCTGTAACTAAGTAAGTACGCAACTTGATACAGGCCCCGCGTAGTTGCCCAAGCCTAACTCTGTAACTAAGTAAGTACGCAACTTGATACAGGCCCCCCCGTAGTTCCCAGCCTAACTCTGTAACTAAGTAAGTACGCAACTTGATACAGGCCCCCGCGTAGTTCCCCAGCCTAACTCTGTAACTAAGTAAGTACGCAACTTGATACAGGCCCCCGCGTAGTTCCCCCAGCCTAACTCTGTAACTAAGTAAGTACGCAACTTGATACAAGCCCCCGCGTAGTTCCCCAGCCTAACTCTGTAACTAAGTAAGTACGCAACTTCATACAGGCCCCCGCGTAGTTGCCCCAGCCTAACTCTGTAACTAAGTAAGTACGCAACTTGATACAGGCCCCCGCGTAGTTCCCAGCCTAACTCTGTAACTAAGTAAGTACGCAACTTGATACAGGCCCCCGCGTAGTTGCCCAGCCTAACTCTGTAACTAAGTAAGTACGCAACTTGATACAGGCCCCCGCGTAGTTGGCCCAGCCTAACTCTGTAACTAAGTAAGTACGCAACTTCATACAGGCCACCGCGTAGTTCCCAAGCCTAACTCTGTAACTAAGTAAGTACGCAACTTGATACAGCCCCCGCGTAGTTGGCCCAGCCTAACTCTGTAACTAAGTAAGTACGCAACTTCATACGCCCCCGCGTAGTTCCCCAGCCTAACTCTGTAACTAAGTAAGTACGCAACTTGATACAAGCCCCCGCGTAGTGGCCCAGCCTACTCTGTAACTAAGTAAGTACGCAACTTCATACAGGCCCCCGACGTAGTCCCCCAGCCTAACTCTGTAACTAAGTAAGTACGCAACTTGATACAGGCCCCGCGTAGTTCCCCAGCCTAACTCTGTAACTAAGTAAGTACGCAACTTGATACAGGCCCCCGCGTAGTTGGCCCAGCCTAACTCTGTAACTAAGTAAGTACGCAACTTGATACAGGCCCCCGCGTAGTTGGCCCAGCCTAACTCTGTAACTAAGTAAGTACGCAACTTGATACAGCCCCCGCGTAGTTGACCCAGCCTAACTCTGTAACTAGTAAGTACGCAACTTCATACAGCCCCCCGCGTAGTTCCCCCAGCCTAACTCTGTAACTAAGTAAGTACGCAACTTGATACAGCCCCCGCGTAGTTGGCCCACCTAACTCTGTAACTAAGTAAGTACGCAACTTCATACAGGCCCCGCGTAGTTGGCCCAGCCTAACTCTGTAACTAAGTAAGTACGCAACTTGATACAAGCCCCCGCGTAGTTGGCCCAGCCTAACTCTGTAACTAAGTAAGTACGCAACTTCATACAGGCCCCCGCGTAGTTCCCCAAGCCTAACTCTGTAACTAAGTAAGTACGCAACTTGATACAGGCCCCCGCGTAGTTGCCCAGCTAACTCTGTAACTAAGTAAGTACGCAACTTGATACAAGCCCCCGCGTAGTTCCCCTAGCCTAACTCTGTAACTAAGTAAGTACGCAACTTGATACAAGCCCCCGCGTAGTTCCCCAGCCTAACTCTGTAACTAAGTAAGTACGCAACTTGATACAGGCCCCCGCGTAGTTCCCCCAGCCTAACTCTGTAACTAAGTAAGTACGCAACTTGATACAGGCCCCCGCGTAGTTGGCCCAGCCTAACTCTGTAACTAAGTAAGTACGCAACTTGATACAGGCCCCCGCGTAGTTCCCCAAGCCTAACTCTGTAACTAAGTAAGTACGCAACTTGATACAGGCCCCCGCGTAGTTGCCCAGCCTAACTCTGTAACTAAGTAAGTACGCAACTTGATACAAGCCCCCGCGTAGTTGGCCCAGCCTAACTCTGTAACTAAGTAAGTACGCAACTTGATACAGGCCCCCGCGTAGTTCCCTCCAAGCCTAACTCTGTAACTAAGTAAGTACGCAACTTCATACAGGCCCCCGCGTAGTCGCCCAGCCTAACTCTGTAACTAAGTAAGTACGCAACTTGATACAGGCCCCCGCGTAGTTCCCCAGCCTAACTCTGTAACTAAGTAAGTACGCAACTTGATACAGGCCCCCGCGTAGTTGGCCCAGCCTAACTCTGTAACTAAGTAAGTACGCAACTTGATACAAGCCCCCGCGTAGTTCCCCCAGCCTAACTCTGTAACTAAGTAAGTACGCAACTTGATACAGGCCCCCGCGTAGTTCCCCAGCCTAACTCTGTAACTAAGTAAGTACGCAACTTGATACAGGCCCCCGCGTAGTTGGCCCAGCCTAACTCTGTAACTAAGTAAGTACGCAACTTGATACAGGCCCCCGCGTAGTTCCCCTAGCCTAACTCTGTAACTAAGTAAGTACGCAACTTGATACAGGCCCCCGCGTAGTTGGCCCAGCCTAACTCTGTAACTAAGTAAGTACGCAACTTGATACAAGCCCCCGCGTAGTTCCCCCAGCCTAACTCTGTAACTAAGTAAGTACGCAACTTGATACAGGCCCCCGCGTAGTTCCCGAAGCCTAACTCTGTAACTAAGTAAGTACGCAACTTGATACAGGCCCCCGCGTAGTTCCCCTAGCCTAACTCTGTAACTAAGTAAGTACGCAACTTCATACAGACCCCCGCGTAGTTGGCCCAGCCTAACTCTGTAACTAAGTAAGTACGCAACTTGATACAGGCCCCCGCGTAGTTCCCTAGCCTAACTCTGTAACTAAGTAAGTACGCAACTTGATACAGGCCCCCGCGTAGTTCCCCCAGCCTAACTCTGTAACTAAGTAAGTACGCAACTTGATACAGGCCCCCGCGTAGTTGCCCCAGCCTAACTCTGTAACTAAGTAAGTACGCAACTTGATACAGGCCCCCGCGTAGTTCCCCAAGCCTAACTCTGTAACTAAGTAAGTACGCAACTTGATACAGGCCCCCGCGTAGTTGGCCCAGCCTAACTCTGTAACTAAGTAAGTACGCAACTTGATACAGGCCCCCGCGTAGTTGCCCCAGCCTAACTCTGTAACTAAGTAAGTACGCAACTTGATACAAGCCCCCGCGTAGTGGCCCAGCCTAACTCTGTAACTAAGTAAGTACGCAACTTGATACAGGCCCCCGCGTAGTTGGCCCAGCCTAACTCTGTAACTAAGTAAGTACGCAACTTGATACAGGCCCCCGCGTAGTTGGCCCAGCCTAACTCTGTAACTAAGTAAGTACGCAACTTGATACAGGCCCCGCGTAGTGGTCCCAGCCTAACTCTGTAACTAAGTAAGTACGCAACTTGATACAGGCCCCCGCGTAGTTGCCCCAGCCTAACTCTGTAACTAAGTAAGTACGCAACTTGATACAAGCCCCCGCGTAGTTGGCCCAGCCTAACTCTGTAACTAAGTAAGTACGCAACTTCATACAGGCCCCCGCGTAGTTCCCCCCTAACTCTGTAACTAAGTAAGTACGCAACTTCATACAGGCCCCCCTGTAGTTCCCCCAGCCTAACTCTGTAACTAAGTAAGTACGCAACTTGATACAAGCCCCCGCGTAGTTGGCCCAGCCTAACTCTGTAACTAAGTAAGTACGCAACTTGATACAGGCCCCCGCGTAGTTGGCCCAGCCTAACTCTGTAACTAAGTAAGTACGCAACTTGATACAAGCCCCCGCGTAGTTCCCCTAGCCTAACTCTGTAACTAAGTAAGTACGCAACTTGATACAGGCCCCCGCGTAGTTCCGCCTAGCCTAACTCTGTAACTAAGTAAGTACGCAACTTGATACAGGCCCCCGCGTAGTGGCCCAGCCTAACTCTGTAACTAAGTAAGTACGCAACTTGATACAAGCCCCCGCGTAGTCCCCCAGCCTAACTCTGTAACTAAGTAAGTACGCAACTTGATACAGCCCCCGCGTAGTTGGCCCAGCCTAACTCTGTAACTAAGTAAGTACGCAACTTCATACAGGCCCCCGCGTAGTTCCCCTAGCCTAACTCTGTAACTAAGTAAGTACGCAACTTGATACAGGCCCCCGCGTAGTTGGCCCAGCCTAACTCTGTAACTAAGTAAGTACGCAACTTGATACAGGCCCCCGCGTAGTTGGCCCAGCCTAACTCTGTAACTAAGTAAGTACGCAACTTGATACAGGCCCCCGCGTAGTTCCCCAAGCCTAACTCTGTAACTAAGTAAGTACGCAACTTGATACAGGCCCCCGCGTAGTTCCCCAGCCTAACTCTGTAACTAAGTAAGTACGCAACTTGATACAGCCCCCGCGTAGTTCCCAGCCTAACTCTGTAACTAAGTAAGTACGCAACTTGATACAGCCCCCGCGTAGTTCCCCCAGCCTAACTCTGTAACTAAGTAAGTACGCAACTTCATACAGGCCCCCGCGTAGTTGGCCCAGCCTAACTCTGTAACTAAGTAAGTACGCAACTTGATACAGGCCCCCGCGTAGTTCCCCAGCTAACTCTGTAACTAAGTAAGTACGCAACTTGATACAGGCCCCCGCGTAGTTGGCCCAGCCTAACTCTGTAACTAAGTAAGTACGCAACTTGATACAGGCCCCCGCGTAGTTGGCCCAGCCTAACTCTGTAACTAAGTAAGTACGCAACTTCATACAGGCCCCCGCGTAGTTCCCCCAGCCTAACTCTGTAACTAAGTAAGTACGCAACTTGATACAAGCCCCCGCGTAGTTGGCCCAGCCTAACTCTGTAACTAAGTAAGTACGCAACTTGATACAGGCCCCCGCGTAGTTCCCCAGCCTAACTCTGTAACTAAGTAAGTACGCAACTTCGATACAGGCCCCCGCGTAGTTCCCCCAGCCTAACTCTGTAACTAAGTAAGTACGCAACTTGATACAAGCCCCCGCGTAGTTGCCCAGCCTAACTCTGTAACTAAGTAAGTACGCAACTTGATACAGGCCCCCGCGTAGTTCGCCCACCTAACTCTGTAACTAAGTAAGTACGCAACTTGATACAGGCCCCCGCGTAGTTGCCCAGCCTAACTCTGTAACTAAGTAAGTACGCAACTTCATACAGGCCCCCGCGTAGTTCCCCAGCCTAACTCTGTAACTAAGTAAGTACGCAACTTGATACAGGCCCCCGCGTAGTTGGCCCAGCCTAACTCTGTAACTAAGTAAGTACGCAACTTGATACAAGCCCCCGCGTAGTTGCCCCAGCCTAACTCTGTAACTAAGTAAGTACGCAACTTCATACAGGCCCCCGCGTAGTTGGCCCAGCCTAACTCTGTAACTAAGTAAGTACGCAACTTCATACAGGCCCCCGCGTAGTTCCCCAGCCTAACTCTGTAACTAAGTAAGTACGCAACTTGATACAGGCCCCCGCGTAGTTGGCCCAGCCTAACTCTGTAACTAAGTAAGTACGCAACTTGATACAAGCCCCCGCGTAGTTCCCCTAGCCTAACTCTGTAACTAAGTAAGTACGCAACTTGATACAGGCCCCCGCGTAGTTCCCCAAGCCTAACTCTGTAACTAAGTAAGTACGCAACTTGATACAGGCCCCCGCGTAGTTCCCCCAGCCTAACTCTGTAACTAAGTAAGTACGCAACTTGATACAGACCCCCGCGTAGTTGGCCCAGCCTAACTCTGTAACTAAGTAAGTACGCAACTTGATACAGGCCCCCGCGTAGTTCCCTAGCCTAACTCTGTAACTAAGTAAGTACGCAACTTGATACAGGCCCCCGCGTAGTTGCCCAAGCCTAACTCTGTAACTAAGTAAGTACGCAACTTGATACAGGCCCCCGCGTAGTTGGCCCAGCCTAACTCTGTAACTAAGTAAGTACGCAACTTGATACAGGCCCCCGCGTAGTTCCCCAGCCTAACTCTGTAACTAAGTAAGTACGCAACTTCATACAGGCCCCCGCGTAGTTCGCCCAGCCTAACTCTGTAACTAAGTAAGTACGCAACTTCATACAGGCCCCCGCGTAGTTCCCCAAGCCTAACTCTGTAACTAAGTAAGTACGCAACTTGATACAGGCCCCCGCGTAGTTGGCCCAGCCTAACTCTGTAACTAAGTAAGTACGCAACTTGATACAGGCCCCGCGTAGTTGCCCCAGCCTAACTCTGTAACTAAGTAAGTACGCAACTTGATACAGGCCCCCGCGTAGTTGGCCCAGCCTAACTCTGTAACTAAGTAAGTACGCAACTTGATACAGGCCCCCGCGCAGTTGCCCCAGCCTAACTCTGTAACTAAGTAAGTACGCAACTTGATACAGGCCCCCGCGTAGTTCCCCTAGCCTAACTCTGTAACTAAGTAAGTACGCAACTTGATACAGGCCCCCGCGTAGTTGCCCAGCCTAACTCTGTAACTAAGTAAGTACGCAACTTGATACAAGCCCCGCGTAGTTCCCCCAGCCTAACTCTGTAACTAAGTAAGTACGCAACTTGATACAGGCCCCCGCGTAGTTCCCACAGCCTAACTCTGTAACTAAGTAAGTACGCAACTTGATACAGGCCCCCGCGTAGTTCCCCTAGCCTAACTCTGTAACTAAGTAAGTACGCAACTTGATACAAGCCCCCGCGTAGTTGGCCCAGCCTAACTCTGTAACTAAGTAAGTACGCAACTTCATACAGGCCCCCGCGTAGTTCCCCTACCCTAACTCTGTAACTAAGTAAGTACGCAACTTGATACAGGCCCCCGCGTAGTTGGCCCAGCCTAACTCTGTAACTAAGTAAGTACGCAACTTGATACAAGCCCCTGCGTAGTTCCCCCAGCCTAACTCTGTAACTAAGTAAGTACGCAACTTGATACAGGCCCCCGCGTAGTTGGCCCAGCCTAACTCTGTAACTAAGTAAGTACGCAACTTGATACAGGCCCCCGTAGTTCCCTAGCCTAACTCTGTAACTAAGTAAGTACGCAACTTGATACAGACCCCCGCGTAGTTGGCCCAGCCTATACTCTGTAACTAAGTAAGTACGCAACTTGATACAAGCCCCCGCGTAGTTCCCCAAGCCTAACTCTGTAACTAAGTAAGTACGCAACTTCATACAGGCCCCCGCGTAGTTCCCCCAGCCTAACTCTGTAACTAAGTAAGTACGCAACTTGATACAGGCCCCCGCGTAGTTCCCCAGCCTAACTCTGTAACTAAGTAAGTACGCAACTTGATACAGGCCCCCGCGTAGTTCCCCAGCCTAACTCTGTAACTAAGTAAGTACGCAACTTGATACAGGCCCCCGCGTAGTTGCCCCAGCCTAACTCTGTAACTAAGTAAGTACGCAACTTGATACAGCCCCCGCGTAGTTCCCCAGCCTAACTCTGTAACTAAGTAAGTACGCAACTTGATACAAGCCCCCGCGTAGTTGCCCAGCCTAACTCTGTAACTAAGTAAGTACGCAACTTGATACAGGCCCCCGCGTAGTTCCCCTAGCCTAACTCTGTAACTAAGTAAGTACGCAACTTGATACAGGCCCCCGCGTAGTTCCCAGCCTAACTCTGTAACTAAGTAAGTACGCAACTTGATACAGGCCCCGCGTAGTTGCCCAACCTAACTCTGTAACTAAGTAAGTACGCAACTTCATACAGGCCCCCCCGTAGTTCCCCCAGCCTAACTCTGTAACTAAGTAAGTACGCAACTTGATACAGCCCCCGCGTAGTTGGCCCAGCCTAACTCTGTAACTAAGTAAGTACGCAACTTGATACAGGCCCCCGCGTAGTTGGCCCAGCCTAACTCTGTAACTAAGTAAGTACGCAACTTCATACAGGCCCCCCTGTAGTTCCCCCAGCCTAACTCTGTAACTAAGTAAGTACGCAACTTGATACAAGCCCCCGCGTAGTTGGCCCAGCCTAACTCTGTAACTAAGTAAGTACGCAACTTGATACAGGCCCCCGCGTAGTTGGCCCAGCCTAACTCTGTAACTAAGTAAGTACGCAACTTGATACAAGCCCCCGCGTAGTTCCCCAGCCTAACTCTGTAACTAAGTAAGTACGCAACTTCATACAGGCCCCCGCGTAGTTCCCCAGCCTAACTCTGTAACTAAGTAAGTACGCAACTTGATACAGCCCCCGCGTAGTTGGCCCAGCCTAACTCTGTAACTAAGTAAGTACGCAACTTGATACAAGGCCCCCGCGTAGTTGGCCCAGCCTAACTCTGTAACTAAGTAAGTACGCAACTTCATACAGGCCCCCGCGTAGTGGCCCAGCCTAACTCTGTAACTAAGTAAGTACGCAACTTCATACAGGCCCCCGCGTAGTTCCCATAGCCTAACTCTGTAACTAAGTAAGTACGCAACTTGATACAGGCCCCCGCGTAGTTGGCCCAGCCTAACTCTGTAACTAAGTAAGTACGCAACTTGATACAGGCCCCCGCGTAGTTCCCCTAGCCTAACTCTGTAACTAAGTAAGTACGCAACTTGATACAGGCCCCCGCGTAGTTCCCCCCCTAACTCTGTAACTAAGTAAGTACGCAACTTGATACAGGCCCCCGCGTAGTTCCCCTAGCCTAACTCTGTAACTAAGTAAGTACGCAACTTCATACAGGCCCCGCGTAGTTGCCCAGCCTAACTCTGTAACTAAAAGTAGCAACTTGATACAGGCCCCCGCGTAGTTCCCCAGCCTAACTCTGTAACTAAGTAAGTACGCAACTTCATACAGCCCCCGCGTAGTTGGCCCAGCCTAACTCTGTAACTAAGTAAGTACGCAACTTCATACAGGCCCCCGCGTAGTTGCCCCAGCCTAACTCTGTAACTAAGTAAGTACGCAACTTGATACAGGCCCCCGCGTAGTTCCCCAGCCTAACTCTGTAACTAAGTAAGTACGCAACTTCATACAGGCCCCCGCGTAGTTCCCCAGCCTAACTCTGTAACTAAGTAAGTACGCAACTTATACAGGCCCCCGCGTAGTTCCCCAGCCTAACTCTGTAACTAAGTAAGTACGCAACTTGATACAGGCCCCCGCGTAGTTGGCCCAGCCTAACTCTGTAACTAAGTAAGTACGCAACTTGATACAGCCCCCGCGTAGTTCCCCAGCCTAACTCTGTAACTAAGTAAGTACGCAACTTGATACAGGCCCCCGCGTAGTTCCCCTAGCCTAACTCTGTAACTAAGTAAGTACGCAACTTGATACAGGCCCCCGCGTAGTTGGCCCAGCCTAACTCTGTAACTAAGTAGTACGCAACTTCATACAGGCCCCCGCGAGTTCCCCAGCCTAACTCTGTAACTAAGTAAGTACGCAACTTGATACAGGCCCCCGCGTAGTTGGCCCAGCCTAACTCTGTAACTAAGTAAGTACGCAACTTGATACAAGCCCCCGCGTAGTTCCCCAGCCTAACTCTGTAACTAAGTAAGTACGCAACTTGATACAGGCCCCCGCGTAGTTCCCCAAGCCTAACTCTGTAACTAAGTAAGTACGCAACTTGATACAGGCCCCCGCGTAGTTGCCCCAGCCTAACTCTGTAACTAAGTAAGTACGCAACTTGATACAGCCCCCGCGTAGTTGGCCCAGCCTAACT
This sequence comes from Ptychodera flava, assembly GCF_041260155.1. Classification (NCBI taxonomy): domain Eukaryota; kingdom Metazoa; phylum Hemichordata; class Enteropneusta; family Ptychoderidae; genus Ptychodera; species Ptychodera flava. The sequence continues at coordinate 5,640,356 of NC_091944.1, read as the reverse complement.
CTGTAACTAAGTAAGTACGCAACTTGATACAGGCCCCCGCGTAGTTCCCCCAGCCTAACTCTGTAACTAAGTAAGTACGCAACTTCATACAGGCCCCCGCGTAGTTCCCCAGCCTAACTCTGTAACTAAGTAAGTACGCAACTTGATACAAGCCCCCGCGTAGTTCCCCAGCCTAACTCTGTAACTAAGTAAGTACGCAACTTCATACAGGCCCCGCGTAGTTCCCCTAGCCTAACTCTGTAACTAAGTAAGTACGCAACTTGATACAGGCCCCCGCGTAGTTGGCCCAGCCTAACTCTGTAACTAAGTAAGTACGCAACTTGATACAGGCCCCCGCGTAGTTCCCCAGCCTAACTCTGTAACTAAGTAAGTACGCAACTTGATACAGGCCCCCGCGTAGTTGGCCCAGCCTAACTCTGTAACTAAGTAAGTACGCAACTTGATACAGGCCCCGCGTAGTTCCCCAGCCTAACTCTGTAACTAAGTAAGTACGCAACTTGATACAGGCCCCCGCGTAGTTTGCCCAGCCTAACTCTGTAACTAAGTAAGTACGCAACTTGATACAAGCCCCCGCGTAGTTCCCCAGCCTAACTCTGTAACTAAGTAAGTACGCAACTTGATACAGGCCCCGCGTATGGCCCAACCTAACTCTGTAACTAAGTAAGTACGCAACTTGATACAGGCCCCCGCGTAGTTCCCCAGCCTAACTCTGTAACTAAGTAAGTACGCAACTTCATACAGGCCCCCGCGTAGTTGGCCCAGCCTACTCTGTAACTAAGTAAGTACGCAACTTGATACAGGCCCCCGCGTAGTTCCCCCAGCCTAACTCTGTAACTAAGTAAGTACGCAACTTGATACAGCCCCCGCGTAGTTGGCCCAGCCTAACTCTGTAACTAAGTAAGTACGCAACTTGATACAGGCCCCCGCGTAGTTGGCCCAGCCTAACTCTGTAACTAAGTAAGTACGCAACTTGATACAGGCCCCCGCGTAGTTCCCCTAGCCTAACTCTGTAACTAAGTAAGTACGCAACTTGATACAAGCCCCCGCGTAGTTGGCCCAGCCTAACTCTGTAACTAAGTAAGTACGCAACTTCATACAGGCCCCCGCGTAGTTGGCCCAGCCTAACTCTGTAACTAAGTAAGTACGCAACTTGATACAGGCCCCCGCGTAGTTGCCCAGCCTAACTCTGTAACTAAGTAAGTACGCAACTTCATACAGGCCCCGCGTAGTTCCCCAGCCTAACTCTGTAACTAAGTAAGTACGCAACTTGATACAAGCCCCGCGTAGTTGGCCCAGCCTAACTCTGTAACTAAGTAAGTACGCAACTTCATACAGGCCCCCGCGTAGTTCCCCAGCCTAACTCTGTAACTAAGTAAGTACGCAACTTGATACAAGCCCCCGCGTACACTATAGGGAAAAAGTGCGTGCAGACTACAGCGAGAAACTGACGCTTTCTCGCAATTGGTGAGAATCTTGTTCTTATTCTCACCGCTGTCGGTGAGAAAATTTTTATCTCCACTGGAGATTGGTGAGAAATGCACTCTTGGCGAGAATCAAGTGTGAGAACAAATTCTCACCGGTGAGAAGGAAATTCTCACTAAGTACAGCGAGAATTGACATTCACTGGCGAGAATCATCAAGACTCGTCCTTCATTGGGGAGAATCATAAAGACTCCGAACAGCGAGTCTTCATGATTCTTGCCAGTGAATTTCAATTCTCGCTGTACTTAGTGAGAATTTCCATAATCACCAGTGAGAATATGTTCTCACACTTGATTCTCGCCAAGGAGTCCATCTCTCACCAATCTCCAGTGGAGATTAAAATTTCTCTCCGACAGCAATGAGAATAAGAACATATTCTCACTGATTGCGAGAAAGCGTCAGTTTCTCGCTCTAGTCACGCACTTTTTTCCTATAGTGGTAGTTGGCCCAGCCTAACTCTGTAACTAAGTAAGTACGCAACTTGATACAGCCCCCCCCCCCCCCCCGTGGTTCCCTAGCCTAACTCTGTAACTAAGTAAGTACGCAACTTGATACAAGCCCCCGCGTAGTTGGCCCAACCTAACTCTGCTACTAAGTAAGTATGCAACTTCATACAGGCCCCTGCGTAGTTGCCCACCCTAACTACAGACAACCCTCTCCCCCCCATTACCATATTTGCCCTGGACTCATTAGCATAATTTTCGTGTACCCCTATATTCGTGTCGGCTACATGGACTATCTACCCAGCACGGAGGTAGAAGAGACTCTTCCTACCTCCATGGTTCAAATTTTACTTGTGCATAGGTCTGGCACAGTTACATTCTCATATCCATGGCGGTTATTAAGACAAGATTAGCTTCCCCATTACGTACCGATATTGGTTTCTCCTGATAATGAGTGACAGTCTCTATCAAGTCTTCGTTTCTTGTGCTCAGCTTCTCCTGCATGACTCTCCGGCGACTGACCCGCAGACGCCATGTCTGCTCAACCGAATACAAAAGATTGAATGTTAACCATAATACTTCCTCATTCGTCACGTCCATGAACTTTGAACCCCCTGACAGCGTACAAACCCGGCTAAGCACACCAAGCAGGGCTATCAATTGGTCATGGTAACATGTAATAGAATTCAATCGATTCTATCATGGAGGTAGGAGAGAAGGAGCCTGCACGTCTATTGTCTCCTTTGAGGGAGATGAAACATGCCGCTTGTTTGCTAAGCAAACAATGACGCATCTGCCCGGGTAATCCCATAAATGGATTATGCCGGTTCGGATACGGTTCGATGTTCTTCGGAATAGTCGGATAGAAAGTACGCATGCGCTAACACAAGTATAGCGTCTTCCGCGAACAGACGAGTGATGACTTGAAGCGATCTGATCGACGATTTTTCTTAACTTTGAACTTTTAAGTATTCTGAATTTGAAGGAAATGACACAAAACACTGGAAACAAATTAGCAAGCGTGGCAAGTTCGACTACGGACACAGCTAGTTTGACCTTTTAGCAATCCATGGTTCGACGGCAAGGAGAAAATTATGTACTGAATAGAATACCCTATCGTCAATACGACATGGATGTAGTAGTATCTACAAAGTTGCAATGTTTAATAAACGATAAATAAGATAGGTACCATAGCGACTTACTATCAGCATGGACGTAACACAGACTCCCGATGCTACATTATGCTAATCACTGACCCGGTCGGCAAAGTGACTGAAATTCTGACTTCAATTACAGAAACGCAACGCGTCGCAACGTCAACCTGATATGACTATCAACAACCCAAGGTTACGTTCTTTCAAAACAATGTCGACTTTTTTTGCGGAAATTTGCGGAAACCCCTGAAAAGAGTATAAGTAGTGTGACTTGTAAATAAGCTGTAGAGACGAACAAATGTTTCCGTACTCGATCTTCCTACCTCCATGATTCTATCAAAGGAGCCATCGATAGCGAAAGAGGTACGGTTAAACCATGGAGGTTTAACCGTACCTCTTCCTACCTCCATGGTTAAACTTACGTTAAAGATGCCGCAACTGCTGCGTTAAATGAGTCAAAACCACTGTAGGCCTATCTGTATTGTACGTCTAAGTGTGTCAGAGACTTTCAGAAATTCACTTCAGTCACAGTCCCTCCAGGACTGTGCTTTAATATGCGGTTCACTAGCTCTTGTCAGTGTCTTACAACTTGAAGACAAATGTCCATTAAAGCATCGAATAAATTGATTTTCACGATTAAAATGTTTAATACGCTCAATCATATTTACAGATTCGATAACGCATATGCTACACCATATTTAACTCATTAAATTTCGGTATGGATGTAAGTAGGCCTACACCAAGATAGTTGTAAATGTTGATAGAATATACTTTGAGTTATTTTTAGTTACTTAAAAAGTTAAATATAGGTTTGTTGGATGGTAACGCAAGACGGTAATGAAACCAAAAGAAAGATGCCTGTGACAGATAAGAGTGCAGCGACTTTTCATGCGAATCAACAGGTGTATCGATTCCGTGCGCTACTACCAGAAATGACAATTAGTAAGTTAAAGAATGTCACGTTGGTGGGATCTAATGGGACCTGATTTCTCTTACTTCAGATAGTAATGCAATACCGTGTGATTGTATGGAGATTCAATTGCAGAGGCAATATGATGTTACTATTAGTTTTTTCTTCATAGTAACTTCCGTTCACCCTTTTACTATTCGTTTTTAAAAAGGGGAGTTTCCACCATGTTACTATACGTTTTTTATTCATTGTAACGTTCCGGCCACTCGATTACTAATCGTTCTTTCAAAGGGGAGTTTATATGTTGAACTCGCCTTGGCTGCTGAGAGGTACCTGGGGATCTTCAGTGTATTGACTACACGAGACGTTCAGAGTTCATTGGTACTGCATAGACTTTATTAATTTCCCTGTAGACAAGCTTGACAGTTGCACGATACGCTTCTCCCATAGTCTAAATGTCTTGGGTCCGCTGTGTTCCTCTCTCAATGTTCCAATCTTTTCAAGCAACTCTCTACTCGTTGTATGTTTAACGATGGGATTTTAAACGTTATCTTTAAGGCGTGGCTTGGATCATACGATAGACATGAATTAAAGATAAAATGATACATCAAATCATAAACGTCAGTGTCACAATTAATATTCAAACCTCTCTGTAACAATGATCTCAGCAGTTTACAACCCCTTTGATAGTAGCGGCGGTGTGACGAATAGCTTCACAACTCTTATATAACTTTGCTCAACATCTTTCTTTGTTCTCTCTCTCTATCAAGAACATCAACAAAACCAACAAACTTTCGTTCAAAGCAACATTTCCTATTACAGATGACATGAAAAAAATGGGTTAAGTGCAAGATTTACAAAAAGTAAACAATTCAATGATTTGTTTCTATGGTGCGTTAAAATGCGCTTTCTTTAAATCGGATTGTTATGCATCGTCTATTACATATCATCTTAAGTTTGTTTTTCCATGGATGATAATTGATAAAGATGACAAGTAGTCTATCATGTCTTTTTAGTCGCAAGTGTAGGTTTATCATCTATGATCAAAATATATATCTAGCGTTTCCAATAGTAAGTTGAACATGCGAGAGTCAATATAATAGGCACTGTAATTGTCCACAGCTAAGGGAGATGCGAGGCAACTTTCACCTTGTTACATCTTAAAACAAGTTAACAGCACAACTCAAGATTGTCAGGGTGGTATTTTTGTGACGCATGTATTGTTTTATTTTATTGCTAGAATGATAACAGAAAGTTAATTCCTTACTACCTTAAGCCATCCTATACAGAAATGTTATAAAGATAGACTTTAAGTAGTTGCAGTAGAAAATCTAACTCTTCTCGATGACAAAAAGGATAATGAACACACGAAATTATAATCAGTACATTCCTTTTTCGCAATTCACTTAGTTTTGCTCGTTCAAAACAGTCTGTTAAAACTGCGCAATAAAATTTCAGTCTACGGGTTCATTTCATATGTTCCTTAAATGTCTAAGTCTGAGGATGGCATTCGACTTTAAGTCATGTATTTCAGCTGAAAGGTACACCTGATGTGTTTTCCACACATATCTTTCGAAAAGACCGACAGACATTAGATGACAGACAACGGCCTTGACTCAAGCTCCGAGAAAGACGGGTTACGAGCGCGCCCTCTACCATCAAGTCTTTATTTTATCAAACTGTAGATTCGTCAAATACTCCCGATTCTTTGACGTCATACGCAGTCCGCACATTAGAGTCAGCTTTTTTCCGATGATTTTTGACCAGTCGGTCTACTATCGGTAACAAAAAAGCAGCAACACTGGTTATTGTGTAGGCAGCAACCACGACCCAAAATGCTTGGTCGTATTCTCCGTATTTGTCTCTCAAATATCCTGAAAATTGATAAGAAACATTTATGTCCAGATTTATCGCATTGATTATAATGATGTTCTTGTTGACCCCGTAGCTATCGTTTTTGATCTTCCTCCAAATAGCCAACTAAGCACAGTAGTACCTTATATCGCTGTGTGTAGCTTCAGGGCAGTCAATCTAACTGTCTGCCTGTCAGTTAGTCAGTCTGGTCTGTCTATCTAACCACTTATTTATCTAATACACCCATATCAATCATATCAAATCGATCAGTCAATCTATCTATCTATATATCTATCGATCTATCAATCTATCTATCTATCTATCTATCTATCTATCTATCTATCTATCTATCTATCTATCTATCTATCTATCTATCGTATCTATCAATATATCTATCTATCTAGCTAGCTAGCTACCTGTAAACTTTTATCTTGGTAGTTTTGACAAATTATTTACCTGCCAGAGGGGCAATTATCAACCCGACAATGCCATGGATTTGGAGCAACCCCGAAGTTCCGATTCCAATCATGTCTTTGCCATGGTAATAAGTGACAACAATGGGAATCAGTACTACATAGCCTCCAACACACATCCCGAACAGTAATATGTAAACAATCTGACCTGTGGAGGAACAGAGAGAGAAATGCATGAAATGTTAGCTCAACTCAGTGTTCATTGTGTTCAGTATCAATCCTAAAAAGGGTTACATTCATATTGATACATATGTCAGTATCATATTGAGTTTCTCAATATTCGCATCGCATTGTAAACAGTGAAATGCCATTGCGATGTTGTGATGAATTTTCATTGTGTATCACCGCCTATGCAAATTCGATAGTCAGTCCCCGTACGCCGTTGTGTCAGTTTCGAGCTCCGACTGCAGTTAAAGGTGGAGCTGCATGTTGCCAACACAGTTTTTTTTCAAAGGAATATTTCTCAACTAAGATGACAAGGAAACCCCATCATACTATACATTTTCAAAAAGTAGAGAATCTAAAGTTTAGTATGGTAGCAATAGTTTACTCGAAGGATGAAGGGTGTATATTTGGGGTAAAAAACCTCAATTATTAATGATAAAAAATAATTTAAGTAAAAAACTTGACACTATTTTTGAAATGTAATATTTCACTTGAAACAAGAGTGTAAGTGGGAAAAATACCGTCAAGGACAGTGTGCTCACATTCGGTTTGAATTGGTAAATTCAAGAAATATTAAAACCAGAAAAACAAGAATGACAAAAGCAAATAAGGTCTGCAACTTAGGTACTGGAGGTCATCTTTAGGAACATGCATATCAACTTTTATAGCAATGGGACAAGCAGATCCTAAATACATAAGCAATTATTTACAAAAGAATTACCGGAGGAATTTGACAAAAAGAAAAGTCAGGAGAGTAGGGAAAAAAATAAAGAGTGGGAAAAAATGTACAAGGGATCTGGTAAAAAGTAATGCTACCTCATCCATCTTCTAGCCCCTACCCCCTCCTGAATATCAAATGTTCCATCCCTTTATTTGTTGATCATGTTTACATAAGACCAGCTGGCAGGAAATGTATTTGCAACCTTGGGGATGTTTTACTTAATGCTATGAGTGCTATCATTCGAATGTAAACAGCACTTAAATCAGTTATAGATAGTGAAATGTCTTCCACTGTGGGGGGGGGGGGGATTACGACATCTGGAATTATCCAGGATCCAAATTTCTCATCAGTTCTTGTGTGTCTTACATGTAAAAGTTGCAAAATCCATCTAATAACATCCCCGGTACTTTTGTAGCAAATTACAAAGCTATCAGACAAGTTATGAGAACAAGTTTTCTTGACCAAATTGTCTTAAAAATACAAATTTGTATATTTCAGGACAATTTCCACATATCTAACTATTGTCATCCCTGGACATCTGTACACCAAATATAAGTGGCTTAGTGTTGATGCCAGAATTGAGTCTGACCATCAGCCAATAGTATATCTATTTTTGTGATAGCCTGTTCACTTCGAAAACGGGAACGGTGATTTCTCTGCAAGTTTTGTACAATGGGCGAAGAAACTTTACAGAAGTGTAATCGAGCCTGAACCTCACTGAACGCGGCATCCTACACAACAGAATTTGGTGATTTTGTTGAGAAAACGGGTAAAATATTTACCGCCGCTACCACTGCTTTTGCTGTCAGCCATCTTGTTTTATGCCCTCAACATCAAAATATGTTCAAAGCTATCGTTTTAGATGACCAAACTTATGGATTTCATTCCACCAACTATCGTTTCCCTACCCAAGCTATCCTGCACGGTGTCAAAGCTATCGTTTTCATTCAAAAGCTACACTTTCTTAGGTACCCCTGAACATAATTTACAAATTTCAGAAAATTTGACCCAGCCAGAGTCGGGTTAAATTCTTTAGAAATCTTTAAATTGGTAGAAAAAGAGATGAAGCCAGGAAATCGGGTGATTTGCATATATTTGCACAAATTATCACCACTTTATCATGCAACTTACGACTGCTTGACAAGGTAAAAGGTGAACCTAACTAATATTTTAATCTTTGGTATACAAATTAATTTAAATTGAATGAATGTTTGCAAAATGAGCAATATACGCTGTGTTTGGTACAGCGCCCCCTTTATCCATTTTCCATGACAACGATCCACTACCTGCCATAGTCTTGACGTAGATACTGACGATAGTTACAGCACCACATGTTGCCATGGCAATTCCATATAACACATTTGGTTTCACCCGACCAGTGTTTGCAATGGTTCCATATAGAGGTCGACCAACGAGTTGTGCAAGTCCCATGAGAGCGGCGATCATGGAACTCCTGGTGTCCGTAATGCCAAAGTCACGAAGTCGACGTACCTGACAATTGATGGAATAGTACCTGTTATCAATTAGGCCAATCCAATTAGAACAATCAGGGTTGTAAAAAGTAATCTGCCGCATCGTGATCTGATATTTGGTAAATTTTCCCTGTCCATATTTGATGTAAACACTTTAGCGATACTTTCACTGTTTGATCATATCCTGACCATCAGACGACATTGCATCAGTCGTCGTTCGATTAATAATGCAGCACAGGCATAGAAACAAACAAGACGAAAGTCCTTGATACGATTGTTTTGTGAACCCAAGATATGACTTATATCAGATTGCATGGAAATTGAGAATGCCAGTGTGTTTTAGGTAGTACGTGTCTTGAAATTGAAAGGCGTACACTTTTGTTAAATCTTCCCCAAAAGAAACTGTCAAGCATTTTCTTTCAAATTAATAAACAGAAATCAAGAGGTTACAATACAAAACCTGGGACTAGCGAGACAAATGATTTTGAAAAGCAGCAAGCCAAGAAAGCTAAAGCCTACACTATATTGAACAATTACATTGTTAATACTTATCTGCCAAAGCTAAGCTGATACCTTGAACTAAATGAAACTGATTCGCCATGATCAAGGCTCTGGAGAAAAAACCTTGAAATTTATTGGGGGGGGGGGGCAAAAATTTCGCTAGGAATCTACAATATGACGATGGCAATACGGTAACAAACAATTGTGTCGCGAGTTCATCGTGACAAAACGTTCCGCGTGAACGCCAACTTTGTGCGGCATCAGTTAAAAGTAAACAACAACAGATATATCTCGTGTATTATTTTGTCAAGTTTTAATCTATAACCATTGTATTAACGAACACCTTGAAGCATGCCGAGAGTGTGTTCGACAAATTATGTCTTCATCCAATCCCCTTTGCAGACAGAATACCAAATCGGTGGCATTATCCCTGGTATCTATCATGAATGTATGAAACGTGTACCCGACAAACTGACTGCTAACTTCAGTTTCCAATTACTGAGTTAAGGTATAAAATGTGCCTTGTGGACAGATATTTTGACTCTCAAACTTTTACAGTATTCTTCCAGGCTACCACGTATAGGGCTCATTTTGAAGGTTATGGAGTTAACACGATGGGAACTAAATTGGGATAATTGGATGAGAGTAAATATAACGAAAGTTTGATGAAATCGAAATTTTTACAGCTTAAATTTTACAAAATGATAGAATACTGTAAAAAGTAAAATATTGTTTTCATCGAAAAAAACAACAAAAACACGTCAATTATTGTATATCCCTTAAATCGTATTCATTTCTATGGAAAGGTGGTATTTTTGTGTAAATGTCATAAAAAACGACACAAAATGCATAAAATGTGTCTAATTAATGACTTTGAGTCGGGGCACTTTTAAAATGTCCCTTACTTTTTCGACAATTTGGGGCTTAATAAACATTAAATGTAGACAGGGCGCTTTTGAAATGACCCTGACTAACTAAACCTTAAATCGATCGAAAAACTTCATTTTTGTTAAGGAAAAGTAGCAAATCGAGATTAAAACTAATATTTCAGTACCAAAGAAAGCATAGACAAGTTCACATAGTTTCATTCAAATATAAATATTGTTCATAAGTATTGAACAATATTGCATTAGATGCAGTCATGCAATGATTCTTACTCATAACATGAGCACAACATCGCAAATTTTGAATAAAATTTTAAAGATGGTTTGTAAATATGGTGTAATATTTAACAAATTCCTTAAATTTTTGAGAGATTGTGCCAATCCAATATAATTATCCCAATTTAGTTCCAATCGTGTTAGTTAAACTTTTCACCGGCTTTTGTGAAAGTTTGCTTCAGGAAAGTTTGAGCAAAAGTTTAAGTCTTTTATTTTCGAGGCACGAACTGCCTTAGGCGTGATTACAAGAAGCCCTTTTATGACATATCAAAACATAAAATACAGCGAATTAGTTCGCTAAAGAGACGTGGAATTTGTTCAGTTTTGATTAATTTCAGAGACGTCGAGTTGAATGGCTCTGAGTCGGACAACGCATATCGTACTCTGAACAAAGACGCTAAACAGGTATTTGTGAAGTCGAGTGCCTATAGTAGAAGTACAGTACACTCTTTCTTTACGATACTACTGTCTGTTGTAAAAGTTTCTTTGGCTGTCTGTTGACTGTTGCATGGGAGGTGTACAACAAATATTAATATCTCTCAAAATAATGAAAGTAATAACAAAAATATCTTACCACATGCGTAGTTACAGTTATATGTCCAATTGGTTGCCCTATAGCCACCACAATATGCATCCAATATACTGGATGCGTTAGCAGTGCCCTATCATACATTGATGAAAAAAATTCGGTAACACGCTTACATCGTTGAGGGCAGCATTTACATGTCCTCTCACGAGCACTACATCCGTCTGTTCTTTCATCTATCGTTTGATTTTCAGATTTTGTCACTTTATCACTTGCAGTTTCGATAGTTTTGTTGAAAGGCACCGCCGTCCCACTATCGCAATCTTGTTGTAAACTTTGGCTTTCTTGCATTTGAAGTGACTTGTATTGTTTTAGTGGTCGCAGGAGGGCGCCAGCCAAACACATGTGGAAACTCACAGCTGCCAGAATTAAAAGCATACCTCTCCATCCATAGTAATCCACCAGCAATTGATTGACAAGTGCTAGCAAGAATTGACCAGCACCGGTACCAGACATGCCGAGTCCAAGTGCAAGAGATAGCCTCCTTTTAAAATATTTACCAGTCATGTCTACACAAGGCATATATGACATTCCCAGACCGAATCCTGAAAGACAACGACAATTTACAACAGCCTTTAATTTTGCTTCAACTCAACGTTTGAGGACTGTTAGGTTATAGTTTCACCGTAACACATCCCTTGTTAATTTTTTATTGTATTTGTATCTTTATCTTGTCAAGTAGATAATGACTTCAGATAAATGCTTTGAGAATAATATGCATGGCTGCTACAACAGATTTCACGTTTTAAAGGGAAACAGTCGTCAGAACTGCGCCTGTGCGAGTTTCTTGTTTACAAACAATGTATTTCGTGCATGATATCGAGATGCACTTCATCATCATAGCTGCAACATTTACACCATACGATGTCGATTATAATAGCACCTTGGATACAATTTTACATGTATGGTCGTATGGGTCCCATACGACCTTTGAGGGTAGTTCCGACGACTGTATCCCTTTAACTATTTAGTAGCTCGTCGCCGTCATGGAAAAATAAAGCATGCCAGCTTTGGCCTTTTCTTCAGCGTTCTAAAACCATTGATTAATTTATAAAAACTGAAAAGTGAAGCATGAGTGAGGAGATGCCAGTATATAGCTTGCATTACAAACTGAATTATTCAATTGAATTATTCAACGGTAACCCTGTAAGATAGAGAATAACCAATACGGATCGTGCAGTGTCATCAATCCCATTGATGTTAATGTTGAAATGCAAGAACATGTTATATCGAACTGTTGTTGCTTTCTTGTTTGTCGACTCATTAAAGGAGGACATTTTCAAAAATGTATTCAAAGCTTGATGTCGCCATATAAACGGTCCAAAATTTCGAAATAAAATGGTAAAATAAAACATGTTTACAAAAGACCTCGTGAAAATACCGACTCTGCAGTTTTTCATAGTGCTTAGAAAAGTATATCATTCAGTATCTTTCACTGCTTGGTCAGAAACTCTCTTATGTCTCATACATTATAAAATATTTGTGGCGGAATATCTTAATATCTGCACTGAAAGGAAAAGACAACACTTCAAAGTAAATCAGCTTCCTGCTTCTCTAAAGGTTGATGTTTGTAATGAAGCGATATCAGCCGCAGAAATTTACAGCAATGTGTATTTCATGCGATATATCTCAAAAAGTAAAACAGAGGACCAGAATTTTATCATCGCATGTATTTTGTCATCATTGGTATTTGCAGTAAACTGAAAATGAAAGGAAAATTTGCTATTATTAACACTATCATTACCTCTGTTGCCCTCTACATAATATTCATCCGTCTTTCTCAAGTCGTTCATACTGTCAAGTGTCACCGAGAAACGAATTCAAAAACAAAATGTTAATTTTTTGAATGAAAACAGCTCTTGCTGTAAACTCACCAGCGATGCCGCCATATGTAAAGTACAGCTGATGAAGAGACGTAGCGAAAGAGCTCAGTAGTAATCCGGTGGTGCCGAGTGCACCAGCTAGCATGACTGTTGGCCGATGACCAATTCTCCTCACTAGTGCGTTGGAAATAGCAGTCGCAATCACAAACATCAAACTAAAGATTGATCCAATCCATGCTTGTAAACAGTAGAGATAAGAAAATGCAAGTTTTCTAATATGCATTATTGACGATTATAGACAATTTGAAAAGAGAAGTGGACTATTTGACGAGCCTATAATTAACTGTAATACCAATTTAAGACAACAGGGTCGTGAAGGTGGTGTTCAAACTGTCAGCAGAAGAGCAGATTTGGTGCGAAAATAAACAAACAAGGGTTTTGATTACTCTATCCCGATTTCGACTCAAATGTTTGCTGGCAATCATTCTCAAATCTTCAGTCTTACACATATGTCTACTCTAAGTTCTGACGTCAATAGGTAACGTAAAATCGAAGAACTGACGTGACGGGATGCAGCAGAGGATGATGGGTAAGTATGGACGGCAACTTACTAATAGTCATATTGAATCACCGTAGTAATGACATTGCTGACGTATGATACAACGATAATAAACATAAAGTTGAAAGATGGCGGTTTTGTCCCTCGAAGGGCGGACACTGGCACAAAATTAGATAGAAGCGTGTGCGCACATGCTAGTATCTTTGCGTGCACATCAATATAGAAACACTCAGAGACAGAGAGACAGAGAGACACACAGACGGAGGTTTGAAGTTATGTATGTAAATATGTGAAGCTACGCACTACAATTTTACCTGTTTCGGACTTTGTCCCATCGAATGCATCCAAAAATGCAGCGAACAAAACACCAAACGAATAGAAGTTACCCGCGCTCAGGCCAGTGCAGATAAATGTTGCCAAGACGACGAACCAACCCCAGCCACCATCAGGGTTCACATCTGTTCCTTTTGTAGACATGGTAACAGTACAAATAAACTAAGTCCAAACATAAGAAAAGTCACGCTACATCGACAGGTTCAAGGCCGAATGGTTGCGTGGGACGTACTGTAGGAATAAAATAGAAAGACATACGATCTGTCATTGTACGTCATTAAATAATCAAAGCTACCTATCGTGAGTTTCTAGGGTTACTTTTAAACATCAGGATTTCAAAGTGTAATATCAGTTGAAAAAAAATTGAGCGTAATTCTTCAATCTGGGTATGTTTTGAAGGGCGACTGTCCATAACTTATCAAAGCGACAGTAGCTGTGCTCTTGATGTCCTTTTCGATTAATTTTGTTTTTAATATCGACTACACATTCTTTGTTTTACTCCCCCAAGCACATTGAAATAAACAGTATTGTCAACTCAGCTTGAACATGTTTTGACTACATCTAGCTGTGGGTCCATAGCTGTGGTGTTTTCAGACGGGATTCATGCCTTTTACGGGCTGGTTTTGACTTTTACGATTTTAACCCCGCCACCACAACTATCATTCATAGACTAGCGTCCATGTTCCGCCGCAAGCACCCTTTGCGCAAGTTTGCTCGACGATATTTCGAAAAATTTTCCATCCAAATTACAAATTGCCAACACTCATCGACAGCTTGGTTATTAGGGACTCACCAGACCAGAAATCCGCTCAAAATTCACTGAAATATCGCCTTTTTTCTAAGTTTGCCCGACATGACTACACGGAGACCGCCATTTTGCTAGCGTAAAACTGTTGGTCGAGGATCCCTGCAGTACGTCACTACAGTGACGTAGGCGGTGACCTCTCAACTTCTGAACACAAACTAACTTACGGCCAGCATCCGCGCGGCGCGCCACGAATAATTATAGATCCTAGGAACTGAACTTTTTTCCCCCAAGTAAAAGTTTGGTTTCAGTTTTGTGAGACTGGGAATGTCCATAAGACGAACGATGGTCATCGATATCACACGAAGAATCTCTCAGTTTGTGTTTTTATAGAAGTTGAGAGGTCACCGCTACGTCACTGTAGTGACGGACTGCAGGGATCCTCGACCAACAGTTTTACGCTAGCAAAATGGCGGTCTCCGTGTAGTCATGTCGGGCAAACTTAGAAAAAAGGCGATATTTCAGTGAATTTTGAGCGGATTTCTGGTCTGGTGAGTCCCTAATAACCAAGCTGTCGATGAGTGTTGGCAATTTGTAATTTGGATGGAAAATTTTTCGAAATATCGTCGAGCAAACTTGCGCAAAGGGTGCTTGCGGCGGAACATGGACGCTAGTCTATGGAATATCCCATAGTTGTGGTGGCGGGTTAAAATCGTGAATGTCAAAACCAGCCCGTAAAAGGCATGAATCCCGTCTGAAAACACCACAGCTATGGACCCACAGCTAGAATGCATCATGATTATTGAACAGTGAATTTTTAGTCCGGACTGATAAACAAATGTGAACGATAACAGTACATCATACAAGAAGTCGTTAAACAATCAATAAAGGTAAAAGCTATTGCCCCTTTTAGATTTTATAGGACCAAAACTCGGCAAATTCGTAGCAAATCCTGTTAGAAATGTGCTGGTATGGCATAAACACTCTACTTGCAGTGTTCAGCCTTCGTTTTTCACATACTCCGACAGGCCCCTGCTATATAATGGAATCTAGTGAATGTCAGAAAAGGGTGAAAGAGAGTTTGTTGTGACAGAGTTTCAGATATGTCGGCGAGTAGTTTTAAAATCTGTAAAATTTTGGCGTGACCAACGCCCCATCGCTCTGAATCGTTTATCTGCAAGCCTGACGGGAGCCTTGCACGGTTTGATAATTGATATTACCATATGCTACAGTTATTAACAAATTATACAAATCATAATCTGGTATGTTGAACATTTTACAGATGTGTACGGCAAAATCATAATAGTCAGTCATCAAGTGCAACTTGGCTTGTGAACAGAGCTTGACCTGAAGATAGATCTTTGTCGATGTTTACAAAGTGACCTTTCGTACTCACCCCTCTGATTGTTAAAATGCCATAGAGGGTGATTCGGTGTGTATCTAAAAGGAGCTTGTTAGACAAATATGTTTGCCGCTCATACGCTGAAAGGCATTTTTCTGAACTATGATTGCAAAGGTTTGCTGTCAACGAGGGCTGTCGTGAAAATTTGTAAAATGCATTTAAATGACTCAGTTAGACTAAAGGATGATATATTCCGTTAGATAATCAACTACCGGTACTTGAACTAAGCTTTGTTTCGTTGTGTGTAGTCATTGTATATCTTGTTTTACCTTTGTGAAACAAAACTGCCTTTAAAGCCGTGACGGCTGTTTGCTATCACAGTTATACAATGTTATACAATAACATAAATTGTGTTCCTTCTCGTAGCCTTGAAATATAACTTTGGATACAGAAGTAATATCTTTGCCAACGCTGTAAACGATCTCTCCCCATGACGCCTGATCACATACGTTCGTTTTACTGTACTTTCGATTGACCCTTCAGTGTGTTGGGGCGGCCGGAAGAAAGCCCCGCAGAACTGTATGGGTAACAGAGACTACAAACGCTGAACATATCGCTTTCTAGTATTTAGTGATCTCATTAGGTAGACAATTATGTCGACATCACACGCCACTGTAGGGAGCGTTCAATCATTACGGCCGGGGTGGGCTAACATAATCCGGGGGTCACCTCAAATTTGAATCTGCAAAGGGGGAGGGTCATGTAATTTTTAAACAGCACAGGGGGGTCTATTGATTTTTATAAGTATCAATCCCGTCAAAAAGCAGTTTCAGTGTTAAAAAAATTCTGGGAGATAAAATGTTTCGCTGCATGATTCATTCTCTGAAGTTGTTTACTAGTAACAGTAAATCTGAATAAAAGTATGATTATCTGTCACATGAACATCTTGCCTTGGTAACTCTGAGGCTTTTCTTCTTGTAAAACGAGCTCGCTGAGGGCAGCGAACAGTTCCTATTACTTACATATTCGAGTTATTGCAAGTTTTGTCAGGGAAAATATTTAATAGTTCACCTGTAGACTACCCTGAGAAGTGAAATCATTATACTTTTAGGTGAATTTCCAATTATCATAATTGTTGTTCACATCTGAATTTCAAACACCCTATTTTAACAAAGTACATTAGTATCAATTGTCAAACACATATAAAGCAAAGATTTAGTTTAGTATTGCAACAAAATTATTTATACTTTTCTCATGAAGTCCAATGTAAAGTGAATCAACATTTTCTGTGAAATTCAAAATCAAATTTCTTGTACACATATGCCCCTGTAACCATCATATTCTAATCAAGTACAATTATGTCAATTATCCAACGTCTATATATGCACAAGTAGTGGATGAATATTTTCGGTGAAATTCCGAAATCAAATTTCTTGAATACTTACGAATTGTAACCACCCTATCCAATCAAGTACAATTATGTCAATTATCAAACGTCTACAACATTATCAATGAAATCCAAATATCAAATTTTATGTAAACAAAAATGCACTTTTTACCTGCCACTTCAAGCAAAGTACATTTACATGAATTATCAAACGTATTTAAATGTACAGATATAGCTTGTTTTTACGGGGAAAATGTTAATAGTTTGCCCAACAGACTCCAATGTATTATTATTTGATGTTTTAGGACGAAGCACTATATCGGCCACATTTTGCCTTCTAATAGTTGCCTTCTATAATAGTTGCGCAAAAATGGTACCCCCAAAAACCTTCGCAAAAAAGTTGCGACCCACATGTAATTTCTGTCCAATCCCTTTGAGGGGTATTTCAAAGTTATAGCCTCGTGTGGTCGATTGCCCGTATTGACAGGGTTAGAGAGATCTTTGCTTCCAGAAAAGTTTAGATATAATCACATAGCTTTTTGACTGAACCGTTCCCTGTGACTATGATGCACACAGAAGGGGATATTTGAATACATTGTGAGTTTTTGAGAAGGGGAGTCATTTGAAAAATTTTACTTTATTCTATCGCCCTCCCCTCCAGAGGTGTTTGTAAATGCAGCTTTACTCAAGCAATGTTGGTGGTGGGGGTTATGAAATTTGTGTCATCTTAAAAGAGGGGGGGGGGTCATCAATTTTTTGGTGCAATGGGTAAGGGATCCACTTATTTTGACTGATTTGCCAGCCCACCCCGGCCATAATAACTGAACGCACCCTTATTTCACAGCAATGTGTGTATATTTGTCATCGTATCAGAGGTCCGATTGATGAGACCGTTATTTGCAATATCATACACTTCACAAAGAAGATCAAACAGGGATTGAACTACGTCAATCAAGTACTCACTCATGCTTCCAGAAACCTTCCAATCTCCCCGATCCACTGACAAATTACTTGTAGCGAAGATGTGTACGCCGAAGACTGAACTGATACACCCCCATTACAAATTTAACAGTGGAGAACCGTTGAAATGTGGACGTTTACACCAATGCATGTCCATGAGAATACTGCGGTCCTGAAGTGAGAGACATCAGTCCAGTATCGTGATCTTGGTATTGCCAAATAAAATGCAATTGGTCACGAGACATGAGTTTCCGTCTATGCGTGAGTTGTGGTTTGTCCTTTTGTCACACAGGCACCGACGTAGTTGATAGCGCTATCAACTACGGCGGTGCCCGTGTCTTGTCACATATGGAGTGCAATGTATGGAGATGTGCAATTCATGAATAGAAGTACAACATGCAAATCCAGACGACTGATTCTGAAAACCGGCGTGTTTCATGAATAGAAGTACAACATGACATGTAATGATATAACATGTTCATAAATAAAGATTTTGCTCATGTAATACTTACTGTAGAGTCTCTCCTACGTCCCCGTTTTGCTATAGTCCTCATTGACCTTTGGCGTTACATGGTGTGAGTATGTTGTTCTCCTTTCGAGGTCGAGTGCAGTCAATCAGTTTGTTTTGAGATAAAGCTGATAAACTTCCCGTCCCTTTTCGCGTATGGCTGAACTTTGTACTGCTGAGCACCAAATTTATACGATTGTTTTACATTTGACCCTTATGTTACTGTAATTTGGTCCAGTTCATTGTCCGCTCCCTGAGGTGACAGATTAACATACCGGAAGCTATTCCAATA
This sequence comes from Ptychodera flava, assembly GCF_041260155.1. NCBI lineage: Eukaryota > Metazoa > Hemichordata > Enteropneusta > Ptychoderidae > Ptychodera > Ptychodera flava. Next base: position 5,621,486 of record NC_091944.1, on the reverse strand, counting down.
CGCGAAACCAAGCAGTACAAGCGACTGGCGAGAGTCTAATCTAAAGGTTAACCAGTCCGAGTCTGACCAAAGCACAGCGCAGCCAGCGGCAGAATAGAGCGCAGATGTTGACAAAATACGTGCTACCATACTTCTGCTGATTGTCTGTATCTCTATATTGTCCTCATATTTCAAACCGTTAATTCTGAGTCGCCTGATATTGAAGACTTAGGGGCAACATCAAAAGTTCAATATAATAAATCTAACTTAATTGCTTAAGTTTGGCCTCGAACCCCCCACTCCCCTTCTATTAACTTAACTGACCTAAAATTGAAAAAATTGCGGACTCATACCCTGTACTAATTCTTTCAAACGACGTACCAATGTACCATTGAATTCAATAAAAATTGAAAACCATTATAAAGTAACAAAAATACGAGTGACTGGATCAGTTTTAGCGTACGAAAAGCAGCCTTGAAATCGTAAAATTGCCAAAAAGACGTTAAATCGTTTTTGACTGCACAGAAATTATTTGGCCAAAAACCCCCCACCCCAAACTTAAGCAATTAAGTTTTTTTTCAAACATCGATCTTTTGACGTTGCCCCTTACTGTCAGAAATCGATGCTGTTGTATTTTTTAAAACGTGAGTTCGTGATATGAATTGTGGCGTGGCGAGCACGACATGTAAACTCTGGACATCAAAACAGTCAAAAACACCTTTCTTACCATCGCTCGTCTACCTCAATGTGTACACGTTATGTGATCGAGTCACCGTAGACACTGCATGGTTATTATATCAACCAGTAAGTGATAAGAGTAGACTATTGGTTCATATACATGTGATCAATTACATTTAAATAGAAATCATTTGAATTTAAATAAAAGTTTGTAGAGTTATCAGAACGCTGATAGGTATTGAATCTTTAACAATAATGTATATTTTATAGCATTGTCAGCAAATATTGCTGCTCAACTATCAAAGACGTTATCACAGTACGAGTCTCCCTAAAACTTAATCACGTTCATACACTGCAAGTTACAATATCATGACACTACAATGAAGCAGAGATTGCTATAGTCAAAGTCGTCATGCCACGCTTCGGTCTGCAAGTCTCGTAGAGAGCCACGTCTAGATTTGAAGGGCGAGATTTACCGCGTTTTCTGTTTCAAATCCATAGATGATGTAATGTCGTACTGATCAATTGGCTGAAATAAGTCGAGTGTAAGGCCGAGTGTCAAATTTAAACGGGGCAGGGGTTTAATCAGCTTAATCTCTGAAGGAATTGGATAACTGAACACAATTTTCAATGACGAATAGAGGGCTGAAATCACCTGAACATTCAATATCAACTAAATTAATGTGAGAACCAGGCCTTGAGGACTGCCGCTATAAAGATAGAGTGCGCCTCCGGACAGTTTTTCACTATCTCCAACTTTGACGACAGCGCCCTCGCCCTACTGCCCGTGAAGACTCAGTTTGAAGCTTTTGAAGTAAATGAAGTGTTAAATAAGTCGTTTTCACGAAAATTGAAACTTTCAATTGTTCTGAATAGAGTTACTATCGGGACAATGGCCATCTTTAATTCAAATTATTCGTAACTTTTGGATAATTCGTGTCTCTACAATTAAAATTTGCATAGCGACCACTAATTTTACTTCTGAATTGTGAATGTGAATGTGAAAGTCTGAAGAAAAATGATACAAGGTTTACGAAAATATCATCATCATCAACATCATCATCATGCACAAAAATAGTGATAAGTAGACAAAAGAAAGTGCTCACAAATATATAAAACCAGCAACGAATGCAGGGAAGAAGCATGAAAACACGGTGTGATAATTGCTGAATGCCTGTGATTTTCATATATACAATGTTATTCCAAAATAGTATCTTCACAGAGAGCTATGTATTCGTGTCTTTATCTATGTAAAATTCATTATCTGCATTCATTAATTGACAAAGTAAAGATATACCCCTTTGTAACTGTGTTTAATTGATTCCTTGAAGTAAACAAATTCGAAGTTAAGCAAACCACTGTACATACTTATAAACGTATTTAGATTTGATATAATCATGAATATTTACATTTATTGGTAGTACTATGTACTCTGTCAGTCAAATGAAATTCTGGAATTCTACCGAGTAAAAATAGTGCATGATACCACAAAACAAAACACAAAAGGAAATATACATATAAGGAAACTCAAACAATCATATAATATGATTCAACTTTTTAGTGCATTAACTATAAAGTAAATGGAATGTTGCAGAGGAGTCCAATATACTCTGACTAAGCACATGTGGTAATAGAAACTTTTAAGTATAATCAAGTTTTACCGCTGTAAATACGTGTATGAATAATATCAGCCCTTCTGTACATTTTATGAAAGCTTACAAGTTTTGTTATAAACGGAGTTTCCAGCGTACCGTTCTGCAAATACAAATGCCTGTAAGTCATATTTCGTATAGGATTGCAAGCGTGATATCAAATCTATAAAATACGGTTGAGGAAATGAAAATCACTGGAATAAATTACTCATAACAAACTCATGCTCAAATAATTCAAACATTTGTGAATCATTCTCGTTTAATAACGACTTGCGGTTCGAGGGAAAGTATTAAGTGGGCTATGATGGAGTCGTAAAATTCGTGCCTTATGCACAGAATGAAACTTCTTTCATCTGCGGTCGCAAGTATGCTGATCAGTTATTTTCCATTTTTTTCATTCTAAAATGCACAGAGATATTTCACATCGAGAACAGAATAGGATAAATAAAACGTTTCTGATATAACGCCGAACTGAAGAATAGAATACTGTTCACGTGTCTCGACGTAAACGCTATCTCCTGATAGGATGGGATAATGAAAGACACCTGGCCGGGTGAATTCACAGTAGTCGGCTTCCTGTTGACGACCTTGGCGTTGAACTTCTAGAGTCAGCTTCTGGGGAGGGTGACTCTACCAGGACTGTTATTTCATCCACCTGTCGAGCTGCATTAACCAAGAAGGTAATCAGAGTTACGTCTTTTGAAAATCGTAAATCAAACATCTATGACTCAGTTTTCGGAGGGAAAATAATACCGATATGTCGTGTGGTGTTACAACGTTTCTCGTCATATTTGTTACATTTCACCGCTGCCTACAACACACGCATTAATACAGAACATGACAACAAGTTTCCCTCACCTCAATATTGCTGTTTTATCTGTCTGACCACATTATGTGATAATCGTAATGGTAGTAACAGTGAATGATCCGATATTGCATCCAACATGTATTAGACTCAAACTAACTTCATAATTGAAAAAACGCGATACTGTCGTGTATGAACGGCAATGTACTCTTCTTATAAACTACGTACTTTGTTTTGTAGCTGCATGGTCATGTCTTTGCATCAGAGAAAGTCTTCGTGCTATCAAATCGATTCGCTGACACAGAGCATCGGTATTGCCAAGTTTAGTAAACTTCGACTTCCTCGGAAATGATTTCATCTTCTTAAACTTATCATCTGTAAATAGATTAGGAACAAACTATTCGGTTTTTTGATATTTTTTTTCAATTATTGGGAAAGTTGTCAGTGTAAGACAATGCCGACTATACTAATTCCGTTCTAATTGTTTAACCCTTTCACAATATCGGCTGTTTTCAATTAATATTTGTTCTCCAATCCCGTTTAGTGTTCACAGTAACAGTGATTCATTTTGAAATATTATAAAACAATAATGTTTAGAACGTCGATTACTCTAATAAGTCTTGTAAAGTGCAAGAGAAACTCGATTTCATGCGAAGGGAATCATTTTTCACTAATTTAGAAAATACAGCATTGTGATCTTGAACAGATCCTGTGATATTGATGTTTAGAAAGATTTTAATGGCTTCCTATTAAATGTTCCAAGCGGAAAAATTCCTTCAAGGTAGGGCAATGGAGAATTAAATAATTCATGTTTTTCCTATATTGATAGTCTTTTTCAATGAAGAACAGGCAGTCTAAACCATTTCTAATTATTTTTGTGAGATCGTGTTATTTGTTGTTCCTGTTTGCATAATCAATATATTTTTCGAGAAATATTCGGAGTTTGTTTCTATCGCTTACAGCGACAAAGCATTTAATTACATAAATTTATTTTTAAAAATATGTGTTAGTAAGTGAAAAACAGAAACAACCAATAATCGTTTCCGTTGTTTTGTCCTGACAAAAAATTCGATGGCCAATATTTTGTTCCCATCAGGTCAACCTGAAGTAGATTCCGGCAATGAATGTAATCCCCTCTTTAGAAATGTGTATACTTATGAATTTCTGTTGCAAGATACAGTATCACGAGGTTTAGAATTTTGAATTCCGATATCAAACAGTATGCTGTCATGAACGTGTCCCGCATACACACAGAGTGAGGTCGTTACCTTTGGTGCTATTCGGGTCAGTCGTGCCTGTCTTCGGCGTCACTCCGAGGAACAATTTAAACCGTCTCAGAATGAAATCCACCATTTCGTATTCGTTGCTCTGTTTTGCAATGTCCCTTTTGACAACCTCGTACGAGGTAACCAGAACGGTTACAAATACGTTGAATAATACCATGTACACAAGCAGCATAAAGGTAAAGAAAAAAAACCTGCCAAAGAATTCATTCGTTTGTTTAATGTCATTGTATCCAAAACGGCCGAGCATCATCGTGAAAAGCGTTTCAATAGAGAGTGTGAAATCGGCGTAGTTATACACTGTCGAGCCGAACACCAAACATCCAAACTGACCGTAGGAGAAGAAAATAATGAAGAATATTATTGCGAAGTAAATTAGTTCCTTCGAAGCGATTTTCAATGTCGACGCCAGAAGTGACATGCGTCGGTTGAATCGTAGCAGACGAAGAAACTTGATGATGGATATGAATACAACAATGGAGACGATATAACCGAATATTTCATCCCACAATGCAAGCTGCTGCAAGTTGACAAAACTTCCGGTTCCTATGGAAAACAAAGAACATTAAAATAAGATGGTACATATGGTATTAGTTGACAACGAATCTTGGCTTCACCTGTACTGAATCGACGAATTACGTTGACTCATGACGAACAGTATGATGATTTGACGCATTCATAAATACATGTATGATAAGATTGAACGATAGATAAATATGGATGAGATGAAACTGTGGTATAGACACTCCGGTACTGACAGTTGCAACCAATAAATTGAAATATAATATGAAAGAGCAAGGGTGTGAAGAGGAGGCAGGCAAGCAGAAACAAACAGGACAGAAGTGCATCTACACGAAATTTTGCGTGAGAGTACTTGAGGTCGTCATGATTTTGCCTTCGCAACACGGCATATGGTGCATATTTCACATTTGTTCGCATGACGGCTTTGAACATTATAATAATCTTGACTTGTTTCATATTGTAGACAACTAACCAGTACGTCAGACCCCATATAAATCCAATTCACGAGAGACCTCAAACCAAGCAAACATCAAGTTTACTAGTAATTTCGTTTCAACCTCACACAATGTTGGTGGGTGAGATCCGACTAAAACTACATGGAGGTCTGAATCTGACTTTTTCAACCTCCCATTGTCGACGCAACTTCCAACATACATAAGAGGCGCCAACTTCTCGAATAAAATCACCTCAGTAAAGAGAGGGAAAGTATCACCGGTTTCCTCTTAAAGACATGGGTTAAAAGCAGCAAGTCTATGATAATGCAACATGGTCAACTAAACCTTTACAAGTTTTGTAACTCATCCATAACGAGAGAAAGTTTTCACCCTCAGCTCCTGAGTACAAACACTGAAATTCAATCGTTACCTTTCGTCTTGGACGGCAGCGAATCAAGGGCCAAGTTCCAAAAGGCTAGTCGATAGGCGTACATAGCAACACCAGTAAAGCACAGTGACAGCTTACAGACCTATTGGAGAACAACGGTGACACCAGAATTGAACTTAAACCTGGTTATCAGGACAGAAACACAGTCAGAGATATATCTTGTAGGATGCCGCAAGTGAACTCAAGTTCAGTTTAAAGTTTCACATAAGCTTAAGGAAAGCAACAAATCATTGTGAAATATTTTGTTTCGAGTCAAAATATATGATCACCTCTAGGATTGATTTCTGTGACAAAGTCTTCCATAAAAACACATTTTCATTGTTAACTTGAAGACTCACTTTTGAGAAACTTTGGCTCAAGGCGATCACATTAAATATTATCTTCATGATCCCGAGATAGGGTCGGTTTCTCATTTCCGAGAGCAACACACCGTTGCATGTTTTTTATCGAAACTCTTTGCTTTTTACGATCCAAGCAAAGCTGGCAGAACATTCAACATTTAACCTGTTTTCTCCAAGTTCACAATAGGTCCACAATTAAAATACTATAGCAATTGGGTTGGACCAAACCAAAGTGGAAAAAAGTCAACTATGCAACAGCATACAGGCTTCTGGTTAAATAACTCTTCTATTAGGAAGAGAAGTAAGCATTATGTCTTTTATCGTAATGTAAGTAGTCCGTGAAAAAAAACGTCACTATACCTCCTTTGCAATGATTGAAATCTAGCTGATATCAGATCGTGGTAACGAATTGAAAAAGAAACGTCAATTTACCTCAATAAGATTCCAGTAGCCCTTAAAGAATTTACATTTCTCCTTTTTAATTGATCGTATCACCTTGACAAGGAAAAAGACCAAGAAAACGACGAATATTATCTCGCAGGCGACGACGACGGCTGAAAAAGTCCCAACGTAATTATAGAGTCGTAGAGGGTATATCTTGGGTGTGACGATGACCGCTCCACCGGAAGTGAATTCCAGGATCAAAGTTACCATGCTGCAAAAGTTACAGAGTAAATGATACATTTGTTGATCTGATCTTTGGCACAAATCATTTTGTTAATTTTTGTTTCATGTGAGAAGCATTCTGTTCTTTCTTCCTGAGTGATAATTTCTGAGTCATCATTTATTGAAAAAGATCCCTTGTTAAAAAATATTTCTATAATGGCACAATTTTTGATTACCGCAGAATGTCTTATTTATCTACTGTGATCAACATGTAACCATATTTTGAGTGAAATATTCGCGGGGAAAATTTGGAACTAGAGAAACAAATTGCAAAATATTTACAGACTCTTAAAATTCAAAATGGCTGCCATCCCTGTGTACACTTTATGGAAAAGTTAATTTTGGGTGTTGGTTATTCCTTGAGCTTCAAAATGATCACCCACACGTGGTATACAAAAACACTTTTGCAAGAGTTTGAGATTCCGTGTATCTTCTCTTTAGGCGCATCCACCCTAGCACGCAAAGGAGGGATGATAAAAACACTAGTACACAAAAGGACAGTATATAATGATGTGAGGCTATTATTACAGTCGACAACCGAAAGCTAAGTATTTGAATTAATATCTCATGGGTAGGATGTTTTAGTATGGTTGAGTCTATTTTCTCATTAGCGTTGACATCAATAGAGATGAAAAAGAAAAAAAGAATAAATGATAAGCCTGGTACCTGAACAAATTGACATTGGCGTTATACAGCGATGCTTCAACGAACACTGCACGTGTGTATGCATCCAACCACGTTGTATTCCACAGGTATTCAACCGTCTCCATGGCGACATCGATAGAGGGTCCTTACCAAAAAGTAGAAACCCCGAAGAAATCATTAATGAGTAAAAGCAAAAACGGAGATACAGATAATTGAACATTAATTTTATCATTCATACTGAAAAGTTAGAGTAAATTAGTCATCTAATGTATCTTTTAGACAACTGAAAATGAAAGATGTTATTGAGGGAAACTTCAAACGATTCTCTTCCACAATCATGAATGATGATAAGGGGTGGGGCACCGTGCAAAGAAAATGCTCTCACCGCGGGAGGGCGCATTCTGCGCCAACGGCCAGACTGCGGGAGGCGCGTAAACGCGCCAAGAACGTACGCGTTTATATGCGTTCGATATACGTTGGCTTTGTCTGATCTAAATCATGTTTGTTGGCTATTTCCTCAAGCCCCAGCTAAGCGTACGAGGTAGAGGTCAAACCTTAATGAGCATGCGCGCCAAATTTGTAAACAAATGCCGCCATACTCGCTCATTTCTCCGCCGTAATTTGTAAGGATCGTGTGATCAGTTGTTGTTTTTCTGTCAGGAGATATTTAAAAATGGCGACACAGGCACAGTTTAAACACCGACTAAGCCCTTTAGCGTGTTTTTCTAGACAGTGATAGTGGAATTGTCAGTGATCGTGAAACTGAACTCGACGGAGATAGCGGAAGTCAAATTTCAAATTACAACTTTATTACCGAACTTGAATATGTTCCCAAACCAGTTGAGCAAAGACAGACATTGCAAGCAAGACAGGAAGGTAGGCCAGCTGAGCATGCTGAGAGAAAAGTGCGACAAAAGGTTTGCGAACGACGTCACAAATGTTGATGGGGTATCCTGTGGATGTTGTACGATATCAATCCATCAATGACAATTACACATCGGACTATCTACCAGTATATAAGCTTACATATAATATAGCTCTCTTTTGAATGTCAGATGATACCTGTTGTTCGAAGATGAACTTGTAATAAATATGCATATTAACCTCATTTATGTGGGAAATCTTTTAGAGTATGTGTTCCCCCTACTGAATTTGAGTTAATAAAATGTAAGTAGTAATTTTTAAAGTGTTGCACTGAAAAAAATACATTTATATATTGAAATAACAAAAAATGCAACATTTTTTTATTTTTTGTGTAAAATCCAATATGGCCGCCGTGATCACGTGACCTTCTAGGTGTGTCACATGGCATTTTGTTCATTTTTATGATGCTCTGTCATATTGCAATGCTCACTGAAAAAATTGTCCCGAATACTCTTATAATTACAAAGATACAGCTTATGCATGTAAATCAATATTTATAAGGCCGTATTTCCATAGAAAACTACGCACAGGAATGCACGTATAAAAATAATTACGCAGTGAAAGTGTTAATGGAGCCAATGACTACAAACGACAAACAGCACAGTTAATTCTGTCTATGCCAAAATTTACTGATAGTTGAGATTCCAATTGACCTCCTTTCTCGGAGTCAGTGTGAGCTCTGTGAGTTAGGAAATTTGGGTAGCTGATCTTTAGAAACTATAAAGCTGTGAAAATTAAGTTTCTTTTCATATTTAAAAGAGAACACGATTGGAACTTAGCTGGATAATTAAGTTACACACTTGTTTTTGTGTAATTTGTAATATCGCAACATTCAACTATAGGGCACCTAACATTTTTGAGAAATTTGAAAATATAAACATCCAAATATCCCAAATTAGTTCCAATCGTGTTAGAGAGTTCAAAAAAAACATTTAAGGTCCTAATACTGTAAAATTGTGCGTCAAAATACGTGTTCCTATTGCACATTTCGCCTAAGAGGAAACACAGTATTCAGTATTTTTGCGAATGCTTACAGTATCGTACTACACACGTTCCCTTTCCGTGCGCATCGTGTGCAACTTGTCACACCCTGCCAAAGTTGGTCTGCCAAGATTGTAACCTGTCGAGGGGCGTTGTATAAAAGAACCACCACACTCTTATCACAACTTACCAAACTCGGCAACGTATCCGCCTCCACGGTAAAGCTTTGATCTGCCGTAATATGGCAAGCCGTTCAGTTCGTCCGACGTCCTGTAATGCCAGACGAAGTCAAAATCATCGTCTGTTAAACTCTCGTTGAAGTCGGTCCACATTTTGTTGTAATAGCTTCTATCTTCTGCATCCCATGAGTAATCAACATCACAAATGTCGATATAGTCTGTCATCGGGCGTGGCGCTGTGCACAGTCCTGGATGACAGACAGATGTTAACACGGGCGTGTGATATAAAAAATAATTGAGGTGAAAAATTCAAATCGATAAAATCTAAATTGCATTATAATATCAGAATTACCAAAAATATTACTGGGCAATGTTAGCTATTAATAAAATGATCAAAAGACAAACAGAATGAGGTGAAGGTATTAACAGATAAATTAACGTTTGATTCCAAAAGAATATTATCAATTTAGGATCCCAGACTTACTTTTATTTTGATATTTTGTCAGTGTCTAAAGGTGCAATGGTAGTAGAAACTTTTTTCAACTTGAGGAAGCATTATAAGGGATAAATAACGTTTGTATGCAAAATGCAACCGCACAAATATGCTAATCATGACCATGTTATAGCCGGAAGTGACGTTCATTATTTTCAATGACTGAGATAGGTTCAGTTTTTTTCAATAAGAAGTTGATGTCATTGAAAGTCCCGTCATTTTGAAAGTTAACAGTATAATGTACATACATTATACTGATAATATTAAGTAAAGGAAAGAAGTACACTAACCAGAGTTTATTCTCAGATGACGAATTCTTGCCGAGCCAATCCTGTATGAATCCAGACCTCTAAGAAATGACGTCAGGTCTTCATCCACAGGGTCCCCGTTGTACCATTGGTACGCATAGAGTGCAGGTATGAACGTGACCTTGGTCCAGGTGTAAAACTCAGCAAAACCACCGTCAATCTGTATTTAAAAGAATTATTAAAACGATATTTTTATCGACGACTGTCAGTAAAAGTTTCTAGGACAGACCAACTGAAATGTCTGTAATCTGATGCCGTTAAAATGTCTGTGACTGCTTCTTGAAAACAAAATCTTGCCAGATGTGGAAGTTTGAAATCAATTCGTGTAAAAAATTTACACCTCGGTTAAAACAGTCGACAACATATCTTGTACTGATCCTTCACTATTCTTTTCGACAGTTTCGATCTTGTCTTGCGAGACTTCCAGTGGATTGAAATCGTCTTTATCGAGCCATTTTCGAGTCTTTTAAGGGTATGTGGGAGGCAAGGGCTTCACACAAAATGGCAACTTGAATCTGAACGGGAGAACCCGACGGACTCTTCATATACTAACTTGAGTATTATGGAGAGAGCAATTCAATGCCGATGTCAGAAATATACAGCAATTGCGAAAACCCTTGGTGTCGCGCCAGGGGTTAATATTGGCAATGTTATTTGTATTGATTCATGATAAAATAGATTAATTGTTACTCCATATACGTTTGTATGACAACTATGCCCAGTTTCCCTCTGATGAAAGCAGTTCACGTACGTACACGACGTCAAACCCTGCAGCATCATGCAGGTATAGATTTTCTGTAATTTGTAAAAATGTTGGACAAAAATTGGCAATTTTTACCATGATAACAGCCTATTGTGTCAAACAAGGGACGTATTATGCCATCATTATCATAGCAATGGTAACGGCACTGCCCACCTTCCACTTGCAAGCTGAAAACTATAGCGTTCTGTCTAAAACTGGCAATTTTTTGAACTAGTTATTGACACAGGGCGCTTTTCTAAAATTCAATCCAGCATTCGTGTATGCCCTCGTTCATATGCACAACAGTTTTCTCTCTTTTTCTATTTTTTATGCGTGATATTAACGATATTTTGTATCAGCGACAAGGTGGATAATAATACTTACTGGATAATAAAAGAGATATATTTTATAAATGGCATGTTATATAAAATAATAATTTGCACGTTTCGTATTTGTTTATTTACGAGTACTCTAAAAAACATGGCGGCGCCCATGAAAGTAGGGTACACTTCCGGTTACTGGCATAGTATATTATGAATCTGCGCATGCGTAGTCAGTAAGCCGCGGGCGCGACTATTAACTTCGTGTTACTTGTCTGAATAATACATACCAGACGATTATTGTCACGGTGTAAGATAGTTCTCAGGGTGTAAGTATTGCTTATTGCCATACCTTTTCAAATGCACTACCGCTGAAAAATTGATTCCTAAGGTTGCTTTGCAGAAGATACGATCTGTTGTCCCGGTTGCCGTAAGCGATAATCAATAATATCAAGACAAAGAAGAAATAAAAGATAATTTCTCGGGATATGTCCCACATTTTCAGCTCTTTCATTCTCTGTTCTCTCGCTGAGGCCAGTTTTTCTTCATCTGGCGGCTGATATTGCAACGGTGGCTCTAAAGAAACAGTAACAAATAAGTCATAACTTGTGAGCCAATAAGGTAATTGTCGGAAAAGACAATGTTTGGATTATATAGACAACCATCATATACCGCAAAAACCGTATCAGGGCCGTAAAGATTACTCTTCTGGCTGTGAAACGGTATATGTATTACTTCAGCATTAAAAGAATAGCACCATCACAGAACAACAAGGTATGAGTGAAAAGTCCTGCACGGACAAAAACCTTTGTACACGAACAACAGTTACTGTGTTTTCCCGAAGCTAGTCGCTGTATGTTTTACATCAAACCATAAGGAGTTTGTCTATTTACAGCTATCTCTAATCTTGTCAAAATAAACCATTATTTAAAATAATCTCCCTTTTCACTCATTTTATCATAATTCTTTGTTGACAGAAGTAAATGATAGATGCACAGATATTCCCTCTAAAGAACTTAATGTAATTGTATCAAACTGTCACAAAATCATAGGATTGCAACTCTATTCGTACCTTTCAAGGCTGATTTGCTATCTTGCTTCATCACGGACACAGACGGCTGGCTCTCACCCTGCATACTACCTTCGTATTCATCTTCATCTGGTTTCTTGAATATCAGAGAGATGACCAGCGCCATCAACACCACCTGGCGATGATAAAACGATACTGGAGATAGACTTTCAATACTCTAACTGAAGTTTTTGCATTACGACTACCCAAGTAGTGGAACATGGTAAATAGATTATTTCTCCTTTGTCCATTCAATTAAAGGGCAGACAAACTCATTAACTGCACGGCAAACCCGTGAGTTCATGCACGCAAGACCGCTTGCGAATGTATACAATTCAATTTAATGGAAAATAAACTTATCAACACATTTTTGGATATTGAAAGCGGGCCATGTGATATTGAAATACGCATTTCTCGATCATAGATCCAAAATGTATACAAAGTCTTTCTGTCTCTCCCTCCCTTTCATTTATTCTCACCTTGACGGGTTGAAGCAGAAACACGCTTTGCAGAAAGGATATCACAAATGATAGAAGCCATTGAACGGACTTCTCATTTCCCCACTCAAGACTGTAGAGTATTGTAAAGAATGCTGACACCACTACTGACAAAAACACCAGAATCCAGGCGATGTAGACACACCAGTGAGGCAAGTAGATTGTCTTCTTCTTTTTCCTGGGTGCTGAAATCTTTTCATCACCGAGCTCGCTTTTGTCCTTTTCAGGCGATCTGTGTTGAGCATCTACTTTCAAGCTTGTCAGACTTCCAACACCACTGTCGCTGTCGACGCAAATCTTTAACTCATCCTTGCGTTCGTTCGATGTCCTCTTTTCGGTTGGAAACTCTGGAGAGTTTTGCAAGTTAACATACTGCTTGCATTCAATCTTTCCGTCTTCAAATGTAACTCGTTTGCTGCGTCGTTTGGTCGGTGCTAGGACATTTTTCTTCGCCTTGCTCTTCCGGAAAAACTGTACGATAACGAGGTTGACTGGGAACACGACGAGGCCTCCCATGATTCCAACGTACAGTTCGTGCCAGGTGAAATGAAATGGACCTAGGAGACAAAGAAGCCATGGTATCATACAAAGATTTTAATATTCCCTTGATCAAGTTGATCACAGGAATCTGAATAACTTGTATAACGCGTGTACATTGTACTGGAATTGTCATCAACTGAGAAGTAACGTTTAGATAATAAACGCAACCACTTTTACCAGCTGAAACCTTCACTCATGTCAGAGTTCGCTGAGACATGTATCCGTCGCATCAGTCAGTCACTAAAACTGTATTTTTGCATCGATGTATTAAACATATAAGTATAGAACGTTCTTTAGTGTTGTCATTATGTTTGGTTTATAAATCAAAGTGTGAGGTAAAAAGATTGATGTGGAGATCTGGCAAACCTCTGATTGTTTCATCGAAGCATTGAAAGTCAGTTCCCTGGCTTAACTTGTTCATTGATTTGCAAATAATGAATAGCTTCACCAGAAATCTTAAGATTGTTTTCTCCGAATGCACGCAATTTGTCAGAGCATTGCTGACAACAAATAAATAGTTATTCATTTCATCTAAAGGGACCGCCACGCTAATGTGGCTTGTAAAAAAAGTTTGCCCAGAAAGCTTGATAAAACTGATGTCCTTATTTCTTATCAATTTCACACATCGCTTGCCAATTTCATGATAGATTTTCAGAATTGAACTGAAAGTGGCGAGTAGGCCAATAACTACAAGAATTCATAACCTACCTAATGAAATTCCAAAATTAACTTGGACGTTTTGTTCCGTTCGATACCACATACAGTTTGCAATCATTGTCGTGTACAGCAGAGATAAACAGCAAGACAGCCGCTGTACACGGGTGAATGTACTCCTTGTTGGCCGTGACAGTGTCGAGAACCACAGATGTCCGTCCGTCAGGTCCTTCTTGGCAGTTGACGCGAACAAGTACTGGAACTGGGTGACTTCGTCCTTCCCAGAGACTGGAAGAAGACGGTCAACCATACCGTCATCCTCTTCAACGGCAAGCCATCGATTGCAGATGAAGAAATACCTGTTGACAAAAGAGCAAAATACCGGTTACTCATCTTTGCAAAAATTTTGGATATAGACGTTTTCACCCTCTACGTTAAATTTAAGGGAAGCCGCTACCCTTAGAAATTACTTTTTGTCGAAATAAATTTGAGTATTACTTGATCTTGAGGAAGCATTATGTATTGACATGAATAATAAAAAACAACTTTGTCTTTTAAATTAAAATAAACGTGCTAAGTTGTTTTTCCCACTTGCTAAAGGATACTATGAGCGTGGAAAATAAATCTCACAGTGTAACGTGAATCATTTTGCAGGGAAACAAGGTATTATGAAAATGAATAAAATTCGACATAATAAATAATAAAGTTTTTATTCTCCACCGACATAATGTGGGGGTTATATGTAAGGATGCCAAATAATAGCGCAATCTCTACCTCTGTCCCGTTTGCAAGTCCAAAACACACACTTTATCCAGAAACCAAGAAGCATCTGAACCTTTGCCCGAGTTGTCATGCCAGATTCGTAAGTATGTTAGAGATCCAAGTGACAACCTTGTCGTCATGACGAAGTTCATGAGGCTGGACCTGTCGAAAACTTTCCTTTGGCCATCTTCCAGAGATCTTACCCCAGTATCGTCATTATCACCGGACAGTAGGAATTTTACCTTTGACCTAGTCCCAGCGCCGCGGCTGATTCCCGTGTACACCGAGATTTTATAGGAGAAGCCGTGCCTAGCGTCATTGTCTTTGAGAGGCAGTGTAGCCCACTGTCGGAAAAAATCAATGACAACATGGAGATCATTGTCTAAACTGGAAACGCTCAAGTTGAAGTTAATTTCTAAAGAAATGGAAATCAAAATGTGCAAATAAATATCACTTGCTTTGCTCTATAGTATTTATTTTGGCCAGGGACATCCAAATACTCACTGCATCTTCTCTGTCGATAGACGCGCTTTCTATTTTCAACACTTTTGCATTTCAAAAGTCCGAAAGGCCCTCATAGACAACGTATGTGCTGTGAAAATTAATGACTGTTCCAGTTGCTATTTGTTAAATTTAAAAAAATTGGACATATTGAAAAACTGCTATACCCACTGCAATGTGTCTCTCGAGTTTATCTTTCTTTGGTCTTTACCTTTTACACCAAGATGAAAACCGTCTAACATTTATAAATGTGAAGATATTGACACTAAAAGAACTTGTTAAATACAAAGGTTTAACAGGCTGGCCAGGTCGTGTTAAAATGCACAGGTAGGTAATTGATAGAAAAAGATTGGTTACCCTAAGTCTATCACTCTTGTCAGCTCTCCTTGCGAAGAAAACGCAGATAAAGTAAACCACAAGGACAGATATCACCGTAGAGAACACAGCAGCATTGCTACCCAGGTCTTCAAACTTCTTGAAGACGGTGCCGAAGTCGATTGAATTTGGTGGTGTGAAATATCCAGCTCCAAAGGACGTCAGATGATTGCAAAGACACTCAGTGTATGTTGAATTCGTCTTGTCGGAGACCTAAGGCATGAAATATGAAATGTGATGAATTTGCAGCAGACAGTCTGACTGACAGACGAAATAAATATATATCACTTATCAAAGAACGTTCAATGACATACGAATTATAGGGTTAATTTGTTTAAATCTGGTAATGGTGTCAGCTCATTTCACGCCAAGCGTACGAGCGTTTCTGACTCACTGAAAGTGATAAGTAAGGAACAAGTAGTGAGCACGTTGTAAACAGAAGTAAAAAGTCGAAAGTAATTGTAACACGGCTGACTGTAGATGTCCTTTTCCATCATTCTAACAAATACTTTTGCGGGGTTGACTATTTTCCGTGCTTTGCAGTTACGTAAGGATCAACAGAAAGTTGTGATGTCAAATTATGTTACCGACCCAGCAACCATCGGATTTCCAGCCACGAGACGTGTCATCCCTGTATCGACACGATGAGGTGAAAACTTGAACGGTGAAGTTTGCAGTTCCTGTGCAGATAATATGTGAAGAAATTGTTGGCAAGGCATTCTAAAATACCAAACTTGTTTGTATCTTCTCAGAGGGGTAAACTGCTTGATGCAGGGATGCAGAGCAATATTACAACAAAGATGAGAACACATCAAGTATGTTTGTTACCTACTACTCGAGTTGGCACGTGACTGACTGCACTTAGTTCTAAGAAGCCTGCCCCATAAAAGTAAGGCATTGATTGATAATATAAGCACTTATATATTGTTTCATCCCAACATGATCAGGGTAATAACTTTAGTTGACAAACTGTACAAGTATGTGGACTTTTAGCCTTGGTTGAACATCATACCTTCCACTGGTGAAACGCCGACAAAGTACTCCCCAGGCACTTCCAAGTCATCCGCCGATAACTTGAGAGTGTACAACGATTCTTCTGAGGAAATATCAGATTCGTCATACCATGTTTCCTCAGGAAGGGTCGACATGACGTCATAGCTAGTCAGTGAAGGTCTGTGCCCCCTCTTGACAAATACATTATATGAGTCAGAGGTCGAATCTTTGACTGGTCGAACGACCACGTGTAGTACACTTTCTGTCTGAGTAACCTGTGGAAATTTTGAGATATACGCTATTGTAAGATTAACCTGTAAACTTGGAGTAAAATGTCACGCTTTTTCAGTTATTTACGGCCGAATGATACATTCGATTTACAGAATTTTCATCAAAATAGTTATACTTTACACTTGTTAGTAACTGAACGGACCTATTGACGAATTAATGAGATACTTGCACCATTAGTTCTATGTTTTTCTCATGTAGGGAATTTCATTTTTTGCTTCGAAAACTAAATGGAGCGTTGTATATACGTAAATATTAGGATTAAAAACCGCCGAAAAAATATCAACATGTTTCAACATGTAATCGACTTCAGTTTTACGAAATACGGTCACGTAGAGAAATAATTATACTATGGTAATACCACTGTTGAAACTGCAATCGAAGTGCCAAAGTATACTTAATCTTTTACATATCGCGATGCATTAATTAAAAATTCTTTCTTGTTAGCTTGAAAAAATATGATTAACTGCTTGATTTTAATGAAATTCTTGCAATCAACTTTGGAACAAACTTCTCTGTCTGCATTTCAAAAAGCGGTTTTATGAGGGCGCTTACTTGGACACTGCCTATGAACATTTCATCCAGACCAAGGTTGCCGGGTGATAGCAGCGTTTTATTTCCAGTCTCTGTATTTTTGAAAGTGATCGCAATGTCCTCCTTGATACCATTCACTGAGAACGAGAATTGCGATGTAGAAAATTATACCATTAATTCATATAGATATCTAACCAAAATGGCGCGGTGTTATCGTTCTACGGGCTCTACTTGCAATGGCGTTTGATGCATCTCCTAGCATTTTTTGATCTGTTTTAGTTTCTGTTGCTTCAGCTTCCTATTCCACTCCAAAATCATGTCGATTTGCTAATTCCGATACAGTATGTATTTGTGTGCGATATCATTATTATTGTCAACAACCGGAATTTAATAGGCACTAATATGCCTTCGACAACAATACTTTGCGGTTGAGATATGTCAAAGATTACAAAACTATAGTAAGTTGTTGTAAATATGGGAGTGGGTATATCAAGGAAATGTTAGTGTTTTACGGAAGAAAGATCGAGAAAATGTTATCAAGAATGTTACCACATCAGTTAGCCACATATGTGTCACTACTAAAGTAATGTATCACTAATACAATTTAAATATATATGAATGGTTAGATAAACCCTCACCGTCAACTTTAGCGCCACTGGAGCTGACAAATTCCAAACTCACAACCGCAGATGATACATCTGAGCTCTGTTCTGCGTCTACCCAGGGACTCTCGGGAAAATATTTCATCTGTGAGAGTATTTAATTATCATTTCAATGGCGGTAAAGCGTTACATACAGAAAATTACTCTGCAGATGTTTGCCGCAAAAATTGCATGTATTTGTCATCTAACAGATTAATGATTACCCTATTTGTTATAAATAGATGCTCTCATCGTGTAAAAATTAATGACCACATGGCCTTCATACGAATGTTCATTTATTATTTATAAGAATAGTCAGGCAGAATACATATGCAAGACCTATTCCGAACTTGAACGTTTACGCTGTCTGTTGCTTCCCCGTTAGGTGACTGGATGCCGTATGTTGTGAGTTCGAAGCCTTATATTTCAGCGTCTAAATCAGTTACTCATACCAAATCTCTAATAGTGGTTGATGACAGGATAGTTGCTTACATGTAGGTCACGCATAAGATAAATAAGAACTGATGGAAGGGATTTGCCTACCACTGTATCGATGTACTCATCTTCCTTGTTGTTAGGGAACAATGTATCAGCCCTGGAAGGAGGAACTCAGTTTTCCCGGTGGAGAGTTTTCTTCCAGCTGCTGCACTTATGTCGGTCCTTTCTAGTGTTAATGAAACTGATGACGTCACAATATTCGTGGGCGGTTCACCAGGAATCTTGCGGCTCAGAAGACCTTCTGAAGTCGACTCCAAGGCTTGAATCAAATCGTCTGTTACAGTGGACACCTGGCATGACAGTAATAAACTGTACTGTGATTTGTTAGATCTTGAAATTTATGCTCTGTATCATTACCTGGCAAGTATGATGATTTGCAAGATATGTTACAGATGTTTGAAATTATCAATTGAGTATGAGTACAGTCGGACACAAACGGCTGTATGTATTCATACGAACCAAAATATATCGCTGCACAATACCTGATTTCCTTCACTATATTAAAATACTAACCACCGAACTGAGGGAATGGATGTATTCTTTGTTTGACTCTCATGAGAACCAAAAATTCATTGATACTATAGTGTAATAGATCTCTATAGTTTTTGTGACATCACATTTTTGCATTTTTTCACTAATGTTATTTACAGCTATACTCTACCAATTATGCTTAGTGTAAGTATTATATTCTCAAATAATTGAACATTAGATTGCTTGATTTCTCTGGTGTACGTACTTGTTCGTCCTTGTCTTCCGCTTCACTTCCGATGTAAACGCTTTCCAGTATATTGCTGACGGAGTCGACGACCTCTGTATCAAGTTGACAAAATGAATTATTGCAATGAGTTATAAAGAGATTAGTAGACACAGACAGAAATTCGCACTGATCATAAATAACCTAAGGAGTCGTTTAAGGTAGAATGCGCCTCGGGAGAGATGTTTGGACTCTCAAACTTGTACAATTCATTTCTGATCTACCGCCTGAGGGGGCATTTTAGTCTCTTCGAGTAAGAAACATTTTTCCGTCTTAGCTTTCGAAAATCGATAATACCATTTGGAAAATAAAAAAATCTGTAAATCTTAGGTAATTAAATTATCTAGCTCCAAACTTTGTACGGTGACTCCAGATTCTTATTCTTGATTTGGCAAGAGAGTGGTTGAAAGTTTCAGTGAGAAAAGTAAGAGCAAATTAAAGTTTAAGTCTGTCACTTTCGAGGTTCATACTACCTTAAAGGGAAAGCAAATAAAGACACCTAGTAGTTCATATTTAAAGGGATACAGTCGTCGGAACTGAGCTCAAAGGTCGTATGGGACCCATACGACCAACATAAACACTGTATCCAAGTTACCATGGTGACTGATGAAAGTTAAAACATGTCTGTCTTAATCTACATCGTATATTTTAAATGTTGCAACTATGATGATGAGGTGCATCTAGATATCGTGCACGAAATACATCGTTTGTAAACAAGAAACTCGCACAGGCGCAGTTCCGACGACTTTCCCTTTAAAGGTTCGTGTCACTATAGACAGTGGACAAGAGAATAGATTCTGCAGTCTATGATGTTATCAAATTTAAAATGCCCCATTAACGTCATATTCAGATATACCTTGCATGATAATGTGAGCCAAACTTCACACGGAAAATACTGATTTGAGAACTACAGCATGTTTCAAATTAAAGGATCGTAAAAAGTATTTGAGGAGGCATAGCGCTAATTTGAAAAGGGTGCAGAACAATTAATTGCTAGAACAGGGGCACAATGTGAATACGTGATTGATTGATTGATTGATTTTATTGGTTGATTGATTGATTGATTGATTGATTGATAGATAAATAGATTGCCTCATTCAACCAACCGATCGGGAGCAATTCACTGATTAATCAACGTTTTATCTCACCTTGTGCTATCGTTGTTACATTTTGTAAGTCGCCCTGATCGCCGTCAAATACATTCATGGCTAGCTGGCTAAGGGCAGACGCTGCCGATGACTACGGATAAATGGACATGAGAGGAAGTGGACACATCAGTAAATAACCACCAATCATTCTATCTTTCAACTGTCTAGATATCAGATTATCTCATTATCCATCTATCTATCTATCTGACTGCTGTCCCTCTGTCTGCCTGACTAATTTGTCTGTCTGTTTCAGTCTGTACATAGTTTGTCCGTCGTAATGTTTCTGTCAATATGTCAGTCTATCAATACACTCACCAATGCCTTCCAGCCATTCATCCAGTGTTTGTATATTCCCTGTCCACCACCCATCCGTTTTCCTCATCTATCTGTGATTATACTAAAGGGAGAAATTTGAGGTTAATAATACCTTGGCGTGTGCAGTTAACTCATCAGGTTCTTTTGTTAAGGTCCTGATGGTATTCACCGACTGAATGGTCTGCGAAGACGACAAAGTTCCCGCTGCCAATTTTTGAACCACCTCCAGACCCATCTCACGCACCTAAAACGATGAAATGGAAAATAAACAAATACTTAGTTGAATTGAAGGCAGAGTGTAACTTCCTAGCCTAAACTAACACGACGACTTTATGAAGGAATGAACGTCCTATTTGAACTTATCTTCCATCACACTTTGATGGTACATTGATACGTGTAACAATCTCAGTAGTTCTGTGTACCTTCATTACGATTTTGCCACCAAAGTAAATCAGAAAGGCTCGGGCGGTCAACCATATTTTCAATCTGGCAGATTTCTACAGTTACAACTCGTAATATTACTAAAGTCACAGTACACTTTTAGGCTATACACGAATTGCATACAAAAAACCTAACAAGTTGAAAAGATGATGCTTTTAGCGAACAAATAATTTCCACAAAAAAAACAATATTTTGACATGAAAATGTTTACATTTACGTTAAAAGTATTCATATTATCACTGACTCAAACTCTTGCTGTGGTGAGAGGTCGACTATTACCCACAATGCATTTCGATATCTAGCAGTTTGCCAAGACAAAAGCTATTAAACGTTGCAAAAAATCTCTTCACCAATATTATGAACATCATGTCATTTCTGAAGCGTGAGTACATTGTATGAACAAACCAAGGCGAAATAAATTGCTGCGGGTATCAAATTCACATGTAATTTCAGGTAGGCTAAGCGTCAGGTTTCTTCACCAGTAAGGGACCGCAATAATGTGTTTGCTCTTTACTGAACGGTGTGATCAATCGAAATTTAATCTTTGATTACTATAATTTTTGAACTTTAAATTTTGACAGATAATAAAATGCCTCCATGATGTGATGGAATGCTACACTCCAATGACTACGTACACATACCTGTACTTTCGTTTCAGTGTCAAAGTTCCCTTGACCTGTGTCGTCCTTTTTAAAAAGCAAAAATAAGGCGAAAATCAATCATAAAGTCAAACTGATGCTTTTCTGGCTTGTAATGTTTAAATTTCCGTACGTAAAGGGAGAGGGTCGTCAGAACTGCGCATGTGCGACTTTCTTATTTACAAACAATATACTTCATGCACGATATCTATATGCATCACGTCAACATAACTGCGGCATTTAAATTTTACGATGTACATTATGATAAACATTATGGGTCCCATACGACCTTCGACTTCAGTTCTGACGACTCAAGCCCTTAAAATTAAAGCTCTGTTCTTGTTTCGTCTGTAAAATTCAATGCCTCGGCCTTTTTCCAATCTCATAGAGAGGCCTGGTGTCCTACTTGTCAACACAGGCTGTAATTTGTGATGTCAAATATTATTGTTGACCACTGAATTTCATTCCAGACCAAAATTCATTTGTCAACAATAACAGTGCATATTATAAACAATGCATCGTCTTTGCAAGGTTAATGATGTGTATTCAACATATACTTCATTGAGCAGAACAACAAAAAGTGTATTCGCTTTACAGAACGAAAATATGAAAATAAAACTAAAAGGTATTTTCCATTTAATATAGCTAGACCACTGGTCTGTTAATTCCCATCTTAACATAGTGTAAGCAAATTAAGAAAATAAATAAATAAATAAATTCACACAAAAAATGCAAAATACATCCCTCAAAGTCCAAATTTTCATGTTAAGAGTTCTGTCCAGTGCAACACCAGAAACACCTAAATTTAACCAATGTTACAAAACCAGGTGACATCATAAACGGGACAATCTAACTCCGCTCGAATCATTTGGCTACTTTTGTCGTCACAAATTCTGTACACTTACGATTGCCTCTGTTGTCCTTTTAAAAAGGAAAGTTAAACTACAACTGCCTGGTGAATCATTGCAAACAATCCCCCTCCCAATTACTGGAATTCACTATCATGACTTCCAATTCCATCTGTCATTTTTGTTTAAAATCTCTTACCGTTTTTCAGCTGTTGACTCTATTGAAGGAATAAAACACAGAAGAAATACACACAGAGTACTCGGGTCATCAGATAATGAGAGTACATATATACCGTATCCATTCCTGAATAAACACTTACCCCAGAATTTAATAGCGCCCCCGCAACGTTCAGAAGAGACAGGGCCCCGGCACTGTCGTCGTTGTCGATGAGCTCCGATAAGGCGCCGCCATCGTTCACTATATCAGACACTAATGATTCTGCCTGGGTTTCATTCATTGGCATCACCTATCAAAGAGAAATTACCAAATAAACACAAAACATTCTAAACTATCCTGGCCAAAACTCAATGCGTAACACATTTCTAATATAACATACTTGATTAGTTTGTGTGCTGGACTAAACAACACTTAATACAGTAATGTCACATAAACTATAAGAAATAAATATTGCATGTGTCTCTATTCATTCTATGCGTCCTTAAAGCTTCAACTCTTCGTTTAAAACCAACTTTTAATTTAAAACAGACTCCATTGACTAACCGTTATTTGATGGTAGTGTGCATAGACAAACATGTATTTAAGAAATAAACCAAAGCCAGCGACGGTATACTACGAGATTTTAAAAGAATATTGAAATTCTGGCATTGAATGTCAAAAAAGTATTTTTGTTCTTGCCAAGAGCCCTCGCTTGTGCCAACTATGCCATATCGCGAATATAGCACTGTTATTTTCACGTCTCTGGACTAATCGCATCGCTACATTTGTGCCATCAATATAATGGTATGATATTATTTGTAGCATTTAACAGAGAGTCAGCTACCTGTACTTCAAATTCCTTGTCTGCGTACGCATCGTAGTCGTCATAAATTCTTATCCTGACGCGTACGAAATGATCATATTCAGGGTTCCCCTTTGGTAAGGAAAAAACAGCTTCAATACTAATACTGCTAGACTCAACCTCGTGGCGTTCTGCCGGTAACCATGTCGATGCACCTTTCGGGATCGAGAATATCTGATAGCCTTCAACCTCGCCATCGCTGTCGTAAAGACCCTGGCACCTGACGATAAACTTGGTGGCCAAGACAACCCCTGCAAGGAGGCAGCACAAAATGTGTGGAGATATTCATTTAGTTTTAATGAACGAGTAAACAAATCACCATCATCTCATTTAAGTTCCCATTTTAAGGTAGTATGCACCTCGAAAGTGAAAGACTTAAACTTTTGCTCAAACTTTCCTTAAGGAATCTTTCAACCATTCTCTTTCAAAATCAAGAATAAAAATAGGGGGTCACCGTGCAAATTTTGGTACTAGAGAAACAAATACCCAAGATTAACCGATATTAGAAATTCAAAATGGCCGCCATCCCTGTGTTAACTCTATGGAGAAAAATAAAAATTTTCGAATTTCGAAAAACTAAGCCCATTAAAAGTTTCTTTCACCACGAGCTTTAAAATGAACCCCACATGTGGTATATCAGAAGAGAATTGTAAAAGTTCGAGAGTCCGAATGTATGTCCCCGAGGTGCGTTCTACCTTAAGGTTAAGATAAATTATCGTAGCGTTATGCACTGCGTTATTATCCATGATGTCGATTATTCATAGCGTATTCAACGCAACAGTTCGCTACCACTACTTTAAATCGAAATTATGTGTCTTTATTCATGCCAAAAAGACCACAAGGTAGTGGAAATGTTTCAAGTAGACTTCACATGTGTGTACTTCAGTCCTCTCACGGTTTTTGCAACCAATCAGCATCACCGTCTGTAATTGGACAAGGAAATTTCGCCCCTACTTCAACTTGAATCAAGATCATCTTACCTTTTTTGGGTGAAATTTCACAATGCCCGACTCTAGGCGAGTGATTAATACGAAATTCACGTCGTGCCGGGGCGAATGCATAGTCAGGATGTTGAACACGGAGGTAAAGCTGATAGTACTCCCCCTCCTGTAACTTCTCGGGTTTTATCGATATGAAGGCTGATGTTGTCCCTAAAAATGACGAAGATAGAACAATAGTAACACAGCTTCCCGTAAAAGAATATGATTCGGCTGTGTAGAATGGAGATTAATGTTATTATAGCAGCAATGTTGCACTTGCTAAAATTCCAAGGAAGAACAAGATTGTCGAAAGTTTTTAATGCTATTTTTAGAGATTTTAGATTAGGCCAGAGAAAAAAAAAATCTTGTTCATCGGATTTTTTGGACCAAGTCCCAGGAGCGGCGAGCGAAATTTTTTTTTTTAATTTTTTTTTAGGCCGAAGGTAAACGCGGTTCTCTGGCATTTTTGCACAGATGCAGACAAGGCAAGATAATTGTTTCCCTTTTTACCAGAAATATCTCAGACAAGAAACACTGATACTGGTAACTGAATTCAATACTATATTTCCCAACAATTAACATAGGCCATTGCATTCACAGTTAGTGTTTGCACAACATATTCTGAGCATTTCAACATTCTCTCAGAATAAAACTGAAATGTACAGCAAATCACTGAAATTCAACAATTCAGTATTGTCCTTTAATATTGTCCTGGTGGGACCTAGCATCTGAGTTTTTTCATTTTACTTTGGCCCCATGTTTTGGCCTCTTTACCACTGTCTATATATACATATTTTACACAATGGTCTAACAACACTGTACTGTGATCGGAGTGAAGTTATATAGTCATCATTTAGATCGTACTTTAACATCGACGCAACCATGTGTTTTGTCATTGCCGTAAATTTGTATACTTTCGATGCAATTTTCATTCAATCGGATGCACCGTCCATCTGCTGTCACTATCTTGTTGAACAAATCGCCAAACGTAATATCAGGACAAACACTAAATAGCGTCTTTGGAACTAACTGTTGGCCATCACTCGAATGTTGGCGATCAAATTAATACTCATGATGTGACATGTACTAACTTTTACAAAACGAGCAAATTTCTGGCCAAATCGACCCACTTTGCGTCATGATTCGCCAAATTCAAACGTCACAACAACGTGTTGGCGGTCAACTATGTCCGAACAAGTATGAAGTCTCATTCAAAATCCCGTGCCCGCGAAAACCCTGGCGAAAACCCGACACAGTGTAGGGCGCCACCAGCGGCAGTACTAAACATATTTGTAATGCGGAAGTAAGAATTTGCCGTGATCAAAAAAAAAAAAATTCCAGATATGCAAAATTAGAAGCGGCGATTCCGATGAACAATTTATTTTTTCTTCCTGGCCTTATAACAACATTTTATCAAGTCACTGTACCGTACAACGCCTTGAGATGTCTTTTTTTGCATGGAAGGCGTTTTTTAAGAAATCAATGTATTATTGTTATTGAGATTTGTCTATGTAATATTACATGGAAATGTGGCGGTCGCCATGCTTGCGAACTTCATGTAAGATTATCAACGTACATATTATTGATGAAATGCTGATCACTGTCTTTAATCAGATTTTTTGGAAACACACATTTAATGAAGTTCCTCCCCTAAAAGCGATGTATTGGCAAAACTAAATAGCCGATACGTTGTTGTGGCCGAGCAATTCACAGAACAGCTTCAAATGAATATGATACTGTGTATTTTTAGAAATCTTTGATCTATTTGTGTGTAGAGTTATGTGTATCTTCGCTCGACGGTAGAATGCGCCTCGGGGACAGATATTCAGGTTTTGGGTTGTTTTAAATGTTGTTCTGGTCTACCACTTAAAGGGGGTCTAATTTTAAAGTTCTTGATGTAAGAAATGTGTCAACGTCTTAGTTTTTTTCGGAATCGAAAATTTCATTTTCCGGATAGAGTGAACACAGAGTTGGTGGCCATTTTGAATTTCAAAATACGATAAGTGTCAGTTGTGTCTAATACCAAGCTTTGCACAGTGACCTCTGATTTTTATTGTTGATTTGGTAAGAGATGAATGAAAGTTTCATTTGGGAAAGTTTTTGCAAAAGTGTAAGGCTCTTGCTTTCGACGTGCATATTTTTACATGAAACACGGAAAGAGACAAGATCTCTACTTGCCTGTATACGTCCTTTCGTAGAGATCGTCTATCTCTATCAATTCGTCTTCTTCTTGACTTGATTGTGAGGCTTCGCGAAACATATACCACTTACACTTTGGTTGGATACCGTTTGGCAAACCAAGGAAGGTAGCTTTATTCAGGATTTTCAAACTCGGATTTGTAAAATCTTCATTACAGTTTTCAAGGCAGCTGATCGCAAAGAGTTGATAAGAATTTTGTTATGATTTGAACAATAAATTCCAAATGCCAAGAACATAACGGCAATAAAATTTAAGAAACCAATGATATGATAGTGTGTCGTCGCTATGTCAATGGCACCGAAAGAAAGATAATCAACTCAAAATTGAATCACTCGTTTTGTACTGTAAGTCAGTTGAGGGATCCGCTGAATATATAAACTTTCCTTTTGAATTGATGCAATACCTTTATTTCTTTTTCACTAAGATCATTTCAGATTGCATGCTATTTGTCTATTTAGCTACTTGAATACGTCTATTACAGCTGTGTGCTTAAATTTTGTAGTTATTTAGTTTCGCATAAATTGACCTGAAAAGTCCGTCTGGTAAATGATGTTTTGAAACAAGATCATTTGAACTTTTGAAAACGAAAGAAAGAGTATCCGGTACCTTATGTTCAAGTCGACGCAGTTTTGTTCGTCACTTTGATCTTGGCAATCGGGACTGTTATCGCAGACCATGGTCAAATGAATGCACTCGCCATCACGACAACGGAATTCATACGGACCCTTGCATCCTACGAACCAAAATATACTCTCTTGCGTAAATGTTCAATATAATGTTCAATTGAAATTATAAAGAACTTTTATTGGCACAAAATAACATAATGAGACTTGAAGAAAATAGCGTGCAATATTTCGCAACACAAACAACGAGATCGTTCATCATCATAATCACCGTCGTTGTCGTCATCATCATCATCATCATCATCATCATCATCATCATCATCATACATCATCATACCGTATTATAATAATAATATCATGCATCATAACTTCTGATATTTGTAATGTCGTCATCGACGACAACGACGACGATGATATCGACATAATGTATGGTGATACGACAGCGGCGACGACGACGACGATGATGATGGTGGTGATTTAATGCGAAGGAGGAGGAGAGGGCGATGGCGATCACAACAACGACGGAGACGAAGATGGCGATTGTGATGACGATGGATTTTTACTAAACTTGCAGCTCTAGGACAGTCACCACCCTGACAAATACCCTCTGGACAATCACCACCAGACATTAACCCCCCCCCCCCCGCTAATTACCACCGACCATTTACCACCGAGAAATTTACCATCCGGATATTTACCACTAGCACAATTTATGGCAACAATATTGCCTGAACTTAAGACTCTCACTCTAGCCACTACACCATGCGAAGTTGTCTGCGGCTGTCAGTTGAAAGGTTAATCTTGAACTTGACACTATGTCTAACCATGTATTACATAATAAATGAATACTATAAATGACATTAAAATAACAATTATATGGTGTTAACGGACTAAACTACTATCTACCTTGCCCGTAACACTAGGCAACTAAAAATAGCGTCAATGACACTGTAGCTCCCATCCTGGACTATTTAGTGTTTCTTCTCTGGTCAGATATTTGAACATGTGTGAAAGGGATAAAGTGCATGAAGTGAAAATACTTAAATGAAATGTACTGGAGACAGTGAAATATGTTAATGTAATTATTCAGAATCTAAAATGGAAAAAATACAGAATTAGATATATCGAATACTGTGATAATGACATAGTCCCCACTTGTAATAGGAGTATTAGTCTTGATGGGGCAGGAAATGTGGTCATTAAGAAGTATCACTGGAGTGTATATGTTGAGATCTATGGGCACATAGGTCTATGTCGTTGTTCCCAATTTGAAACACATGAGGCATGTCTAAGTTATGGTTCTAAATCGGGAAAAAAGATCAGACCTCTAGCAGTATTGGCCAGCCAAGAAATACATATGCGCATTATAAATGAGGTACAAGATGTGACATCTTAAGGTCTAATATCCTATCAAAATTGGAGGGTATAGAACTTGTGGTTACTGAAATATGCATATATATGTATAATCAAGGTCAAAGGTCATCGAGGTCAAATGACATTTTGAAAAAAAAATTATATTGCTAATTAATCCCTATATGCCAAAAAATCAGATCTCTAGCTCTATTCGCTTGCCCAGAATTAGATGTGTACATAATTAATGAGGTAAAGCGGTGTGTTGTCATAAGATTCCCATCCTACTAAATTCAAAGGACATAGCACTTGTGGTTACTTATTTATTGACATAAACATATATTTTAGGTAAAAGGTCATCGAGGTCACATGACATTTGGTCAAAAAATTTCTCTCCTATAGTTATCCCTATATACCAAAAATCAGACATCCAGCTCTATTGGCTCGCTCAGAATGAGATATGCGCATAATTATTGAGGTACAGTATGTGGCGTCATAAGGTGTCCAATCATACCAAACATGAAGGGTGTAGCACTTGTGGTTACCGAGTTATGGAAAAATATGTATATTTGAGGTCAAAGGTCACCGAGGTCACGTGACATTTTGTCAAAAAAATTGTTTTGCTAAGTTATCCCTATATACCAAAAATCAGACCTCTAGCTCTATTGGCTCGCTCAAAATTAGATATGTGCATAATTAATGAGGTACAATATGTGGCGTCATAAGGTGTCCCATCATACCATACATGAAGGCTGTAGCACTTGTGGTTACTGAGTTATAGACAAATATGTATATTTGAGGTCAAAGGTCACCGAGGTCACGTGACATTTTGTCAAAAAAATTGTATTGCTAAGTTATCCCTATATACCAAAAATCAGACCTCTAGCTCTATTGGCTCGCTCAAAATTAGATATGCGCATAATTAATGAGGTACAATATGTGGCGTCATAAGGTGTCCCATCATACCATACATGAAGGCTGTAGCACTTGTGGTTACTGAGTTATGGACAAATATGTATATTTGAGGTCAAAGGTCACCAAGGTCATGTGACATTTTGTCAAAAAAATTGTTTTGCTAAGTTATCCCTATATACCAAAAATCAGACCTCTAGCTCTATTGGCTCGCTCAAAATTAGATATGTGCATAATTAATGAGGTACAATATGTGGCGTCATAAGCTGTCCCATCATACCATATATGAAGGGTGGTAGCACTTGTGGTTACTGAGTTATGGACAAATATGTATATTTGAGATCAAAGGTCATCAAGGTCACATGACATTTTGTCAAAATATCCGAGATATATGCGTGAACGGATGGACTCACGGATGGACGAACAGACGGACATGACCCAATCTATAAGCTCACTGGCTTTATCCGTGGGGACTAAAAATTGTGTCACTGCATCCTTTTTGCAATATGAATACGATGAGAAACTAAATTTTTATTTTTCGTGGCCTTATACATGGCAGTCTATGGAGATCTGCCTTATACATGGGAGTCTATGGACGTGTAAACTAAAAATATGCAAATTTTCACCACGATTTGCCCAAATTTGGGAAAGGTCACTCCTATGCACTTCCATACCAAGTTTCAAATCAATCGGACTTGTGGTTTCAGAGCAGGAGATTTTTGACCAAAAATGGGAGAAAATTACAAAAAAAATCATGAAAAATAGCAAGTCCAAGATACTGACCCAAGATGTGCACAATCATTTCATGTCAGCCCAAAGTACTACATGCTAATTTTTCATGTAATCTGCTCAGTGGTTATTGAGTTTTTTCAATTTTGACTGTTTTTACATTTTTTCACTTAATTTGCATATTTTTGGCAATGACAACTTCATTTGAACAAAATCTCATCTACAGCCCATCATCCATGTAC
Organism: Ptychodera flava; assembly: GCF_041260155.1. Classification (NCBI taxonomy): domain Eukaryota; kingdom Metazoa; phylum Hemichordata; class Enteropneusta; family Ptychoderidae; genus Ptychodera; species Ptychodera flava. Next base: position 5,590,535 of record NC_091944.1, on the reverse strand, counting down.
ACACCAAATATCAAGATGAAATGTACAGCGGTTTTGGAGTTTTTGATGTTGACGGACAGACATACAGACATACAGACATACAGACACACAGACATACAGACATACAGACATACATACATACAGACATTTCCCTAGCCTATAAGAATAGCTTCCATTGCCATATATACATATGGCTATGGGAGCTAATAATGTTTGTCTCTTTTCCATTTTTGTGTTTTTTAGTCAAAACCAGATTGCATCGAACGTTACACACATCTTCAGTTTTTATGGTTTACTGGTAGAATGTGTGTTAGATGTTTCATAAAAAATTTACTGATTCCTTCATCACCAACATATAAAATACACTGCATTAGGCTGTTTGAATCATAGACAGCAATGAATCAGGCGTCCTTTAAAATTCATTTTTAAGAGAGAGGGTAAATAGACGGGTGGTAAATGTCCTGTGTGGTAAGTGTCCGAGTGGTAAATAGCGGGAGGGGGGGGGGGTAAATGGTAGGTAGTAATTGTCCGGGGACTAAATGTCCGGGGGTAACTATCCTCTTACCACTTGCATGGCATAGCAACGATTTCAGGGTTTTGAAATAGAACATTTTAGATATGCAATATACCATCGACATATTTTTATCATCAAAATAGTGGTTCTTGAAAGCAATACGAAAATATTACGGCGCAAATTTTTGGACATTACAGCATTTACATGTAAGTCTTAAGCTTTTAATACAATAAAAAAATGCTTGAAAGATGCAAAAAGCGTAGTGTTTACGTACCTGGATTTATTTTACACCGGCTCTCCGCTGTTCGCATTTCGGATGGGGTAAGTTCTTTATCATGTATTTGCATACATGTAATCATAGCCCTCAGATATCTGTCGCTACCGGCTCTAGCCCCCATTGTCGCTTCGTAGTTCGTTGCTAACTCAATCTTACCAATATTAAGCGACTCTACAACTTCATCGTAGATCCACAATTTGGCAAACCCGGTGTCGTAGTTGTAACTGGCACTGACGAAGGTCCACTCGTTTTCCTTCAGTATGGAGACGGACAGTGCATCATTTATTGTATCACTGTTCCGCTCGATAAACATTACGAACTGCCTGTCATCACCACCGAACATTTGAACACCATTGGCATCGCCCTTGAAGTTAAATATAGGACCGTACGACCCTTGTGGATATATGTACATTGACATGGTTATGGAGTACCTCGTATCATAGGCACCATTGTTTGGGAATTCGATGTATGAATTCGCATTGCCGGTAAACTGATATGCCCCACCGAGTGTCCCATCAGCATCTGCAAGGAGGTGAGCGCCGCCAGCGTTGACACCATGATTATCATTACCGGATGTATCACTTAATAGATCATCTCTATCGAGTGGCCAAAATGCAACAGGTTGTGGCTGTTCTGCAATTCACAATGGAGGAAAATCCTTAATTATTACATATAAAGTTTCTTTTTAATAAACATACACATCCATACATTCATCCATCCATCCATACATTACATTAAATACAAAAAACAAAATCATCACATAAAACACGCAGTGAATTTTGTTGATTAGATTGTTGCTTTATATTTCGCCGTACCTCTGACAGAAGTAATCAAAGCGTACGTTTTGTCGGAAAAGCAACGAGGATATTGCCAATGGTTACAGCTTTTATTAAATAACACTCGTTTGATTGACACAACACAAACGTTTGTGCATAAACATTTCGCAATTTCCCAGTAGCCTCGCTTTGTTACAACCTTTAGTCTATCACAACTATTGTTACGCCGCCTTTAAGAA